>NC_072775.1:23798305-24123284 GCF_022539595.1 Amphiprion ocellaris
TGTCATAATGATATGACATTTTTGTCACATTTTGGACGACATACTAACCAATGTTCCCTCTAATTTTTCGTGACTCTGAGCAATCACACAAACTCCCTGAGCGTCCCTTGGACCACTGTGAGCAACATCAGACGTGTGCACTGTGGTCACACCAGCATCACATCCATTCAAGTTACATGGTTCATTAAAAGAATCAAATTACAGCATTTACATTTCTGTAAAAAAACACTTTGTCAACAGGAGCCAGTTGAAGGCTGCAGTGATTTTAGTGACACTACAATGTATAAGAGTGAAGTTATTGAATATTTGATTCTCTTTACTGTTGCAGCGATTTTGCAAATTGCAGACGGACCCTGTTCACTCCACAGACACCAATGTTATTCCTGTAGCTTGAAAGACAGTTCTGTTAAAGTTTGTGTTCTTGTAAGTTTAACTCCAAGATTTTAAATACTTTTACTATTTACTGCAAATGAATATCGACTTCAAATGTCTCACTAATAATCATTATCAGCTTTAAAAACCCACAAAACACCCCTCTATACTCGACCACACTTAGTACAGTCCGGTTCCCCCTTCTATAAATCTGCTTGGAATCCTCCACTTCCTGTTTGTCAAAGCGGCCTTCTACCTGGACAGGTTTTGTTGGAGCTCATGCAACAAACATTTTGGGTAACTGCACTTTAATATGGATGGATGACACTGAATTAGAGTCTGTTTTAATGAGACTGAGTTAAGATGTGTAGCTCTGTCGTTAAATAGGAAATTATTTCTCAGAATTCACAGAGAAAAGTCTGAAATGTTTGCTAGGTTAGCGGCCCACATGTTCTTTGGCTCAGCTAACGCTAACTCTCTCCAACTTCTGGATCTCTTCAGTTGCTTGTTGTTAAAATATCTTGCTAGAGGTGCTGAAGCTCAGAAAGTCTGAAATGTTTGTTCAAAATAAGCTCATTCTCAAGTCTTATCTGAACTGTCCTCTTTTGTTTTAACTTTCCCTAAACTTAGGAGTTAATGGAAGAGCAGCACATCCAGACTCAGTCTCATTTATGTAGAGATTAAACGTCAGTGTCATTCATTGATGTTAAAGTGCAGTTTTTCAAATGTTTGTTGCACATGCTCCCGACCAAACCAGTCCAGGTGGAAGACGATGTGAAGAGAAAGCTCCAGAGGATGAATATCACACATTTACGTTGGAAATAAATGTCCTTTAATTTGACATTGTCACGCAAATGATGTTCAAATCTTTGAGTGTTTTGTTGATGTTGGTTTCCAAATGTTTTTTGACACTCGGCCCCAAAGATTAAAACCTTCTACAGATCACAAGCTGCAACAATTCACATATTATTAACTATCTTTCTGACTAAACTAAGATAAAAAGTGAAAAACTGCCTGATTCATGCATCATGAATGTAAATCTTTTTGGTTTTTATGACAGTAAACTGAATATATTTGGGTTTGACATTTTATAAACCAAAACAAGAAATGAATTACTGGAGAAAACGACAGATTAATGGACGAAGAAAATGTGTTTTCCAACATATATGGCTGAATTACTCCAACATTACAAGATACATACAATTTAAATTCTATTTTATTTACGCCAGTTACAGGTCAAATTGTCTCAAGATGCTTTATTTTTATATTTTTTTTGTCATACTTAAAATATAACAAAGTAAGAAATTTAAAGCTCTTGACTAACCCAATGTATTATTTGGTTTTTAAGAGATTAATCGACAAATAACTTTCTCCACTAAAACTAATAAACATGAGGTCAAATAGAAGGAAGAGTTTTAAATACTGCAGTCCCACGACGACAAGAATAAAGTTTGTCAACAAAAAGTAAATCTGCTGGTGGATTCCATTAAAGTCCTAATAAATGATAATAAAGTGTGATACTAAAGGTTTGTGGTGCTAAAAATGTCCAAGTAAAGATATGAAGTTGAACATGTGGATGGAGGTTGATAAAAGTTGACCTCCCTCCATTTCTCTGGAGCGACTCCATGGATTTTATGGATGGTGGTCAAAGACCTGCTCTTCTAGTCGTCGTCCTTCTCGTCACTGTAAAAAGTCAGTCCATCCTGGCCGACTTCAACGCCTCTTCATGACAACTTGTTCTGCCTCCGACCTGGTGGAAACATCAGAAACTCGGGAAAACCCATGGAGACTCGAAGAACTCGCAGTGACTCGAAAAACTCGTCGGGCGGGGGAAGGTGTGGTGGGCGGTGGGGGGAGGTGGGGGAGTAGAGGGGGGAGGCCGCCACCCACCTCCCCACCTACTCTCCGCCCTGACTCCACCCAGACTCCGCCTTGGCTCCGCCCATGTGGTCACTTCAGGAACTACGATGCCAAAGGGACGACGAATTTATTTCTTTTCATCTGATCTGTAGCTCAGTGAGTTAAGGATTTACCTATGGAGCTGCAGGTCGCTGGTTCAAGACCAGACCCTTCTTAAATTTTCTCAAAATCCTGACAAAGACAAAGAAAGAAAAAGGCCAGTGGCTGGTCTTGAACCTGCGACCTTCCACTTGGGAGTCTGTCTTCTTATCCCCTGAGCTATTCGCTCAGATACTAATTCTTCTTTTTTTTGCGCATTTATCATCTATTTTTTGCTGTTTTCGAGTTTTTTTTTTAATTGAGTCTCGACTCGACCGTTTTTCTCAGGAGGTTGGACTTCAGCCTTTGGGCTGGAGGGTTGAACCCTCAGTTCCAAGACTTTCCAAGCCTCCACACCTCCTGAGTCCTCAGGACCTGAGCTTTCACACAGTCTGAGGGCTGAAATTTTCTAAGTCCCACAGTAGTTCTCTGTTAGTTTGAACCTTCAGACAGTCCAAGGACTGAAATCCTCTAAGTTCCTGAGTAGTTCTCTGTTAGTTTGAACCTTTAGACAGTCTGAGGACTGAAATCTTAAAAGTTTCTCAGTACTTCTGTTAGTTTGAACCTTCAGACAGTCTGAGGACTGAAATTTTAAAAGTTTCTCACTACTTCTCTGTTAGTTTGAACTTTATGGTTAACAGAAGCCTTAAAACTTGTGACCATGAGTCTTGATTTCACATTTAGACCATCCATCTGAGTTCTTCTCAGACCTTCACCTGTCGGTTTTTGAGAAATCCTCAACAAACTTTGATTCTCTTTACTGAACAGTAAAGTTTGTGGAGATCAGAAGGTAACATTAGTTTGATCAATGCCTTCAACTACTAGTAGACTTTATCTGGAAAGCAGTTTTCTGAAATGAGTTCTTAGTAAATCTGTCCACAATCAAACCAAGAACATAGAAAAAGGAAATGTTTGAAGAAACAACTTGATGTTTTCGTTTCAGACAAGAAAACGCTTTCAGACCTTTATCTGTTTTTGCTCTTTTTGATCGTTTTGTCTCTTCTGTTTAATTTGATCTTCTAAAGTCTAACTGGTGTCTTTTGACATGTTTTGTCTTTAGTTTGATTCTTCTTAAATGTTTAGTTTTGCTCTTTTCTCACCTTTTCTTCTTTTCTAATGTCTGATGTGATTTCGAAATGTTTTGTCTTTTTAATGTCTAATTGTTTTTTCAAATGTTTTATCGGCTTGTTTGAATTTTTTTTCTTTCCCAATATTAAATTTTTCGATTAAATCTTTGTTTTTCTTTTTAAATGTTTTACCACCTTTTAATGTTTAATTTTCTTTTAAAATGCTTCATTGTATTTTCTGTTTAATTCCTATTTGAAGTTTTATTGTCTTTAAGATGTAATTTTCTAATTAAACATTTAAATTTTTAATTAAATGTTTTGTCTTTTTAAAGCATTAACAATCTAATTAAATGTTTTGCATTTTTTAAAATGTTTAATATTCTTCTTGTTTAATTGTATTTTTTAAGTGTTTAATTATCGAAAATATTTTATCTGTGATTTTTAATATTTGTATTTTAAAAATTTTGTTTAATTTCATAATGACATGTATTGTATCTTGTTGAATTATCTAATTCAATATTTTGTCTGTTTAATATAGTTAAACATTAAATACAATTAAATTATATTAAACAGACAAAATATTGAATTAGATAATTCAACAAGATACAATACATGTCATTATGAAATTAAACAAAATTTTTAAAATACAAATATTAAAAATCACAGATAAAATATTTTCGATAATTAAATACTTAAAAAATACAATTAAACAAGAAGAATATTAAACATTTTTAAAAATGCAAAACATTTAATTAGATTATTAATGCTTTAAAAAGACAAAACGTTTAATTAAAAATTTAAATGTTTAATTAGAAAATTACATCTTAAATGTCTTAAATCTTTTTAATAATAAAACTTTTTAAAAGTTTTATTTTATTAATTTTTTTCCTTTGATTTAATTGCTTTTTGTTATGTAGTTTATTTCTTTAATCTTCTTTTTCTGTCAAAATTTTAACCCCAACCTTAAAAATGAAAGAAACCCTTAAATCACAATGAAAATACTTCTGTTGTCACAATCATGAGTTAGTCAATTATTCAGTTTATCAATTCAACTTTATTTGTTTAGCATCTTTTACACATGACAAAACTAAACAAGCAAAGAGAAAAAAACTATGCTAAAACTATGATTAAAACATTTTTTAAAAAAAGATTTAACATGGTAATAAAATATGTTGTGTCCAGGGGATGGAGGGAGTTTATTGAAGTCTTCTTGGGCTCACATGGTAAACCATTTAAAATATAAACTTGATATTCAGTCTAAGGAAGCTGCAGAGCGACAGAAGAACCAACAATGTCTCCTGTTTTCTCCTGTAATGAGTCGACTCTTCTTGTGCTTTCAGACCAAAGAGCTACAGATTCTTCACAACCTGCTCAAACTCTTGGTACAGGACCTCACCACACGGGTCAAGAAGGTTTCTGTCTCATTTCTACTCTGAAGCTCACCTTCTCCTGCTCAAACTGCTGACAAATGTTTCTGCTGCTCTAAAGTCTGGTCTCCAGAACTTCCTAAAAACTCTCAAAGTCTCTTCTGCTGCAGGTTGCTTTGTAGAACTGTTGCAGAAAACCTCACTAAACCACATGGAGGGGCCTCAAGATAGTCGTCCAAATGAAACCATACAAAAACCAAACTAGCACAACCCAAACGCTAAAGTCTCCTGCAGCCTACCAGAGAACCTCTGAGAACAGAGAATCAGGACAGGAACTCTTACCTTCTGGACAACCAACGTTGGTTCTCAAACAAGAATACAGAATGTGTCTGACCAAAAACCTCTAAAGACTCACTACAGCCAAGATAAAGACACAACTCAGCTGCACCAAATCCACTAATCACTGCACACATTAGCACCATGTGCTAACTGTGGCTAAAGAACCACATTTACCAAGACAACTATCCAGTACAAAGCCCTAAAACACACCAAGAAACACATTAAAGACGATTTTACTGCTGGAAGCTGCAAGCCAACGCCTAAAGAACAAACTAAAGCAATGGAGCCAAACCCGGTTCAGTGGTGAAGAGAAGCAGAGGAAATGTTTGTCTGCAGCTAAATAAAGCAGGAAGACACTGAGCTGCTCAGGTGTTCCTGATAACACCAAGCAGCCACCTGGACAGCCAATAGGAACACAGCTTACTGGAAGTCCAGAGGGCTGGGTTAGTGAAGGAAATTTAGTTTAAAGTTGAAGCAGAAAGTTAACAAAGAAAGTTGAAAACCACCTTCTGATACCTGAAATCTCTGAGTTTTCACACAAAGAACCTGAACATGTCAAACTGGTTCCATAGTAGAACCATCATTGTAAAAACGTCATAGTATGGTGTGTTGCTCAAAAAACATTACGACCCGGCTGTCTAGGGTCGCCGAGGAGCAACACAAAAACAGGACAAACGCTGGTTTCCAGGGGGTTAGGCGGCTATTTATTTGAAAGAGTAAGTTTACAACAACACAACATGTGAGCAGAAAAATCACAAAGTCTGTCTTTAGTTCAGCTGAAAATATTAGTTTTTGTCTTTTTTATTGACCAAACTTTTCAGGAAGTAGATGAAGAATAATTAAAGCTCTCATGTAGAAGTCCAACTTATTTTGGATCCTTGTGGAGAGTTTAATCTTAGAGTTTGTAAAGCTGTTGAGTTTTTAGAGTCACATGGATTGTTTTGACATTTAATAACCGAGTCCTGAAATAAAATTACAGTTGTGGATTTCTGTCATTTAGTCTGGACTAAACAAATAACAGCAGCATAAATCTCAAACGTCATTATGAGGAGTCTGGATTGAGGTTTCTCACTTGATAATGATCAAAACATGAAATTTAGGTTGGTTTAAAGGAATATTCCACCTTAAATCTTTGAATGTTGACCTAAAAGGTTGGTTTCAGGAAGTATTCCACCTACAAGGTCCTCAAACATCCACCTTAAAGGAACATTCCACCAAAAATCCTTGGACATGCACCTAAAATGTTGGTTTAACCGAGTATTCCATCCAAAATCCTCAAAGAGACCTGAGGGGCTGGTTAAAAGGAATATTCCACCTAAAACCTCAAATATAGACCCGAAAGGGTGGTTTAGAAAAAATCCTTCAATGTAGACCAAAAAAGTTAGTATGGAGGAATATTCCACCTGAAATGTAGACCTGAGAAGTTGGTTCGGAAGAATATACCATCCTAAACATCCTTAAATGTAGACTAAAAGACGGTTTGGAAGAAAATTCCACCTAAAATCCTCCAATGTAGACCTAAAAGGTGAGTTTAATGGTATATTCCACCTAAAATTCACTACTGTAGACCTTGGAGGTTGGTCTGATGGTATATTCCACCCAACATCCTTGAACATAAACTTAAAAAGTTCGTTCAAAGGAATATTCCACCTAAAATCCTTCAATGTAGACCAAAAAATCTTGGTGTAAAGGAGTATTCCACCTTAAATGTAGACCTAAAGGATGGTTTGGAGTAATATTCTACTCTAAAATCTTCCAATGTAGACCTAAAAGGTTGATCTGATGGTATATTCTACCCAACATCCTGGAACATTTACCTAAAAGGTTGGTTTAATGGTATATTCCCAGAAGAACCCTTGAACATCGGGCTTAATGGTATATTCCACCCAAAATACTTGTACATATACCAAGAAGTCAGTGTAAAGGAAATGTAGACCTAAAAGGATTGTTTAAAGGAATATTTAAACGATTATTTTCATTATTTAATAATCTGTTATCAGTCAGAACCCTGGCAAACTTATTTTCATCAGTTTTTTTAGTGGAAGTCACAAATAAAGGAGCTCTTGGTTTTTACCGGCGTTACTGAGTCAAAGCTGCTGTTTCAACACAGAACGTTCACATGCATCCACAAACCTCTCAGCACTCAAACACCCACAGACAGGAGGCCGGCTGGACCGAGGCTCGGCGGCGTCCTCAGACCCACGAGTCGGGGAGTCGCTGAACTTGTTGGTCCGGTTTGAAGGCCTCCATGTGGTCCAGTAGAAGTCCACGTAGTCGGTGTTGGCTTTGAACCGCAGCGACTGGCCACCATCAGGTGGACCGGCTCGTCCTCGTAGGGCTCCTCCTGTAGCCTTGAGGGACCACAGGAACATTCAGTAGCTGTTGGAGTTCTTCCTGTCAGGCTCGTGGTAGAACGGCTCTGAAGAATCTTGTACTTGTCTTATCTGGAACAATCTAACAGCCTAAACTGTTAACAGCGTGTAAAGAAGCAAACACACAGGCATAGATTAGGACTCAAACTAGATTTATTTTAGAAAACAAATCAGCTTAGAGGCATTTGTTCACCATGTGGCTGAATAGGAGGCCGTCCAATCAGATTTGAGGTCTTCACTCTGTAGGTTGTTTGTTTGGTGAGACTCTTGGACCTCCATCAGCTGACGTGGATGTTTGATGGTCTTCTCTCTAGTGCCAGATGATTCATCCATGAATTCAGCAGCTACAGACTGAAATGAAGCTCATGCTGCCGTTATTGAATTCCTGTTCCAGATCAAATGTTCAGAGCTCACCTTGAATGCAGCCGTCTGCTGTCTGATAGTTTTTCTCATTGTAGTCTTCAATAAAGTCTTTTTCCTCATGTCAGGATGTGGTGAGACTCTTTCTCAGTCTCTGCAGACGTCCCTCATTGTGCATCTCCAGAGAAGAAACAGAAAAACTGTCACTGCTTCAGCATCACAAACGCTCTCCAGCATTGAGAGTGTTTTAGGAATTCATTCATTGTGTTGTGAACTTTGAAGGAGCAGAAACTTTACAGCTGCCAAAGATATGAGCTCCAATTCTGGATGTTTTAGGAAATGAAGTTCATCAAATGAACACTTGATTATTGCTGATAACTCATTAAATTACTGAAGAAATCCAACATAAAAACCTGTAAACTCTCAGGCAGCTTTTGTTAAAGTTTGTCTATAATTCTATCATCATGTTCTGGAACCAGGACTCTGCAGAAGTTCCTTCAATCAGATACTTGTGTGTTTCTATTTAAGGCCTCAGGTTTGAACGTACAGCAGAGGATTAGAAAGGAGTGATTTTAATATTTAAATCAGTCCAGTAAATGTTTGGTGTGAAAATTATTAAAATTTTGATTTAGATAGATTTGTGTCAAATAATATTGTAGAGTCTCACTTAAATATATCCAAATGAGTTCAGTGTATTTACATTTTATAGAATATTTGATTTCTTAATCTCAATACTGTAGGGTCTGACCCTAAATATTATAATAATGATGTCAATTTAAATAATATTTTAGTGCAGAGTCATAAACTTTAATCAGCTAAACATAATAAATATCACTGTACAATCTTAACCTGAACATTCATATTATTGAGGTAAATTTACATAAATCATGATATTCTAGAGTCTTAACTGGAATATTTCTAACATTAATCTTTTTGTATTGTGCTGATAAACAACAATAACCCGACTTTCAGATAATATTTGTTGTCTGTGATTGTGAGACTAAATTCCTCCACATTCTGGAACTGGACTGCATTTCCCAAAATGGAAACATGGACAGAATTTAACACTCATGTATCCATGGCAACGCTAACGTTTCTGCTTCTTACCAAAGTTCACAACACAAGTAAAGATTTTAATGTAAAACTTCAGGGATGACTGCTAACCATAAGTATTCTGATCAATACTTCATGATCAATATCAGGACAGATGTTACAACTCCAGCTGTTGCATTAGACTGCAGTTATTCACAGAGAAATTAAAACATCACATTCCTCATAAAAACTAGATGGGACTTTTATTAAATAAAGTGTTGGTGAATAAACAGTGTAAAAAGTGCAAAGCAGCTCCATTAAATCAGGAGATGTGAGACTTCCACAGCATGGATCACCATCTGCTGTGTTGATTCATAGCTGAATGTCAGAATGAACTGAGATAGAAAAGCTGCTTTGAGCTGCAACATTACGGTCTGACAATCCAACACCATCACAGTTTTCATCTGGTTGTTTTGCTCCAACATGCTGTGAAGTTCAGTTTTTACCTGAATCAATACAGAGATTCTATTTCCAACCAAGACTGGAATAAAAATTAGAATGTTATGAGGTTATTAATGCAACTAAATCCTTTCAGATGGAAGGATTTACTTCTAAGTTCTAATTCAAGTTTCAGTTGGAGCACATTGCATTCACAAAGAAAAACAGCGATACCTTCATAGCAACATTTAATAAACCTAAAGCTTCCCTGTTGGCTCATTGGTGGAGTTTGTTACTGAGCATCTGAACCTTAAATCCAGTGAGACGACCATCTTCAGTCGAGGCCAGTCAGAGAACTTCAAGACCTTCCATCAGCTGGACCAGATGTGGCATCATCTCCCTCTGAACATCTGGATGACAGGAGAAAAGACAGAAATCAAACACAGATCACAGAAATACAATTTATTCACTTTCATCATTTTATAAAAGTAGCATGAACTTTATTAAAACTTGACAATATCAGTAATGAAAGTAAATGTTTTTATCTCGTGTTGAAGCTAAATTTAAAGTCAATTTTAATGACAGTTTATCCTGAGAGGAGTGAGAATGGAGCTTTTCTTTCCTTTTTAGAATATTCCCTCAAAATATTCTGTTTATTATTGGCTTTAGAAGCATTTTTCTTTATTTTTAGATACCTCAGACTGATACACTTTGCTGGTTTGCAGATAATTTCATGTACAATGACAATAAAGATCTTCTATTATAACATATTTTGCTAAAACAAGAACTGCAAACCTTCTCAACCATCTCTCAGGCTGCAAAATTCCAACTGCGACCAAGAATTATCTGATGTAGTTATTATTATAATCTTTACTGAACCAGCCCTGGAATTAATAAAAATCTGTATATGGATATGATTTTCTCTGATGGGACCACTATGGAAGCCGTAGTAACAATTAACTATCCTTTGAAGGGAAAGATTAGGTCTTCTTCAGGTGGATAAAAAAAATGCTCTCCCTTAAAAAAAAAAAAAAAATGCATACAATAAAGTAAATCTCTTCTGCACTGCACACATACTACACTTTTGTATAACTCTGGATGTCAGAGTAAAGGCAGACAGATCCACCGATCAGCCACAACATTCTGACCACTGACAGCTGAAGAGAACAACATCCATCATCTTGTTCTAATGCAAACGTTCTGCTGGGAAACCTTGACGTTCATGTGGATGTTTGACATGTACCACCACCTAAACACTGCAGGACAAACAACCCCCTAGTCTCCATGGCAACAGCAGTACTTGATGCCAGCTGCCACCCTCAGCAGGACAAATTAAAACTGCTCAGGAGTGGTCCAAGGAACACGACAGAGCTAAGCTGTTCACCTGGGTTCCACACTCCCCACATCCAGATCTGATGGAGCATCTGTGGGATGGTCCAGGATCAGCCTGGTCTAGGTAGGACCCACCCTGCAACCCACAGGATCCACAGAATCCACAGGACATCCCCAGAGGTTCTGATGAACCACTGGGTCAGAGGAGTTTTAGCAGCATAAAGGGACCAACACATTATTAGTCAGGTGGTCAGAATGTTATACTATTATATTGTCATGCTGATTATATGATCAGTAAATGTTACCATCAATTATAACGTCCACATTGATCGGGAAAAAAAACAAACTATCAGTTCATTCAGAAACTGTGGGGTTAAACCTAAAAACACAGACCTCAACAGCAGTTTGTTTCAAAGCAGAACACCAGCTGGTTTTCACTAAAGAAACTTTCAGAGAAACAATTAAATGACAATTTTGTTCTCATTAAGTTCAGAGTCAGCCAAAATAATGTACACACATCAGGAAAAGAAAAACTTGTATAAATATTTCATTTGTATAAGTACTTCTACACATATAGATTCCTCTTTCTAAGTTTGATCAGATCACGATAACTCTGTGTCCTGTTGTACGATGTTTTCCCAACAGATGGCGCTACCCTCATGAATGGAGCATCAACAAGTGACGTCTACAACACAGCAGAAATGTCTGGAAGCCAGTGGCCACCACTTTGAGCACCTCTTGTAATTGTAGAGGCCAAAGATTACTTTTATTAATCTCGTGATGTCTGAATAAATTTGGTATTGAAATATTTCTGCAAGTTTTTCTTTTCCTGATGTGTGTAAACATTATTTTGGCTGACTCTGTATAATGGGTTTCTGACAGGTCACCAGGCAACATCTTTTTATAATAATGACAAACATACCTGCATTCTACAGGAGTGATTTTCCTCATGTGCAGGTAAAGATGTGTGAGGAGCTTAGAGATGACAGGAGCAAGAGTCATCCTCACTAATTCAGCTTCCACCTAGAAACAGAAAGACCACAAACAAACACACTGATGTACTCTCAAACGTTCAACCTCACAGCCTCAAAATATCTGTTTAGGAAGTGTTGTGTTTCTAAATTCTGCTGAAAGCATTGACAGACATTCTCTTACAAGGTTGTGTAAAAAGCAGCCTGTCCTCTGAGCTACTGAGAAATTTTCCTGAACAAAGTTTCTATGTGTAAATCAGCTCAACAAAAACTAAAGCCTCAGTCAGAGATAACAGGTATCACAAATTATAAACAACTTTCTTTGTTAACTCAGACTTTCTGCTTCAACCTCACATAAAAAGGGGAGTTTAACTCATCAGGTGACTGAAAATGAACGGCTTGTGCAGTTCTAGATCCAAAAGTAGGTTTCAACTCATGTTTTACTACAAACACATACAGTAATAAATAAATACAATGGCTGGTTGTTAGTTTATTCATTATTAATGTCATTTTATATACTGGATTGAACTTGAGCAGTGGAAGAGAGAAGGAATTTAATGAAATTATGGAGATTCAGAGAGGTAATGTTGCGCAATGTTAAGTTAAGCACGGTTTAATTCAAACCAGCTGAATGTTAAACTTCAGTGCAGCTCAACAGGTTTCAGTTAACCTTAAAGTAAAATAACTTTTTTTAAAGCTAAAATACACAGCAGAGAAATACAGGTTGAGAAGGTCATTCTAATAATGAGGACAGCTGCTGCAGCAACTAACACAGGTGTTCAGCGGTAAGTTAGCCACCTGTGTTAATTAGCCCGCTAGCTAACTTAGCCGCTTAGCTAGCTAACGCGTCCGGACCAACTGCTCAAACACGACAAAACACAACTCTTCACAAGTCGCTGACTTAACGTACAACAAAACAACGCTACTGGTTAAGAAATATTTATCTTCTTACCGTGTTTTACTCCAAAAACAAGATCAACAGCAGCCAGAGATGCTACCAGACGTGCCGACCATAGATATACATAGACTAGATACGCTAGCGTGCTGTCTTCTATATTATCTATGGTCTGACCAATCGCTGCTCTCTGGCTCCGCCCTCTGAGAGTCTTGTTGTCGTTTGGCTCCACACTTGCTGATGACCACTTCCGGTCTCAGAAAATGAAAAAACGGACCTTTTTTCGTTTCTGTCTCTTACTGATTTTACTTTCTTGTTATTCTACATATAAAACGAAAATCAAAGCATTTTAAAAAAAAATCGTATATCCCTTTTTGATCATGAAAAGGAAAAACGCCTTGTATTTCAATTTTAATTTTTGTATTTTAAAACGAAAATCAAATAACCACTCGTTTTTTCTTTTTCAATACCCGTTTCAGAACGGAAAATCCAATTACCAGATCACACATCTTTGACACACTTCCACACATTAGTTGAGGAGTCGCGAAAACCTGGTCGCGCCAAACTATTTTACATCTGGCGTGAAGCTCTCCAGCAAACTACAGCGTCGGATGAAGAGTCCAGCCACTCGTCTGGCCCGGATTCTGCCA
Organism: Amphiprion ocellaris; assembly: GCF_022539595.1. Lineage (NCBI taxonomy): Eukaryota > Metazoa > Chordata > Actinopteri > Pomacentridae > Amphiprion > Amphiprion ocellaris. Next base: position 23,811,499 of record NC_072775.1, read on the forward strand.
CCAGCGCGGATGAAGCCGATCTTATCGAAGGAATTGATCATTCCAGTGACATGTAAGTCTGTATTCATGAGAAGTTGTTTGTTTTGAGTTGGAGAAAAGTAAAGAAAGTATAATATACATGGAACGCCGCCGAAAGCATTCCGCGCAAAATACGCATCATTTTTACAAGTCATGTGCTGCGTACAGCTAACGTACCACGTAACTTTTTCTGTGTGCAGCATTTACAATGTTGGGAAGGAGGAGGAGGAGGAAGAGGAGAGAATGGAGGTCTCCTGCTGTCCTGGTACCCAGCGAGAGGTAGAGGGACAGACCGTCCTCCAGCCAGGAGACGCTGCAGCAGCCGCTCCACCAGCGAGCGCTCCGGGCCAGAGGCGCTCCCTACAGCTGGCTGGAAAACTGAGAAGGAACCTGACAGCTTACCTTCTCTGCCACATTTCCTGCCGAAAAGGAGGCCAGGTGTCCAGCCACCTCTGTCAGAATATGTGGACAGCCCTTCTCCATCAGACCTGTCCAAGTATTCGGACCAGGAGACCATCAAAATACTGTTTCTGATTCAACTCAGTAAAAACGATTTTCTTTTATTTTCAAATGCACTTTTTATGGTCTGACCATGGTTTTGTACATAAAGTATGTGTGTTCATAAGTATCTGGCACATTTAGAAATTTGATTGCGCTATTGTAAATAATTTGTTTTGATGTCTCTTTGCAAATTTTGCAGTTTTGTTTATTTTCGTTTTTTTTTTTTACAGGTTACAAAATTGACCATATCTCAAAAAGCAAATTATGTACAGACTCCAAATAAATTTCCTGTGGTTCCAAAGGATATTGTGCAACTTTTTTACATTTATAAATTTGAGGGATACAGCTTTGCAATTTCTGTATTTTGAAATATATGTGAAAAAAACAAAAACGATTTTCATTTTTTTTAAGGTTTATTGCACCTTTAAGCAATTTTTTGTACTAGTTACGACATAAGTCAATACATATTATTAAAATTTGGGATATCAGGGTTATTTTGATGTAAATCAAATAAAAATACTCCAAAAAATGGCACTACAGCATGTAAAAATGTAAAAATATGTCCTGGCGGACTTGCACAATGGTGGGTCTTAAAGGGTTAAAAGAAGTTGCTGGGTAAGGTTAGAGGACCTTCATTGTCACAGTTACAGTAATAAAGTTACATTTATAAAATAGCTATAGGTAAGCAAGACAATGTGTGGCACATTTGCAGCTTTGTCAGTATGTCACCCAGGTCCACCGCTGGTTCCTGTCATTTATATGTATGAACACTAGACAGCATGGTCATTTGATCAAAAAACATGTTCTCACTATTGATTGTACATATGGGTAAATAATTACATATTTAAAATCCAATATCAACAACTGCAGACTTCTTTGTCTTACTAGCTCAGACGAGAAAGCAGAGAGGGTCAGTGTCTGTGTCAGTTTTATGATGAGTTGGTTTTATGGTTGAAATGAGGTAATTACAGCGCAGGAGAAGTGCTGACGCTCTGTCTCACACCAGTTAATGACCAACACTGGGGACAGGCGTTCTGCAGAGTTTATATGGCGACTGTTAAAAGGCACTTCAAATGAATAATGGTCATGAGACAGTCTAGCATGGTTCTCCAGGTGTTCTTAGGACACCCCCACACCAATTTGTCATCACCATCCATAAAAAAGAAGAATGACTGCTTGCTTCAAAGCCATATTTTGTTTTAATAGATACTCCTAGCCCTGCTCACATACTAGTTTCTTTTTGTTTAATTTAGAATGGCTTTTTCTATCAAAAGAAACACCCATTTTTTTTTAAATGAAAGCATCGAACAAGTACACAATTGAAATTTCAAAAAAATCAATTTAGAAACCAAAATATATTTTAAAATTTTGACTCATCAAAGGAGCCGTCTTTGGTTGATAGAACAGCTGAACACACTCGTGGCATTCTTTCCACAATGGAAATGAAATATTCTTCAGAAAGTTCTTCCCAACTCTGTTGCAGAAATTATGATTTCAAACTTTGATTCATCAGTCCACAATACCTTCTTCTAGTCTTCAGTAGTCCATTGGTGGTGTTTCATGGCCCAGGCAAGTCTCTTTTTTCTTACTCTGATGTCTTAGCAATGGCTTTCTTGATGCAGCTTCACCAGTCAATCCTGCAACTCCAAGTCTTCTCTACACAGTTGAAACTGAGACTTCTTACTACGACTATGATTAAGCTGTGCTTGAAGCTGTTGTCCTGTGAGCTGCCTATCACCAAGCTGGTGACTCTCAGAAACTTGTCCTCTGATTCTGTTGTGGCTTTAGGTCTTCCAGACCTCTTCCTGTCAGAGTTTCCTCCAGTTTCTGAGCCTTTTGATGGTGAAGAAAACTGTACTCACTGACTCCTTGCCTTTCCTTACAATTTCTCTGTAGAAAAGACCTACATTTTTAAGTGTTATGTTGGCCTGTCTCTCTTCTATTGTTAATCACATTTTCCTCATCATTTTTACAGCAACACACTACTTTCTGTAGTACAACACTGTTCAAATAATGCTCTGGAGGGTATGGTACTACAGTGTGTTCCAGCACTACTTTATGCAGACAGAGGGGGTTGTAAGTCATCAAGAAAAGTTGGAACACCTGTAGGATTTGGTAGCACCAGCTTTCAATCCTTGATCAACCTCCATTGCTACAGAAGTTGTTAAGTTGTTAACCGATTTCTTGTTCCCTGAAAAAGGCCTTTTTGAATAATTCTGAAAAGTACATTATTTTCAGTTTGGGAACCTTACTTTTTTTGTTTGTTTTGCCTCTGGCAGTTCACCACTTTACATTTGTACCATTTCAAGCTATTCATCGGACTTGAACTACTTGAATTTCAGTTTTTTTAAAAAATGGAAAAATTGGGGCATTCTAAAACTTGTGAATGATACTTTATATGTCAGATGAACAGAACAGTGTTGATGATAATATATAGTATATATATTTTACTTATAATTCCAGTTACAACATGACAATGTGACGGGAATGTACAGTCGTCATGCATTTTTATTTTTTTATTTAACATACGTGTGCAGTTTGAAGTATAAAATAGTTGTGGCACACAAAATAGAACTGAACAAACAAAGCGTGACATATATTAATACTACATATCATATACACACTTTTGTCAGTCCTGCTGCTGACATGGCTTGTGTTCCAGCCGTGTGTTCAGCATCTGCTATGTCACAGATGTGAAAAAGACTTCATCGAGGACGCAGGAAGGATTCTGTGGATCCTTGCTCATCGCGCCTCCTCGTTCCTCCATCCTTCCTGCACAATATGCATTTATGAACTGAGGCATCCTTTGTTATGATGTACCAAGTTTGACTTTCAGGTCACGAGCTGGAAGACAACATTGAGAAGTCGAGGAGGTTGAAATTATTGAAATGAGATGAACATTCTGTCCAGTGAGTGCAAGAGGATCCCAGAGGAGGAGGAGCCACAGTGGTAGATAAAGATGTGTGACTTTACCATAAGTTTTTAGTGTTTATCATTGATATTTAATTCTATTTAATGTGGCAGATCTGTCAGTGGGATCTTTGCTGCTGAGTTGTTGATACTGATGTGGGAGGTTATGAGGTTCAAGTTATTTGTGCAGCCCTGATCCTCTGAATGGTGGCTGGAAGAAAGATTAGGAAATAGAAAGAAATCTCATTAGTGGCTAGATTTGCCTCTAATTCCCATACATATATCCCATAAAATCCTCTTTCACCAGTGCAGTGTTGTTCTCAATACAGACCAGAATGAGGGACTGCCCAGTGTAAAATTCTCCCCACCAAGCCATCACTTCTTCTACATTGCTTTTAATATATATATATATATATATATATATATATATATATATATACAGTCATGGAAAAGATTGTCAGACCACCCTTGTTTTCTTCAAATTCTTTTTCATTTTAATGCCTGGTACAACTAAAGGTACATTTGTTTGGACAAATATCATGACAACAACATAAATAGCCCATATGAGTTTAATTTAAGAGCTGATATCTAGTCATTTTCCATGATTTTCTTGATAATAACCAAAATCACTTAAGTTCTTATATCAATAGCTATGGTATTGTACTGCCAAAACCAGTGCTTTTAGGCATTCCATGTTTTCTTTTCTGTCTGTTTTAGTCACATACACAAGAGTTAATACTTCATTGCATAACCATTGTTATTGATGACTACAGTCATGCATCTTGACATGCTCTCCACCAGCTTCTGACATTGTTCTGCTGTCACAGCAGCCCATTCCTGTTGCACAAATTCAGACAAATTTGCTTTGTTTTTGGACTTGGAGTTCTCCATTTTGCATTTGATGAATTTCCACAGGTTTTCAATTGGATGTAGATCCAGTGATTGAGCAGGCCAAGGCATGGTTCAAATGTTGTGGTTCTCCATCCAGGCTTTAACTGACCTTGCTGTGTGGCAAGAGGCATTGTCTTGTTGGAAAATCCAGTCCTTGGAGGCAGGAAAGAGTTTTCCAGCTGATGGAAGAAGACTGGTTTCAAGAGTAGCCCTGTACATGACCTGGTTCATTCACACTTCACACAATTGCATTTGCCCTGTTCCACCCAGACTGAAACAACCCCAGATCATCACTGATCCACTCCCGTGTTTTATTGGAGGGGCAAGACAGTCTGGTTTGTAGCTTCTCCAGGCTTCCTCCTCACCAGTAAGTTGGCTGGAGTGGGATTGAACTGAAAATTGGATTCACCTCTGAAGAGAACCTTAGCCCAGTCATCAACAGTCCAATCGTTGTGATCCCCAGCAAAGAGTAACCAGGCTTTCCTCTGCCTTTCATTGGTGAAGGGCTTCTTCTGTGCCCTGTGTGACTTCAGACCAGCTTCAAGAAGTCGGTTTCGAACTGTCCTTGCTAAACAAGTCACATTTCTTCACAGTGTCCACTCATTTTTAAGGTTGCTGGATTCCTGACACAAGGACAGATGAGTGCACAGTCATCTCGTGACCAGAAAGATGTTTCCTGCCGTGACCAGCTAGCAATTTGGTAGAACCATGTTGGGCTTGTTTTTTCTTGGTGTAATGAACAGCTGTCTTGGAGATCTTCAGTTTTTTCGCTACCTGTCTCTCACTCATGCCAATTTTCAGCAGTGCCAAGATGGCTGTCTTTGTGGCTTCACAGAATTATTTTGTTTTAGGCATTTTGTGAGAGCTGACAACTTCTGAGTTGTGCTAAGCCTTGAATGTAAGCAGGAAACCACTCTAGGTCTTTGCATGTGCAGTGCTGCTGATGACATGAAATGGCTTCTTATATACCCTGGGAATACAGTTAATCTTAAGCATGTCAAATAGGACATAAAGTACTATGCAATCAGCTGCATTTTTGTCATGTTCATTATATTCTTCAGTTAATATACCTTTAGTGGTACCAGCCATTGAAAGAGGAATTGAAGAAAACTAATAATAATTATCTTACAATTATCTTACTTCCATGATTGTATATATTGTTGGTACCTTCAGTTAAAGAAAGAAAAACCCACAAAGGTCACCCGCAATTAATGAAAATCAGACATTGTTTTTGAATTATGGTTCAACGAAATCATTAAAAAAAAACAAACTAATGAAAAAGGCAAAAATGATGATGCCCCCAAAAAAGATTGAAAATAATGTGACCATAGGGACATGTTAAACTGAGGTGTGTCCTGTAATCAGCATCACAGGTGTCCTCAAACTTGTAATCAGTTAGTGGTGTGTACCACACTGAACATGGGCCACAGAAAGCTAAGAGTTGTCTTAGGCGATTAGAAAGAAAAACTGATAAACCAGCATGTTAAAGGTAAAGGCTGTAAGACCATCTCCAAGCAGCTTGATCCTGTGACTACAGTTGCACATATTATTCAGAAGATTAAGGTCCACGGTAATGTAGCCCACCTCGCTGGACGTGGCAGCGAGAGGAAAATTGATGACAAATTGAAGAGACAGACAATACGAATGGTAACCAAAGGGCCCAGAACAATTTCCAAAGGGATTAGAGGTGAATTCCAAGGTCAAGGTACATCAATGTCAGATCATACCATCCGTCGCTGTTTCAGTCAAAGTGGACTTCATGGGAGACAACTGAGAAGGACAACACTGTTGAAAGCAAATCATAAGAAAGTGAGACTGGAATTTGCCAAAATGCATATTGACAATTCACAAAGCTTCTGGGAGAATGTCCTATGGACAGATGAGACAAAACTGGAGCTTTTCAGCAAGTCACACCAGCTCTATATTAAATGAAGCATAGAAAGAAAAGAACACTGTCCCTACTGTGAAACATGGAGGAGGTTCTGTTATGTTCTGGGGCTGCTTTGCTGCATCTGGTACAGGGTGTCTTGAATCTGTGCAGGGTACAATGAAATCTCAAGACTATCAAGGTATTCTAGAGAGAAATGTGCTGCCCAGTGTCAGAAAGCTTGGTCTCAGTCGCAGGTCATGACACAGCTAAAAACACCTAACCATGGCTAAGAACAAAACAGCTGACTTTTCTGAAGTAGCCTTCTGTGAGCCCTGATCTAAATCCTATTGAACATCTATGGAAAGAGCTGAAACATCCCATCTGGAGAAGGCACCCTTCAAACCTGAGACAGCTGGAGCAGTCTGCTCATGAGGAGTGGACCAGAATACTATTAAAAAGACTGTAACTTCGTGTGTAAATTAATGTAGGTCTTGCCAGTCAACCTAAGCTTTTGCCTAGATTTAAGTAGCTTTTCTCAAAATAGCACAATCTTGGCTCAGCATTGCACAACAGGAAACTATTGTAAATCAGGTTATAACATGAGCTGAAAGTGAAATAGTCATGATGATGATGATGATGTCCCAGAAGTATGCAGGTTGTTGTACTGTTAGTAACTGAGTAAAGGCTTGTCTTATCACAGCCACTACTAAAAACAGCATGACATATATAATGTACTTTTTGTGTTAAATGGTAGTTTCTGCATAACTGACAACCCTCCAGTCTATACTGCATCAAGACGTTATTTAGCGGCCCATCTGAAAGTGTCCTCCCCGTCCCTGTTAGTTCCAGGAAACTTCATTGCTCTTCAAACAACGCTGAGCAATATCAAGTAGAATAAATAAACATGACGTTAACAAAAAATCAGTGGGTGCTTCTGTGTATCTGACAGATTATATTGTTTAATCTGTTTGAATTTCTATTTTTATTTTGAAAAAAAGGTATACTATTATCTTCAATAGTACAATGCAAGCTTTATGCATTGTGATATAGCCAAAGTTTTATATTTGGTATCATTGTACTTGAGGTCTTTGCTATATCAATGAAAACACTGTGGCACTGATAAATGTGCATGACTGTCATGCATTTCTGTCCCAATGCGCCTCATCACATCACAGTCACTTGCTCGAGGAACATGGCCAAGAGCTCCAAATCTGGTAGAACATCTGCAGGACACATCAGAATAAGCCAGATCCACAAAAGCCTCAACCTGAAACCAACAGCTCCAAAGCATCAAACATCCCAGTGTTTTGTGGAATGTGGTTCATCGGTGTGTATATTATGTTCAGTCAGGTAACCAAAGGATCAAACCTCCAGCAGGTTCATCTGCAGCTCTGGACTATAATGACTTCTCCATAAGAATAGCAACCTGTGTCAGCAAATATTGCCGTCGTATCATTAATACTGCATCGAAGAATATTGTATCATCACATTATAGGCTATGCAATCATTGACTTTGATTTCTGCTTTTATTACATTATAGTGCAGTATTTTATTGTGTAGTGTGTGCATGCTGTTACATATATTATCTATATTTATATAACACTAAAACATGCTCAATGTTATTCTACATATTGGAATTATTCATAACCACTTATAGTGGTATTTGTTTGCACAAAAAACTAACGTGGTTCAAGGCATTGTCTTTAATTCAATTTATTTTGTTAAAATAACTCCTTTCTTAGCTATCTAAGTCTTGCTGGAGCATTCCAGTGGAATCTGACATCAACTAAACAGGACATGCGTTTCTTCATTCTTTGAGTGGAAGAGAATTCCTGCTCACAGGGCAGGTGTGTCAAACATATGGCCCGTGGGCCAAAAGTGGGCCCACCAGAGGGTCCAATCTGGCCTGTGGGATAACTTTGAAATGTAAAGATCGCAGAGAAGACATGAACTGCAAATTGTAAAATTGTACAACTGTAAATTTCAAATACTTTTTAGATCTACTATGTCGTTCAGTTCTAGATACCTGAGACTAAATGTTTTGTGCCTTTTTTAGACACACTGTGATCTGTAAGTTGTAATATGTAAATGTTAAACTGAGGCATAATTAATTATAATTAATTAATAATTTTCAGGGTGTTCAAAATGTTTTCTACAATGACAGTTCATTCAATGCTAACATTTTCAGAATTTACTTTTTTGCACTAAAACAAAGGGAAATATTTGGAGTTGTCGTTATTTATGGGTTAGTATGTTATGAATTTACCGCTGTAAATGAATTTAACAACCCTGTCATAGGAAATTCAAAAGCAGCTTTGGATTGTTGGATTCTCTGTTACTTGTTTAAAATTCGTAACCTCTGTACATCCATCCATCCATCCATCCATCCATTACAAGAGGCATCAATGAAAAAAAAGATTTAAATTGCATTTTAACGGTTTTATTTTAGATTCAATTTGGTCATTGGGGGGTGGGACAAGAGGTAAAATAGCATTTTAGGGGGAACTCCAGACCTATTTGGTATTTTAGAAATATTTTCAAACATTCTTTTGTCTTAGTTTTTTTTTAGATTTGGTCTCAGGACAAGAAAATTGACACAACAGCTGCATGTTTTAGTATTTTGTACATGGATTATTTGAAATGTGATGGGTGGGATGTAAAATGTCCTCCAGTTCTGGAATGACCCTAGTTCTTTTGCAGACTGCCTGATGTTCTCCTCTAGAATCCTAATGTTTCCCCCATTTTCTCATAAGGTTATTTACTTACTGAAAATATTCCCTGATCTATCGTCTAAAAAAACACTTTCAAAGCGTTATGGTCCCACCACCATGTTTGACTGTGGGGATGGTGTTCTTGGGATTGAACGTTGAATTGTTCTTGGCATCTCACACAACTGTTTTTGCTAGTGATGACTTCTGACTTCCATCGATGCCCTTTGACACGGTGTGGAACTCCATGTATTTTTTGATGATACTTGAAGACACCTGCATGAGGCCTTATGGCCCTTCCTGTGACCAACCACGGTGTTTAATGCTCTCTCAGTGATAGGCCCTAACAACAAACACAAATTCTTTGGTTTTAGCCATGACTTTCAATTGACTAGTAACTGAGTGGAGAGCTACTGCACCACATGTTCTCAGTTTAGAGTGGAATAGAACCTACAACATGGCATGCATTATCAGCAGCATTTGGATTTAAAGAATATGAATAATTTTGGATATAGCATCTTAAATGTTGTGATTCCCAAACGGAGAATACCAGGCAGGCTGAATAGGTCCTGTGTGTGTTTTAAGACAGCAGAGTGCAAAATTCCACACTGTCTCCTTATTAGCAGGTCAGGCATGTTAAGCAGTTTCCTTGTTGTTTTTCCCCTATTATATGGCAAGTCATTGTAATCCCTATCGGTTTAAGTTGCACTCCCAAGTAAATAGAGGGTGGCTGCAGGTCATGGAGGAGTGGAGGAATGTATTTGAAAGAAAAATGCTGAAATTTGGGAATATTTTGTTATTTTTCTGTCTTATCATGGCTCAAGTGGGAAGGTCAATTATCTCTTTATCTCTGTGGGACCACACCAAACATAATTCAGAACATGTTTAGGTTAGCAAAAGTGCAGTTGTACATTTGCATGTACTTTCAGTATTCCATTCATTTTGAATATCACATCCTGATTATCCTGATTTTAACAATGTAGACAAGCAAATTTTTCAGTTTTGAAAAAATTGAGTGTGCTGTTACTTTAAAAACGTATTTATTTTGCTACAGTAACACACAAAGTACTCAACAGCATGTAACATAACTATTGGTCATTAGTGGATGTATACTAAGGTTGCTCACGTGTTCAGTCCCAAGCAGTACGTACACACACACACACACACACACACACACACACACACACACACACACACACACACACACACACACACACACACACACACACACACACACACTGTGCAAAAAATTTGCATAATGTCAACAGTCTTTATTTGTCCATAGTATTATTATTATTACATTACTTGCCTTCTTAATTCCCCAACTTGTTAGAGGCACACTGCTTCATTTAAACAGTGTTGTCTGTCTAAGTAATGCAGAGCAGTAATACAAAAATTACAGTTTGTGTTCTCTGACTGACTGGATTAAAGCTACAGGTACAAGCCAGCCACTGGCCAACAATTTCAGTCACCATTCCCCCAAATCAACAGCAACCTACCACAAAAAATAAAACTGAAACTAAAAGTTTTCCTAAAGATTTTGATTATGCAGTAAGGTGACCCTGCTAGTGTTTTCATTGTTGATGTTGTTTGTTGTTTGTTTGTTTTGTTTCCTTGGATTATCCATTTAGCGCATGCCTGAAAATTCCAGCCTTCTATATTCTGAAGGAACACCGAAGCTGCATACTTTGTGTATCCCAGCCCACAATGACTGTGATTGGTTGAAAGAAATACAAACAAGCTGGAGCACTGAACAAATAAGAGTGATCCACCCTGTCAAATGCCTTCTCCTGATCTAGTGACAGTATCAAAATCCAGCCATTCATCCATCCAATATCTATACACCACTTAATCCTCATTGGGGTCGCAGGGGGGCTGGAGTCTATCCCAGCTGACATAGGGTGAAGGCAGAGGACATCCTGGACACGTCGCAGCGTATTGACCAGGCTACATTGTATCTTAAAGGCCTTACTGAGTCACATCATCCTAAAAGAACACTTTACTCTCCGACTGGTGGTTTGCTTGTGGTTCCCAGAGTTTCCAGAAGCAAAATGGGAATCAGAGGCTTCAGTTATCAGCTCCTCTATTGTGGAATCAGCTCCCAGTTTGGGTTCAGGAGGCAGACATGCTCTCTACTATTACGATTAGGCTTAAAACTTTCCTTTTTGATAAAACTTATCATCTCTCCATAAATGTTGTGCCACCAGTGTATGTCACTAACTTTGCATCATCTCCCTTCTGCAGTTTGAGTTTTTTGTCCACTCTGCAGGTATCCAACTTGCTCAGAGATTGCTGTTCTCTTGTTGTCTCTTGCTATCCCCTGATCTGAAATGGTTGAGGCAGATGCCCACCCTCCCTGAGCCTGATGGAGTTGTTTGGATTTGTTGAGTTTCTCTTTATAATACAAGACTGTAAAGTAAGCTTACCATGTAAAGTGCCCTGTGATGACTTATGTTGTGGATTTAAAGTGTTTTTTTTAAACCCAAAGATCATTCTTTGGGTGAAAACGTTTTAAGGTTAGGACAAAAAAAGATATATATGATTTGGAATGCAAGGGCCGTTTTTAGAGCATTGGTTGAAATTAATAACCACTAATGTTCAACTTGGAGAGACAGTCTTATTTGTTTATGGCAATTCATAAAGGGATAGTCTGCTCTTGGCAATGTATTTCAGCTGCTGTAATATTTAGAAACTTTATCTTCCCTCAATATAATGTTGTTATCAGGAATAAATACAATTAACATAAAGATAGTCTGACTCCAGAACCCTGCAACCTAATAAGGATTAAGTGGTGTATAGATAATGAACAGATGGATGTTTGACTATTCAACTTGACAATTCAAGCAGGTAAGTATGTTAGCCAACAATAAAGATCTGCTTCCCTATCCGGTTTTTGCTTTATTTCATCATAAAATTGCTATTACACACCATAAGGCATTATTACATTTAACAGATTGTAATTATATATAGAATAAAAAAGCCAAAATTATCATATTATTGGTAATATAAATACAAAAAAAATATACTTTTTTGCCAATCATAGACAACACTAGGCATCTTGCAGAAACAGATTCAAGATTATAATGAATTAATTGCCCATCAATTCATCAAAAACTGAAAATATAAAAAATAAATTTAGGATTTTATCTGTTTGATGCTTTTTATTTCCAATTCATTCATTCATAGATAATATTAAAATAAATAGTGTGTGCGCTGGGGTTTTACTGTGTCACCATAGTTCCTTTAGACAGCAGCTAATGTTTTCAGACATGAGAAAACTGATAGACAACTGTTTGATTGCAGGGGACTGATGTCATCCATCAATTACAAAATTGTACTCCTGTTTACTCAAGTGAGTGCAGCTGCACTGAATTGGAATACAGCCTAACATTGAACTTGAAAAAGATATACAACTCTGGATGGGTCCAATCCACAATTGCAGTTCCTTTTGATTCATTTGTACCATATGTTTATTCTTAATTGACGCAGTTGGTCTGGGAGACCTCTGTCCTACATGTATTTGTACATATCAGTCCAGCGTGTCGGCCCCAAAGTGACTGTTCCCGATGAAAAGCATTAACCGGGCTGATTTCCCACCTAAGACTCTTAACATAGTTTGAGGATCAGGATTACAAGAAATACTAATTCTACTTCCAGCATTTGAACAATTCATGCCTGGAGGCTCTGTATTTGCTGGTAATTGATGTAGGGTCTAGTTTACTACAGCAAAAGAAAGTAACCAGCAAGCTACACTGGAGACCACTTTCCAAAATACTGAAACAAAATGACTTCTCATATTTTTGGTTGAAATAGTTCATCATTCATTTAAATGACATTTCTATAACCTTTCTGAACTGTATTGTCAACAGCACTCCCATAACAGTCCACGCAGAGCAGTTCTCAAAGATAGAAAAGGTGGTCCAGTTTCAGAATAAACTGCAGAATGAACTCACCATGTCAGCTGCAATGAAAAAACACGTACTACACTACCGTTCAAAAATTTGAGGTCACTTAGAAATGTCCTTATTTTTGAGAGTAAAGCCATTTTTTCAATGAATGAAGACAATATTAAATGAATCAGAAATCCAGTCTACACATTGTTAATGTGGTAAATGACTGTTCTAGCAAGAAACAGCTGATTTTTTAAATGAAATATCTACATAGAGGGACAGAGGAACATTTCCAGCAACCATCACTCCTGTGTTCTAATGCTACATTGTGTTAGCTAATAGTGTTAAAAGGCTAATTGATAATTAGAAACCCTTGTGCAATTATGTTAGCACATTAATGAAAGTGTGAGTCTTCATGGAAAACATGATATTGTCTGTGTGACCCCAGACTTTTGAACAGCAGCGTATGTTTCAAATGTCACAGTACAGCTGTTTATGTGTGTTTGAAATCTACACTCTTCATTATCTATGTTAACAATGGGTAAAATGAGTAATGTGAACAGTGCCACACAGAAGGTTGCCATGGCGCTGAGAATGTGCTATATATGTAGATGCGTGTCACACAGTTAGATTGTTGCATTATTATTGTGAATTTGTTTAAACAGGATTTTTATTGTCTTTGTCTTTTGGGAAATTGGCTTCAACTTAAACTAGTGCTGGTTGAAATCTAGAACAAAAATCCTGTTCTCTGTAAAATGTACAGAGTCTTTCTGTTCTCTTCAAACATCACAAATTGTGTGATGTTGCTGATAAAGCAATTCTATTGTGTGCCTTTTATGTTTCTCGGTAATATCATTTTATCTCAACTAAAGCGTTTTTTTAGAATCCTATTGTATGTGATTTAGCAAAAAACCCAGAGTCTGAGTGAGGTACCCAGTCTCCACATGACCAGTCCATAGCGGGGCAAAACAATCATGAGCAGACTAGGCACAAAATGTATTTAAGAACTCTACTGGCAATTTGTTTTCATTTGCAGCTTTTACTGCCACTGGTATTTCACTTTGCACTGCTTTTCCTCCATTGATTGATATACTTTTTTTTTCTTTCCTGTAAACTGAGGGTTTTAATTTTTTAATGAAAAGTAGTCAAGCTTGGGGGGAAGTCACTTAGAAAGAAAGAGCAGTTAGAGAGAGAGAGAAAGAGAGAGAGAGAGAGAGAGAGAGAGAGAGAGAGAGAGAGAGAGGCAGATGGACCTACAGTAGTTATGGCTCCTGAACTGCTCGAATTTTAGTGAGAAAAATCCTCGAAAGGAAGGAAGGACCGCATATTGACATCTATCCGAGGCACCGTGACTTCATCCTGCATGGATCCTCCACGTCAGTCAAAGATGGTCCTGATGAGAGCGATGCTGTCCACGCTGCTCTGCCTGCTGCTGGCTTCCGCCTCCTGGGGCTGTGGACCGGGCAGGGGATACGGGAAGCGGAGGCACCCTAAGAAGCTGACACCACTAGCTCTGAAACAGTTCATCCCCAACGTGGCTGAGAAAACCCTGGGAGCCAGCGGCAAGTACGAAGGAAAGATCATCCGCAACTCGGAAAGGTTCAAGGACCTGACTCCCAACTATAACCCCGATATTATTTTTAAAGATGAGGAGAACACCAACGCAGATCGGCTCATGACACAAGTAGGTAACAATATTTGAGTTTTTGTCATATTGTGGGACGTTTACTATGGACCAAATAAATGACCGCGGGATGTGAAGCAGCACAAATGCGCACTGGTCTCTGTTTTATCTGATATATTTTAGACATCCTCAGCTGCCACCAGAACCACGACGATAAATGAACCCCTGTAGCACTCTTTACACTGTATATATATATATATATATATATATATATATAGGTGACAGTATACACTACCGTTCAAAAGTTTGGGGTCACTTAGAAATGTCCTTATTTTTGAGAGAAAAGCAGTTTTTTTCAATGAAGATAACATTAAATGAATCAGAAATACAGTCTAGATATTTCTAATGTGGTAAATGACTATTCTAGCTGGAAACGACTGATATTTATTGGAATATCTCCATAGGGGTACAGAGGAACATTTCCAGCAACCATCACTCCTGTGTTCTAATGCTACATTGTGTTAGCTAATGGTGTTGAAAGGCTCATTGATGATTAGAAAACCCTTGTACAGTTATGTTAACACATGACATGTAAAACATGATATTATCTGGATGACCCCAAACTTTTGAACAGTAGTAAATATATATATATATATATATATATATACCCATATATTATGGTCACAGGGTGACGGCAGAGGACACCCTAGACAGGTCACCAATCTATCACAGGGCTACATATAGAGACAAACAATCACATTCAGATAGATAGATAGATAGATAGATAGATAGATAGATAGATACACATGTGGACAAAATTGACTCAAAGGACAATCAGACCTGCAAATGCTGTTCCATATCCTGTTCATTTTTCGCCTTGTATAAATAATTGTGTATCTATATATCTATACACGTGGACAAAATTGTTGGTACCCCTCAGTTAATGAAAGAAAAACCCACAATGGTCACAGAAATAATTGAATCTGACAAAAGTAATAATAAATAAAAATTCTCTGAAAATTAACCAATGAAAATCAGACATTGCTTTTGAACCGTGGTTCAACAGAATTATTTCAAAAAATAAACTCATGAAATAGGCCTGGACAAAATGATGGTACCCCTAGAAAAGACTGAAAATAATGTGACCATATGGACATGTTCAATCAAGGTGTGTCCTCTAATTAGCATCACAGGTGTCTACAAACTTGTAATCAGTCAGTCTGCCTGTTTATAGGGTTACAGTAGTCACTGTGCTGTTTGGTGACATGGTGTGTACCACACTAAACATGGACCAGAGGAAGCCAAGGAGAGAGTTGTCTCAGGAGATTAGAAAGAAAATTATAGACCAGCATGTTAAAGGTAAAGGCTATAAGACCATCTCCAAGCAGCTTGATGTTCCTGTGACAACAGTTGCACATATTATTCAGAAATTTAAGATCCATGGGACTGTAGCCAACCTCCCTGGATGTGGCTGCAGGAGGAAAATTGATGACAAATGGAAGAGACGGATAATACAAATGGTAAGAAAAGAGCCCAAAACAACCTCTAAAGACATTAAAGGTGAACTCCAAGGTCAAGGTACATCAGTGTCAGATCGCACCATCCATCGTTGTTTGAGCCAAAGTGGACTTCATGGGAGACGACCAAGAAGGACACCATTGTTGAAAACAAATCATAAAAAAGTCAGACTGGAATTTGCCAAACTGCATGTTGACAAGCCACAAAGCTTCTGGGAGAATGTCCTATGGACAGACCAGACAAAACTGGAACTTTTTGGCAAGGCACATCAGCTCTATGTTCACAGACGCAAAAATGAAGCATGTGAAGAAAAGAACACTGTCCCTACTGTGAAACATGGAGGAGGCTCTGTTATGTTCTGGGGCTGCTTTGCTGCATCTGGTACAGGGTGTCTTGAATCTGTGCAGGTTACAATGAAGTCTCATGACTATCAAGGTATTCTAGAGAGAAATGTGCTGCCCAGTGTCAGAAAGCTTGGTCTCAGTCGCAGGTCATGGGTCTTGCAACATGATAATGACCCAAAACACAGCTAAAAACAGCCAAGAATGGTTAAGAGGAAAACATTGGACTATTCTGAAGTAGCCTTCTATGAGCCCTGATCTAAATCCTATTGAACATCTGTGGAAGGAGCTGAAACGTGGCGTCTGGAGAAGGAACCCTTCAAACCTGAGACAAATGGAGCAATCTGCTCATGAGGAGTGGACCAGAATATCTGCTGAGAGGTGCAGAAGTCTCACTGACAGTTACACAAATGGTTTGATTGCAGTGATTGTCTCAAAAGGTTGTGCAACAAAATATTAAGTTAAGAGTATCATCATTTTTGTCCAGGCCTGATTCATGGGTTTATTTTTAAAAATAATTCTGTTAAACCATGTTTCAAAAGCAATGTCTGATTTTCATTTGTTAATTTTCATAGAATTTTTATTTATTATTACTTTTGTCAGATTCAAATAATTTCTGTGACCATTGTGGATTTTTCTTTCATTAACTGAGGGGTACCAACAATTTTGTCCACGTGTGTATAGATATATAGATATATAATTATTTATACAAGGCGAAAAATGAACAGGATATGGAACAGCATTTGCAGGTCTGATTGTCCTTTGAGTCAGTTGTTTCATGATCAGCAGACAGTCAGTCTGTGGGAAGAAGCTCCTCTTCATCTTCTCTGTGTTTGCCTCAGGCAGTGGTAACGCCGCCCTGATGGCAGCAGAGAGAACAATCTGTGGCTGGGGTGGGTGGGCTCACTAGCAATCTTCTTGGCCATTAATGTGACAGGACCGCGTCAGGTCCTGCGTGATCTAACCACCCAGATATCTGAAGCTCCACTCTTTCCAGTGGATGGTATGTCCTCTGCTGCTTCTTGCTGTAATCCATAATTAGCTCCTTGGTTTGCTGACGTTCAGGAGGAGGCTGTTGTCTCTTCACCAGTCCTCCAGGTGGGTGATCTCCATCAAACAGTCCTCCTCGTTGTTGCTGGAGATCATCCTGGTCATTATTCTACTTTGCCATCCTGGAGAGTGATGATATGGTTACATTGAGTTAAGCAGATGTGTGGATTTGTGATAGCATGTCAGTGATAAGGGTATGCACAAAGTCTAGATCTAGTCAGGTGATTTATTCTATTTTAAATATAAGCTCTCTGAGACAACAAAGCGACAGTGTTCACTTCAAACATCTACCCAGTGCTGCTGAACATAGGACTAATGAGAGCAAAGAACAATTACGGTAAAGTTGTGTGATGGAAACCCAAACATGATGAAATAAAAGATGAGAAAAACTGATGAATGATAAATAATAAATCCAGGTTAATTTATCTTGGGTCTAACTTTCTTTTCTTTTTTTTTTTGCCCAACATTCCAAGTGGTAGCAATATTATTTAATGTAGGAGGTTAATAGATGAGACCTGGGAATACAGCAACATTGCTAATATTTATATTATTAGATGTTCACACAATTTAATCACAGTTTTTAAAGTAATATGTAATGACCTGAATGTGACATGTCTCTCCACTTTCAGAGGTGTAAGGACAAACTGAACTCTTTGGCTATTTCAGTCATGAATCAGTGGCCTGGGATTAAACTTCGGGTCACAGAAGGTTGGGATGAGGATGGCCATCATTCTGAAGAGTCTCTTCACTATGAGGGCCGCGCAGTCGATATCACCACCTCAGACAGGGATAAGAGCAAGTATGGCATGCTGTCCAGGCTGGCTGTGGAAGCGGGTTTTGACTGGGTCTACTATGAGTCCAAAGCCCACATCCATTGTTCTGTGAAAGCAGGTGGGTGAACTGTATTTGTCACTACATTAGTCTGACAGATGTAATTGTTGTCCGATTACAATTAGTGCAACTTTTAGTCGTAATCTAAAGGGGTCGGCATGCTTCAACCAAAGTGACTGTTGGATCCTCAAGCAACATCTGAAACCTGTCTGGCCTAATAGAAAGAAATACATTCAACAATATATATAATTTCCTAAACTGAAAAACTTACAGCCATGTCCCGTTCCGGCAGTGATTGGCCACTGGGAGGCAAGGAAGTGGGTAGGATTTGAACATCTCTCTCAAGCTCTCTTTTATTTCTGTAAACATCAAATTCACTTTTTGTTGCGGAGGAAAGATTGTCTGAAATGTGTTTCACGATTCCATTTTTTAAAAATTGTTGCATCTTACTCCTTTCAGCGACAGCAGGCTTTTGACTGCTACCTTTGAATTTGGAACAGCGACAGTACAAACAGATTTGCAGTCTTATGCAATCAGACCACAGCAAACTTTGTTCTCAGCATGTCCCTTACACTTTGTCTGCTTTTGTTCTGTCACAATACAGCAAACAATTTTCACTTTCACAATGTTTCTATCACCTCAACGGAATGTGTAATTTTTGAGTATCTCCGTCTCTATCGTCAGTCAGCCTCAACATTAAAATCACTAATAGGTGAAGTTTGATCATTTCATTACAGATGAATGTTCTGCTGGAAAGCCATGGGTCCAGGCATTCATGTGGGTGTTACTTTGACATGTGCTAACCACCTAAATTTGTTGCAGAGAAGGCATAATTTTGCATGTTACTGGCATTCCTCCAAGGCAGTGGCTTCTGCAGCAGGACAGTGGCTGCCACTACACTACAAAAACTGCTCAGGAACAGCGTGAGGAACACAACCAACAATCCAAGGTGTTGAATGTGCCTCCAAAGTACTCGCATCCAATCCCATGAAGTGTCCATGCGATATGCTATAACAAGCCTAATCCATGGCTGCCCCATCCTCAGCCCAAAGGATCCTCGACCAACATCCTAATGCCAGACACCACATGACACCACTAAGGGTCCCGTGTTCATGTCCCAAGGATCCAGAGTGGGTTAGGTGGCACAAGGGATTCAACACAATATTAGGAAGGTTGTTTTAATGTTGTGGCGGATGGATGTATAGCCCATGCTTGTGATGGTCTGGTGATTTACCTGCAGTGTTGAACTTTTGTCTCCCCCACTGGCAGTGAGAGTAATTACACAAACTCTGAGGTGTTTGCTCCCACTTCTTGTTGTCAGTACCTGATATGCTGCTACACCTGTGGTCTACTGCATCTCTGAGGCTATGGTTGCTCCCTTTGTCAACTCTGGCAGTCTCAATTATTGCTGGTTCACGTACTGTAAAACATTACTAACCAAAGAAATCAAACTGAAAACTCCATCATACTGTGACATGCACAGATATTTACTTGATACTGGCTAGCTTAACACAAATTAGGCAAATTTGTTTGGTAAGGCCTTGGATGTAAGAGACTTTGATGTCGTTTTGTAGCTTTAATCTACAACCACGTGAGCTGCTATACAAAGATGTTTATACTACAGTGCTTTAAATTTCACTGCATATCTGAAAAGTTTGACTTGCTGTAGTGCTAGAGTAACTGCCAAGGGCTGCCAAAACCATTAACATTATTCTCCTGGATATCTGTACAAAGTGTCAGACCAATCCAACTAGTAGTTGTAGAGGCATTTCACTCTGCACCTAATCACTGGACCACCCAACCTGCCATCTATTTGACATAATGGGCATGGATGATGTCATAGTGGCTCTTCTGAAATGAATAACTCTCATCTTGAAAATGTACTATAACTAGAACACAATTATTCAATCCTTATACAGAAAGAAAATTTATTGTATGTATCATATGTATCTATGTGTATATACACACAGATACATGGATAGATGCATAGATAACAAATACGTTATTAAGTTATTAATTGATAATGTTATGACTCTTCCAGAAAACTCTGTGGCTGCTAAGTCTGGAGGATGCTTCCCTGGTTCTTCTATGGTGATCCTAGCAGAAGGAAACACGAAACAACTGAAGGACCTCCAGGTGGGGGACAAGGTGCTGGCTGCTGATCAAAGAGGAAACCTGGTTCCCAGTGACTTCCTTATGTTCATAGACCAGGATCAACAGATTTCAAGAGAGTTCCATGTCCTGGAGACTGATGAGCCATGTCATAGACTGAAAATGACTCCAGCTCACCTTGTTTTTGTAATGAACAACAGTACCAACAGCAGCAGCATTCGTGCCGTGTTCGCGAGTAATGTAAAACCAGGACAGTGGCTTCTTGTTGTTGGGAATGACCAGTCGGAATACCTCATCCCTGCCAGAGTAACAAGGGTTTATGTGGAGAAGTATGAAGGATCTTATGCACCTATGACATCTCATGGAACCATCATAGTTGACCGGGTTTTGGCATCCTGCTATGCAGTAGTTGAGGATCATGACCTTGCACACTGGGTTTTCACACCAGTTAGACTG
Organism: Amphiprion ocellaris; assembly: GCF_022539595.1. Taxonomy (NCBI): domain Eukaryota; kingdom Metazoa; phylum Chordata; class Actinopteri; family Pomacentridae; genus Amphiprion; species Amphiprion ocellaris. Next base: position 23,832,219 of record NC_072775.1, read on the forward strand.
TGGCACTCATTCTTGTCACTATTTGGGATGGTAAAAGAACTCAGCAGTGTGCACCAAGCAGATGGTGTCCACTGGTACCCAGAGCTCCTCTACTATGTGGGAAGTTGGCTTCTGGATAGGAGCTCTTTTCACCCGCAAAGCTGAGATATACTGTATGCTTTAATAAATTGTACATTCACACAATGCAATCAAAGAGAGATGTATCGCATTTTAAAGAATTTCTTTAAAGGCCAAAACATGGTTTCCTCTGATACTGACTTTGAATGCAGACAGGGCATGCAGTTCCATTCATACAAATATAGGTTATGCATCAGCCTGCTTTTCACATGGTCACAGTAGCCACATGGCAAGTAAACAAAACACACACACAGACACACATGCACACACACAGAGGTTTCTGAAAGTTTGGCTGTGACTTTTAGAAGGTATTGCCGCTGGTTACAGACTGGCTTATAGCTCCACGTAAGTAAGATTATTCCTAAGGAGTGCAAATTCTATAGAACAGCCTGGGCTGGAGTTGGTTGCCCTTCTGTCCCATGCACAGTAGATGATTTCTGAAGATTTTTAAACCTTCTCAGCTGTTTCCAGGCACCGTTGATGGAAAGCACACTCCAAAGTCAGGTGGTGACACCTTCTATTAGAACTCTTCCAGTGACGAAGTATAGAGGTGTGGATGAGAGAAAATCTCTTTGCACAGCCTTTCCTAATAACAAGCGTTTTGTTTTGACAACCTTTTGTGGACGTAATAAGTATGCAGTTAGTGTGCTTGCAGTCCACACAATCTCAAATTTTGGGCCCCATGTGAACATCTGCAGAGGTGTCCACGCAGACACTCATGGACTTGAGTAGATGACAAAATTCACGTCATGCACACCACTGTGGACCTTGCAGGTACGTGGACGCAGAATGCATGAATTGGCCTTAAAGCAGCACACATGTTACTTTATAATCTGATTTTTTATATGCTATAGCTAGATTGCAATTTGTGAAAATTCTGTTTTTCAGGATTCAATTTGGGTCATCTTCACTTTTGTTTTCTCTTGCAAATAAATTTGCCTAAATTAGTTTGTTTAGAGGTGTTCTGCTAGTGACTTCTTGTTTCATTTCCTTAGAGTGACCTCACTCATTGACCATTTTTTTTTAATTTCAGCAAATACTTGAGTCTAGTGTTCATTTTATGGAGGAAAAAATGACAAAATCACAAAAATAACACCTAGATTGTAACATGAGTTACTATTTAAGCTCTATAAAAGGTTTAAGCCCATACTTTCATGCAAGTCATGTTTTAAGTACAATACAATTGTTTAATAATAAGAATGAATTTGAATAATTTCATTTGAACTTAGGTGTTGACAAATGCCATATGATCGTTCTTCTTTGTGAGAGACTGAAAAAGAAATCAGTATTTTACTTGAGTGAAAGAGTTTTTTCACATCAAGAAATTTAAAGTAAAATTACTGGAAACATGTGCTTAGATAAAAGTAAAAAGCAGATTAGTAAAATGTTACTGCATTGTTATGTACAGTGGTAAATCATCATACTGTTAACACTGGGCAGAATTGTGTAGGGGAAATATAGCATAAATTTAAAAGCATTATACAACCTTACTTTACTATTCAATAATTCATTAAGATTATCATTGCAACTCTACACCTGGAGCTAAAAAAAAATGAAAATTGTAAAAAAGTTTATTTTTGTAATTTAATTCAAAAAGATTGACTGTTGCATATTCTATATTCATTGCACATGAAGTGAAATATTTCAAGCCATATTTTTTTTCAATGTTATTGCTTATAGCTCTTGAAAATCAGAAATCAAGTATCTCAAAGTATGAGCATATTTCATTTCAGGTTTGTCTAAATTAGTATTCAAACAGTATGAATACTGTATCTCTTGGTCTAGTTCAGTACATGCAACCACAATCATGGGGAAGACTACTGACTTGGGAAATTTTCCAGAAGACGATCATCAACACCCTCCACAAGGAGGGTAGACTACAGAAGGTCATTACTGAAAAGGCTGGCTGTTGGCAGATTGCTGTATTGAAGTATATTAAAGGCAAGTTGACTGGAAGGGAAAAGTGTGGCAGGAGAAGGTGCACAAGCAACAGAGAAAGTTGCAAGAAAAGTAGATGCAAGACCTTGGGGGAAGTCCACAAGCAGTGGACTGAAGCTGGTGTCAAGAGCCACTTTAGAACCTAATATCAAGACATTCCTGAACCAGAGACATCAGAAGGTCCTACCTGGTCTGAGGAGAAAAACAGCCGGACTTCTGCTCAGTGGGCCAAAAACTTTTTTTTTTCAGATGAAAGTAAATTTTATATTTCATTTGGAATTTAAGATCCTAGATTCTGGAGGAAGAGTGAAGAGACACAGAATCCAAGGTATTTGAAGCCCAGTGTGAAGTTTCCACAGTCATGTCATCTGCTGGTGTTGGTCCACTGTGTTTTATCAAGTCCAAAGTCAACAGAGTGTCCACCAGGAGACTTTAGAGCACTTCACCTCCATCTGCTGACAATCTTTATGGAGATATTGGTTTCCCTTTCAAACATAGCACCTGCTCACAGAGCCAAAACTACTACCAAATGGTTTGCTGATTATGATATTACTGTGCTTGATTGGCCAGGCAACTCAACTGACCTGAAGATGACCTAAAAATACAGAAGAACTGAAGGCTATCAAAGCAGCCTAGACTTCAATAGCACCTAAGCAGTAACACAGGCTGGTGGCCTTCATGCCACACTGCATTGATACAGTAATTCATGGTTAAGGAGACAAAAGACCAAATTAGAGGAACAAATATAAAGAGTGTATAAAGAGTGTGTAAATGAGCAAACTTTTCAGAAGCTGGACTTTTCTGTATTGTTAATACTTTGTTGGATTGATCAAAGGACATGTTTTAAAATTATGAGACTGGATTTTTGATTTTTATTAGCGAAAAGTAATTACCATCAAAATTAAAATTTCAAATTACATGCAACTGATATGGAATAACAGAAATACATGAAGGTTTACCTTTTTGAATGAAATTACTTGTTTGGATTTCTATTAACCAGTCACAATTGTATTGGGCTGTTCTAAGCCAAGTTTGCAGCAACTAGCAACTGCAAACTAGTGACCAGGGAACTGTTTTATTTGAACATTTGCACATAATGAGACGAGCACTGTAACTGAAGTAGCTAATTCATCAAAATGACCAAGCATGCCTACGTTATTACATTAACCAAATCCTTGGCAAAACTTTCCATTTTCGGATATGTAGGATGCTGCTCTGAGGTTGTTGTTGTTTCCCATTGCTAAGAGGATTTTGAAAACAATAGATAGTAAAAGGGGAGGAGAAAGCCACGTGGTCTGAAACAGCAAGGCTTATTCCCAAAGTCTACGTTCAATGAGTCAGACTAGTGACTCTACGACCCATTCTATACCTCCTGATTACTTCTTGGTAAGTGATCATCCTTTTTTTTCTTTGTTTGTCAACTCACATGTCAGATTTTGTCAAACTTCTTGACATTTTTTTTTCATGAGCAGCCATGATGCAGACATGCAGAAAGACACAGCCCATAAGTTTGAAACTGAGAAACCTCTAGTTTTCACACGTTTCCTGATCAACATGTTAGTGCAGTCAGGCTGATTTAAAATCACATGTCATTTTGTTTCAAGAAAAACAAGATTTTAAACTTGTCTGTCAATGATCACTGCACACGGATGTATTCAGTTTTGTTGCAGTAAGTTATTATTGTTATTATTGTGATGCGTGTATTTTAGTGTAGTCTTTCTATAGTATTTGTTTTTGATTATTCATCAGAGGAAATGCTAAACTGTTCAACTTAGGAAAATGCAGTTATTGAGAGGTGACACTGTTATGAATAGTTTGACATTTAAGTAATGGTGCACTGGTTTGTGTTCACTTACACTACCGTTCAAAAGTTTGGGGTCACTTAGAAATGTTCTTATTTTTGAATGAAAAACATTTTTTTCTTTCTATGAAGATAACATTAAATGACTGAGAAATCCAGTCTAGACATTGTTAATGTGGTAAATGACTATTCTAGCTGGAAACAGCTGATTTTTAATGGAATATCTCCATAGGGATACAGAGGAACATTTCCAGCAACCATCACTCCTGTGTTCTAATGCTACATTGTGTTAGCTAATGGTATTGAAAGGCTAATTGATGATTAGAAAACTCTTGTGCAATTATGTTAGCACAAGAATAAAAGTGTGAGTTTTCATGAAAACTTGAAATTGTCTGGGCGACCCCAACTTTTTGAATGGTAGTGTATGTTGTACACCTTTCAGGCATAACATTATGACCACCTGCCTAATATTGTGTTGGTCCCCTTTATGCTGCTAAAACTCCTCTGACCCAGTGGGGCATGAACACAGGACCTCTGGGGATGTTCTGTGTCACCAGGATGGTGGCAGTGAATTCTGTGGGTTCTGTGGGTTGCAGGGGTGCATTGTCCTGCTGAGGGTGTCACCTGGCATCAAGGACCTGCTGTTGATATGGGGGGTCGAGGGGTCGAGGGGTTGCTTGACTTGCAATGTTTAGGTGGGTGGTACACGTCAAACATCCACATGAATGTCAGGACTCAAGGTTTCCCAGCAGAATGTTGCATTAAAACAAGATGATCGATGTTTTTCACTCCACCTGTCAGTGGTCATAATGTTGTGGCTGATCGGTGTATAATGTTCTATGTTTCTGAGTCCAGTTTGAGCATACAGTGTTTATCATTTAGTGAATTGGTCTGTCAGGAAGAGAGACAGGAATGAAGAATGCCAGTGGGTTGGAAAAGGATTTTGCTGTTCCAACACTGATAACATGTTTATTTATTATTTTTCTGTCTAACATCTTTGGCCTATGCGATATATGGACATGTTAGAACCGTCAGTGTTTCTGGGTCTAAAACCCATTCTGAATGATCAGTGTATTTAAGTGTAGTAAAAGACTGAGTTATTGTGATTGTTATGACTGACTGTTAGGATCAATTATATTTTCATTAATGGATATACAGTACGACATCAATAAATTATTTTTTTATACACTGGATATCGACCTTAAACTAATAACTGGTTGGACAAAACAATTCATAAGAATTACTTAATTTGGTTAATGTCTATCAGGAAGACAGCCCACAGTTCAGTCACCCTAAATGTAATATATTGCTGAATTAAGGGGTGTAAAGATTAATATAATACCAAGGTCATAACAATATTGACAGCATTCGAGCCAATTTTGGATTCTGAAATCCCGATGTATGTATGTATGGAACACCAAGCAGTGCCTGCTCAGGAGTATTGTGCAGATCAGTTAAGCAACCGCTCCTAAGTTTAGTCATTACAGGAACTTCACTTCCATGTCAGATACAGGATTCCTAATTTCGTTTCATTTTTTTGTTTGTCATGACTTAGTATTTATAGCCTTGGTTTATTAGGATTAAGAGGCAGAAAGGGTAGAATACCCTAAGACAGTTTCAGGGATAAAAATGTAAACAATCGCATAAAAAATGATACATCACACAATCAACAAATACATAATTAAAGCTTGTATCTGTAAAACTGTATTTGTATCTGTATCTTGCTTTATGGTTTGAACCCTATTGAGTTTGAGCTGGTTTCCTGTTATCATTATTAGGATTCAAACCATAAAGCAGTAGAACCTGGTGAGTTTGTGCTAATTTATTATTATTATTTTCCTTCCTTCAAATTGTCAAGAGCTATAATGAGCTTGAAATAACAAACTTGGCCCAGTGACTGGAAATGATGTGAAAATGCTTCCAAAGAAACACTGTCAGCCACAAGGTGGCACTATGATCAGACCACAAAATTCAGTTTGAGAAAAGCAATGCCCCTCATCCTGTAAGTCTGACTGACTGAAAGTTGACACTGAACTCCATCTCAATGTGCTTTAAAAAACTTTTGGAACAAAAAAGTCCACCATGATGGATTGTTGCTCATTTGCATAATTTGAAAAGCAGCAGAGCTACTTCTAATTTTTGGACTTTGACTGTATCAACATGAGATTTCTTATATAGTACTTATGAACCTCTGCAAATATACTACAAATGGACAAGATCAGCTTTAGGACTTGAGAAATCTGTGTGATCACTGACAGTATTAATGCAGATGTTTACAAAGTACAGGTGTTAGATATGTTTATCTACATTTCACAATTGAATCAGCTTCAACTGTAGTAAATGGGCAAAGGAGCGAATATTTGCTGGTGTCTAGTTTTGACAAATACAAATATCAGCATGAAATTCTTGGTACGATCATCACTGATATGTATGTAGCCACATTAATGCTGTGTACAGTTCATATGCAACTCTCTCTCTCTACAACAAGATATGGGGCTTGTTCAGTAACAGGGTCAGTAAATTCTGTAGAAGTTCGTCCACTGGACCAGCTGATTGGCTCGGTAAGCTCAGAGAACCGTGTGGTGTGCTTTCGAATTCAGTGACTACATACTTTGACACAATATGAAGCTGCTGGAGGACCACATACAAACACCCTTGTTGCATGGTAGGATAGCCAATAGATGGCGCTGTTTACTAGTCTTAGATGTGTGCTGATGTTGCTCCTCCTAGAAATGCAGACAAGAAAATGTCACAAAGGTTTGGGGGCTATTCATCCATCCTGCCAAATCAATATCTAATAAATATCTGGGAAAAAACCCAACAAAGACAAAATAATAGTAAAGAGTTTTACAGGATTAAAATGACCAATCTTGGAAAATAAAACATGGTACATTTATGACCAGACTAGAGTTGTCCTCACACCTGACCCAGTGCCCAAATCCCAGTCAAATATGTTAAGACTGTTTTTAATTTGAAATCCCCACCTGCATCTCACACACCAAATGTGAACACACACATGACACAGACCTGGATGATTGCAGACCAGCGCTCTGTTCCATAAAGCAGCCTTTTATCAGTTAGTCTGACTTACTGTCAACTTTTTTTTTTCAGTTCAAAAGGCAAATTCAACATAGTTGAAGGTCACTTATTGATCTTGGCTGAGAAACTAAATTATTCCAGGGCAAGTTAACTTTCTGGCTAAGCTGAAATTGCTCCTTTGACATTGAAACGATTCTGACTCTCTGGCATGACTTTATTAACCAGCATCAGTCCAAACATTCAAATTTTACAGAAAATAAGCTTAAAAAAAATAGTAACTTAAATAAATTGGACAATATATAAGACGCAGAGCTACACTCACTGGCCACTTTATTAGGTACACCTGTTCAACTGCTTGTTAATACAAATAGCTAATCAGCCGATCACATGGCCACAACTCAATGCATTTAGGCATGTAGACGTGGTCAAGACGACTGGTTGAAGTTCAAATCGAGCATCAGAATGGGGAAGAAAGGGGATTTAAATGACTTGAATGTGGCATGGCTGTTGGTGGCAGACGGGCTGGTATGAGTATTTTAGAAACTGCTGATCTACTGGGATTTTCACACACAACTATCTCTAGAGTTTACAGAAAATGGACCCAAAACCAGAAAATATCCTGTGAGCAGCAGCTATTTGGACCAAAATGCCTTGTTGATGTGAGAGGTCAGAGGACAATGGGCAGACTGGTTGGAGATGATAGAAAGGCAACAGTAACTCAAACAACCACTGGATACAACCAAGGAACTAGAAACTAGAGTATAAACATAATTTGCATTTCATGTTTCATGAAATCACAGAACAGATTGACTTAAGAACTGCTGGAGAACATAGCAGTATCCAAGCACTGTTACTGAGTAATGATCATAGACTTTACAGCTGAACTCAGCTAGATTTCCTGAAACTCTGCTTTTGGATGAACTACATTTATTAGACATGAAAATGAGTTTGTGAGCAAGACATGAGAGCCTGTGACTGGCTTGTTTATTACAGTATGATTGATGGTTAAAGAGTCGTTCAGCCTCCTTCAACATTAAAATTATTTAGTTAATCTCAGGTGGAGTGGAGTTTTCTCCTACTCAGACAAAAGTGTGAGCCTCAGAAGAAACAGAAATAGAACAGACTATTATTATTCTGCACTTTTTTATTTTTGATATTCAAATGCATTAAAATGCAAATGCATGCTTAAGCTGATTTTACTGAAGAATATCCACACAGTGGCAGTTTCACATTTATATTAGTGACAGACGTGATGTACCCTCTCTCTCTTTCTGTCTCTGTAACAACTTCAGTCACAGCTGGTGTTCATTGTATGTGTGTGAGTGAAACCTTAAACCTTCACCTTTAAACTGAATGCTGAGTGCAGTGAGACTATTAGAAAACACCATTCAGCTGTGCCTGTGGACACAACCATGTCAGGATGTTTAGTTTAAACCAGATCCGTGACCCTGCTGTGGATCTGTTCTGACTCATCCACAAGGTCTTCTGTTCATGCTGGTAGGGTTAATTCTGCTTTACGCCCCACAAGGTCAGTTTGACCTCCATCAATTTTTAGCTTGTTTTCCCCGTAACTACACATTTCATTCATTATTAAATTTCAGGCGTTATTCACCATGGACACTGAATAATGGAACACAACCCTTGGTACATGTTAGTATTTATTTGTCGAAAGACCAATTTTTGGAGTAAGGTGTCAAAACAACCTGAACTTGCTTCATTATTTTTGCATATTCAGAGGCTTGTTGCATTCAGTGTGATTAACCTACTCCAGAATTCTGCATCAATTAATTCTGACACATGCTGTTTGTAGGGAGATGCTGGTTTGTACCAGTAATTAATTTTGTAAATGGAATTTTTAATTGACAACCGAGTAGTGTCAGGTCAGGAGTAATACTGGGGTCACTCAAGAGTGAAATCTTTTAGTATTTATATTAAAATGGGAATAGAGAAATCGTACTTCTCTCTAATGGCAACTATATTCCACACAGAGCGCATTTTTAGACATTTTCTTCAATATACAACAATGACTAAATGACAATATAAGACTACTGCTCTGGGTCAAATACGTGTGTCATTGTTGGAGTTACTTTAGTTTAATCTTCAGCATTAAACCTGTTGAAGCACATTGTTGATTTTCTGATACATTGCTGTGCAGTGCTACCAGTTATCACCTACCTAATAATCTCCCAAACTGTCACACTACAAGGGAAAGTAATACATTCAAAATCCAGATACTACGGAACCTTCTGAATAACCAAAGCAGTTACAGATAATTGTGCTTTGTGTAATAAATCAGACCAAACTTGATGTCCACATCAAAACATGGTTAGAATATAACATTTCTGAAATACAGAGTTTATAGTAGTTAAGTAGTAGCTTTGTTGTCATTATATTGAGGTTAGACAAAAAATAATGAAATTTGATGTGTGCTCCTGAGGCAGAAAAACAGTTAAGACAACAAAAAAAAGAAAAAATATAAGACAAATAAAACATGAGAATTAAATAAACTAATATAAAACTAGAATAAGGAAAGTACAGATGCATCAGACAGACAGCAGCAATATTTGAAGCAGTGGGTCACGTATAAAAAGTTTTACAGTTTTCAAAGAACACGGGTTTATAAGAGATTGTTGGTGACTGAGTCGGTGGTTGTCTCATGAGCTGGGCTTCGATCATTAACTGCAGATAGAAGGTCAGCTTCTGTAGTACAATATTGACATGGTTAGCATACCACAGGCAAGGACAGGTTATGCAAAAGTTCAGGAATTTTACTGGTGTGCTGGTCTTGTTAGTTACACTATTTTTCCCCTAACCCTGGTGTTAATTGCTTACATGCCTACAAATATTCAGCTGGTAATTTCAGCTGCTGTAAAACACTAGGTTGGTTAAATCCATACCAGGTAGAATAGAATAGAATAGAAGAGAAGAGAAGAGAAGAGAATAGAATAGAATAGAATAGAATATCCTTTATCTGTCCCCACAAGGGGGAAATTTGCACAGCAGCAAAGTGACTGTAAGAAAAATCAAGAGAACACATCTATAAATTCAAGACATAAGCTAAACACACTATATATATAATATAAATAAGAAGAAAAGAAGAAAAAAATATACACCAGGACATTAAAAACACAAAATTTAAGAATATACACACAAATGTGTGTAGCAACTGCCATCACAATATAAAGTATCTAACACTAGGGCAGTTAGCATACACCAGTCGTGTAAAGTGTCTGGCACTCTTGAAAAGTATTTGGCACTTGTTGAAACTATCTAACACTGCTTAAAAGTGTACAACACCAGTAAAAAGCATGTAGCGCCCCTTAAAAGTATGTAATACTTTACTGAAAGTGATTAGCACTTAGTTAGCATTTAACATTTGCTAAAAGTATTTGGCTCTTGTTTCAAGTATCTAGCACTCTTTCAAAATGTCTAATGTCTAATACTTGCTGAAAATATAGTTAGCATCTAACACTCATTAAAAGTATATAACACCTGTTTAAATCATGTAGCACTTATTAAAAGTATCTAATACTTGCTATAAGTAAATAGCACTCTGGCAGTTAGCATATAACACTAATTAAAAGTATCTAACACCTGCTCAAAGTATCTAGCACTTGTTAAAGGTATCTAACACTTATGAAAAGTATCTAGCAAGCACTAGAGGTATCTAAAAGTCTTTAAAAGTATATAACTCCTGTTAAAAGCATGTAGCACTTATTAAAAGTATCTAATACTTCCTAAGAGTAAGTAGCACTCTGGCAATTAGAATATAACTCTCATTAAAAGTATCTAACATTTGTGAAAAACATCTAGCATGTTTTTGTAGTAAACTCCTTAAACCCTGAACCCTATGTAACTCCTATTAAAAGCATGTAGAACTCGTTAAAGGTATCTAATACTTGCTAAGAGTAATTAGCACTTAGGCAGGTAGTGTGTAACTCTTGTTTAAAATGTCTAGCAATAGTTAAAGATATCGAACACGAAGGTAAGTATTCATTAAAAGTACCAAGCTTTAGTTTAAAGCATCTCGCACTGGTTAAAAGTAGATAACACTGACTAAAAGTAAATAGTTCTCCGGCAGCTAGCATCTAACACTTATATCTGGCACTTGTTAAGGTTATCTAACATTGAAGTATGTAAGTTCTGTTAAAAGCATGCAGCACTCGTTAAAAGTATCTAGTACTCATCTGAGAGAATTAAAAACAGAAACACTGAAGTGAAGTGAGCAGGTGCTTTGTCATACATACTCTATGCTGTGAACTAGCTAAAGGAACTAACTGAATCTTTTAGTAACCTTCAGGTTTCAATGCTAGAGTCCTCAAGTCTTTTCTGCATTGTAGCTTCCAAGCATATAATTGCCCAGCAACATAAATATTTGTTAAATTCCACTTTCTAAAGAAACAGGCAAAAATCAGGTTGTTCATACAACCTACAAATTCATACAACCAGGTTGGAATTCAATGAAATGTTTTATTGCTGCATTATAATAAATATAATGAAAGGCAAGTATGTGAAAATACTTTAAATAATACTGATAGTAAAAGCAGGCTGTGGAGTGATCAGGTGATCATTGCATTAAATCAGCTTTGAACTTTTCCTCTGTGCATATACAGATATCAGAAGGAAAACCTGGCAAATTCGTTTTATCATTTTACATTTTAGTCAAATAAAAAAAATAAATAAAAACTTCTTTACGTACAAAAAAAACCCTGAGGCTGTATTTGTAGTTATTTATGTAATCATAAATGTTTTTTTAAAATAAGTTTGAATTCAGCTGCAAAGGAACGCAAGCATTTATTTTGGAGTCACATTTCCAATGAGGAATAAATTCCAGCTGAACTTTCGGTCTGATTTGCTCTCCACCAACACCTGTCTCTTGAACTGCTGACTGATCCACTATGTTCACCAGCTACTTGCAAACTCCATCTGCTTTCGGGTGCTGAGAAAGTAGCACAGTTTGTCACAACACATAGAAAAAAAAAGTTGGCAGCTGGACCTGAACACCAAAACAATGATGCACAAGTGTATTAACCCTTAATCCCATCCATTACCTCAGTGATAAACTGGACTAGAGCCAAGGCTTATCGGCAACCTCACCTTAGCTTTATTGGAAGAATAGGAATGGCTCATTCCTAATCTTGGGGGGAGATTTTCCAAACATGTGGAGGGAATTATAGCAAAAAATTAATGCCCAGAATATTGAAAAGAAATGCTCAGCTATCACATATATGCTTTACAGATGGATGTCCACATATGTTTGGCCATTTAGTGTAACAGATACTGATTGCTTTAAACCCCAGAGCTGATTCTCATCCATCATACAGACCTATTGAATCACCTTCTGGTATCTAAATGAATGTGATGTGCTTGCCTTACTACTGGAAGACTGAACGTAACACATTTTTTTTTATTTTATAACTGATCCTATCAGCAACTGGAAACACAACCTTTTATTGCTCTAAATGTCTGATTTTCATTCAAAGCACACTTCTCCATATCAATGTCCCCTGCTCCTTTGTGTCTATGAATATGTTTACACTGATATAGTATTGTCTAATTCATGACTGGGGTCAGAGGTGATAAAAAAAGTCTCCCAAAAATGACCAGTATATTGATGAGCTTTGCAACAATATTTTCCCTTTTTTTTGAGTGGATTTTGTTTCAGATGGAGAAGTTGCTGGACAGAATGGGAAAACAAACACAGTGACCAATGCCTAATTAATCTGTGCAGTGTACTCAGTGATGCAGTTCATATTAGAGGAAGCACATAATGTTTGCACATGGTTTTCTCCCCCTTCCTCACACTTTGTTTCCATTACAAGGACACACTAAATACAGATGTCCCTTCTTAGGATGAGGACAAATGCTAAGGGTTAATCAAAGAGGCAGGACTGAAACCATAATGTTCCATTCAAAATCATCAAGCTCTATTAACAAAGCTCCACTGACTGTGTTTACGTGCACACTGATACCCTGTTATTCTCTGGGATGGGTTTTGCTTTTTTCAGTTGATACATTTATGGTGATCTTATGTAATCCTGATTAAGAAAAAAGAACGAGTTATGAGCTAGAATATGAATATTTCATGCAAGCACCACTGCAATAAGTTCCAATGTTTTCCTTAGTCTCCCATAATGAACTGAGAGATTTGTGTAAGAAAAGAACATACATTGACCTCGACTCTTATCAGGACGTACGTTTTCATGGAAACTGCGTGCACATAAATCACATAGCTCTGTGTAATAATCTCTCACTGACATCAGTGAGTCCATAATTCAGACTGTGGACGCTCCCTACACTGTTTCCTGTTGTACAACTAATAATATGTCCATGTACTCTCAGCCAAACAATTAACGATCTTTAGAAAAGTACACAGAGTCTTAATAATAAGCAGAAAAAAAAATGTTTTTGCAATAGTTACCAGCTCATCAACTGTGCTCACCCAAGTTTGCATTTCTAGGAATCATTCTGTTCAAATCTGGCTCTTTTGTTTGTTCATTCCCTGACTCCTCTGAGGGTAAACACATGGCGGAATGAGATTTGTTTTTCATTTTTCCTCACAAACGTTGTTTTCTCTGGGGTTAAGTGGCAAAGCACCATTACAAATACTTAATATTCTTTCACTAGTATTGCAAATGCATTTCCCTTAGCAAGTTATAACTTCTCCACCAGGAAGATGCATTTAAGATGTTGTAATGTCAAGCAGGGCTGTAGTAAAGAGCACTTCATGCATGACAAAGACAGGTCAGGAAAACAAAAACAAAAAAAAAAATACAGTGCATATCCATTTATTTTTCAATATGTTGCCCTACTGTTGCACATTGTGAAATTCAGCCGTGACGTAACTCTACCTAGAGTAATCTTTTAATTTGGAAAATTGTTTACATTTTGAATTACGTTATGTGATGTTATTACTAGTCCTGAGCAATGGAAGGACAAGATTTCAGAAGTTGAGGATGCCATTAAGAGAGTATAAGCCTTCATTTCAGTGTTCAGTGTCATGGACTTGTTAAAGATTTCTGTGCTGTTATGAGATAATGGCATGGCTTCACTGTTTCTATGACAAGAAGTGAACATCACATCAACTGCCTGCTGATGATCACATGATTGCTGCAACAACATCCTACTACAAATTAACCGCTGCAGACTTACTGGGACTTATCCATCGGGAATCATACAAGGAACAATTGATTAAATTGTGGTCGTGTTTCCGAGTCCCATCAATTCCCGCCGCCTGCTACATATTTAGGTCACACGATTCGGTATCCGTACATAACGCACACATGCATAACACACACCTGTGCTCAGTGCAAGGTCATTTAAGTTATGGGTACATCTATATTAATTGGTCACATTCCGTGTTGCCGTGATTTCTGATCATCAACAACTAATAAACAAATGGTGCATTTCTAAAAAAAAATGCTGCATTTCTGACAGTGCCATATGGGGGAATGAATAGCCTTAGCGAAGTACTACTATCTCTGAGTGCTTTTGCAACTGTGAAGAGAATTGTAAAGTCAAAACAAACAAATCCTTGAAAATGTATTGCACTTAAGCAGGATCTTTTTTTGAAACTGTCTGATGGATAATGTTAAATTCATATCTTTGTTACAAAGAGCGGTGTAATTTACTCCACATTTTCTTAGTATCATGTAGGACAAAGTTAACTGTAAAATTTGCCATTTGATTATATAACTCCTTACAATGCACAATAAAATTGACAAATGTCACTTAGTGTAGCTTAAATTCAAAATTGTGAATCTTTGATACAGCTCAGAAAACTCATTTATCTCAGCAATATATAATATATATATATATATATATATATATATATAAATATATATATATATATATATATATATATATATATATATATACACACTGTATTAGTGACTACTGAAGGATGAAGACTACAGTCTGGTCAAAATATATTACAGCTGATTTTATGAGCTCCGTCATTTAAATATAGAACTTACATTTTATACAGTAAAAAAATCACTCATATTGATCATTTCCACACCATAAATTATTCAAGACCTTACTTTAGTCGCTTCGATTCTTTGCTAACAGCCTTCTTATATGCCTGCTGTAGATGTAAGGACTGTAGGTGTCAAGTGAAACGGCATCTACTGACTATGAATGATGATGTTACAATAAAGCACCAAACCACCATCATAAACAAATCCTAAGGTAAAGACTACCGTGCATCAATTATAGATGTTTTCCAACAGAGTGTAATCAACATTTTGGTCCCTTCGTCTTGGATTCTGTTGCTCAATAGATCATCCACCTGAGTGCTGGTGTTTTGGAAAAGCAGGCAGGACAAGTGTGTTGTTATTGATCAGTCTGGGCTGGGCAGCCAATGCTAATGGTGCAATGATCCTGGTATTTTTATTCGTGCTGAATGGGTAATCTTTTGCATTTATGTCACTCCACGTTTTGTAAGTAATGCTATTCATGTGATTACAACCCTGCATGGTATCGTCATCAGTCATCACCTATCAACATTAATTTGAGTATTTTTGACCCTTAACAGCAGCCATATTTCATGAAGCAAATTTGTTTTACAGTAAATGTAGCCTATCATAAAGAGAAAATTTAATTCTAAGAGAATTAAAGGCTTGTTTGATTGACAGCGGAAGCTGAGATTTTCTGCTGAGAAACAGATAAAAACACAAAATGTTCATGACACAAGATCAGAAATTTGCTTGACACAGTCTATTGTCATTCTTTCCTTCTTCTTGCGCTTCTGAAACTGCAGGTTTCAGCAGGCAGCAGTGCTTTGACGCACTCATCAGTCATGATTGATTAAATAGACTTGATGAGCTTGAGTCATGATTTAAGCTTCCAGAGCCTGCTGAGAGACAAAAACACTGCTGTGTGCTGGCGACCACTTACAACAGTCACTAGCTGCCTCTAATCCGCCCAAAAATGGACTTACTTGACATTTCAAGGTCGTGTAAACTCACAAGTTTAAAAACGTACCATTTTTATGCCATCTGTGACTACCTGCTCATCTGCTCTACAATACATTTGAATCACATTCACTGTATGGGTAGTACACTGAGTTCATCTTTCAGGATTAATCACCAGTAAAAGCATTTCATCTGTTGTGTTAAATGTCTAGGCCAAACATTACTGAACATTTATACAGTTTCAGTGTGGTAATTATCAAAATTATGGAAGTATTACAGAGTGGGATGACGAAAGCGGGTCATGGACTTCTTTTAAAGTACTCCCAAATTAACTTTCCTATGCAACTAAATTGTATTCTCAGTTCCATCTACTGGGAAATGTGTTTTTTCCCGTTGTTTGCAATCTATCGCGAAGGCATTTCTAATAATAATACACCTTTGCTTTTCATCATATTGCTTTAATGTCACTCGGTTTCAGCCAACTAATCATATATTAGATGTGGTGGGACTTGTCACTGTAGCAACATAAAAAAAGGAGAGAAAGCTTTAAACGTTTTATGACAGGGTCAGTTTTAACTAAACACTACAGTTTTGGTGGCTAAATGTGACCAAGAGTTTTGTATTTGAGGAGAAGAATTTTAAATTCTATTCTGAATTTAGAGGGATTCAGTGAAGACTTACTGTTTGTTGTTTTCTGTCAGACATTTGGCTGCAGCATTTAAGACTGACTGGATATTTTTCAGCATTACTGGGAGATCTTGAAAGTAAGTACTTACAATAGTCCAGCCTACAAATAATGAATGTACAGACGCATTTTTCAGCATCACTGTGATTCAGAATGCTCCTAATTTTGATAATGTTGCACAGCTGAAAGAAGGTTGCCCTACAAACATGCTTTACATGTGAATTGAAGGACATATCCTGGTCAAAAATAACTCCAAGATTCATCACAGTAGGACTGCATGCCAAGGCAATGGCATCTGGAGTAACTATCTGGTTAGATAATGTGTTTCTGAGGTGTTTAGGGTCAAATACTGTGACTTCAGCTTTGTCTGAATTTAATGGAATAAACTTCCAGGCTATACGGGCCTTTTTGTCTTTAAGACATGCTTGAAGTTTTAGTAACTTTGCTTTATGTGACATTACGCAAATAGAGCCCAGTGTCATCTGCATAGCAGTGAAGGTTTATGCATATACAAGGTGAATAGCATTGTTCTTTGTACAGAACCTTGAGGAACTCCAGAACTAACTCTCGTCTATGGGGATGAACAGTTTCTGTCATGAAAAAGCCTGAATCTATCTGATAAATATAATCTAAACCAGCCTAGTATGGTTCCTTTAATCCTAATGAGCTGTTCCAGTCTCTCTAATATGTAATAATGCTGTGATTAGTTGTATCAGCCACAGGCCTTAGGTCTTTGGTGAATTTCACCGGTGTTGCTTCTGTGCTATGGTGCAACCTGCATTTATCACCAAAGCTGCATAAAATTCTCAAACATGACCCTCCTGTTTTCTGAGATGTTGTCACCTGCTATTTGATAATCCATCAAGCACTTCATCTGAGACATACTGAAGCCTGAAGGTCTAAGAGATATAAACAGCTAAGTTTTTATGTTAAGTTTGAATGGAATAGATCATTCCTTCCTGAATGCTGACAGGAACATAATAAACAATGAGAGTCAAGGCAGACAGCCTTGACTTTGTTAAAGCATAAAGCAGCCATTCAGCAGTTCAGTCTCAAGTTCATCTCTTTGTATTACTGATGGGCAATTATATTTCTCTTTTATGTATGCTTTGTACAGAGCTATTGATCACTGGGTTCTTAGTCCATAGTGTACCTATATCATGCAACATCCAGACAACAGGATGTAACAAAGATCTGAGCTGCCTTCATTGACAAACTCAGTACAAATCAATGTTTCCCAGCAGAACATTGCATTATAACAAGATGAACAGTGTTACTCACTTTACCTGTCAGTGGTCATAATGTTGTGGCTGATTGGTGTATAGTCTACCAACAACTGTTAAATCTCACAGCAACAAATAGTAAAGCAGTTTTTTTTTTAAATCATTTTTTAATGTGATTCTTCATACATGTACTACTCTGAGATGTACAGTATTATAGAAACCTTATCCCTCAAAGACTGATTAGTTAAATCAGAACGATTACATTCATATTTCAAGAGAAAAGTAGTGTGAGGTGACATACCTCATACTTCAATACATACCTGTGAGCTGGATTTAAAGGAGTGCTTTGGAGAAAGGTTTACAGCACTGGTGCTGAGGGGAGCTGTGCTGCTCAGAGGAGGAGTGCTTCGCAGGGTCTCTATGACAGGAGCTGGACCAGAGGTAAGACCGGATAGAGCAGGTAGCACAGCCACAGCACCTGGAAGCGTAACTGCAGACTTTTTCCTTTTAGCAGGAGGGATGAGGGAAGCAGGTAAGCTAGTTGGAACAGGCTCCTTCTCCATGGCACGATACACAAGATGCATGGCCTAGAAAATTGGAAATCAGATAATTTATTAACTTTGCTTTTAAATCTATACTATCCTCTTTCTTATAAAATCCATTATTGCGATCCCAGAATTACTCTTGTGACAATGAAACTTAAAAAATGCAGTTAACAGCCCAGCTTACCACTGTAAATTCTTCTTTATCCAAGTGTCCATCTTTGTCAACATCACTTAGATCCCATATCTACAGAAACAACGAGTAAATGCTCAGGATTTGTTTGTTCTGAATTCATAAAATTACAGAGTGAGGAAGGACTGTGCAGTATTGTATAGTACATTACCCTTCCTAACACATCCAGAGGTAGTTTGGAGTTTACCAAAACTGGCCTGACTTTATCACCAGAGAGGAGTCCATTTACAGGGGATAGACTCTCAAAAATTCCCTTAAACTTCCCTTTTTCATCATGCTGCAAAAGAAAAAAAAATGTTAGGTTTAGGTGGTAAGCTTGACTTTCTTACATCCTCAACAATGTTCATGAAATATTGCATTGACTCACCCTAATTGCCCACCATTGTGAGTCAAATGTCATCATTGAAGCACTTAATAAAAGACAGTTTGTGTCTTTCTGCAAAAAATAAGGTGCAGATATGACTAAATCAAGCGGAGCAGAAAATACACTTACAGACTGTATGAAGAGGAGGAAAAGACGGTAAAAAACGCAACTTCTTCATCACTTTCTGAGACACTTAATGTCCATTAATAACAGCAATTTTAACACTTACAAATTTAGGTGCAGCAAAGTTTTGGTTGAGGTTGTTAAGACTGATATGATTTCCACCCTGTGCTGATGCCACCAGCCTCAAAGCTATGAAGAAACCCTGCGAAAGAGGAAGAAAGCAGAGCAAATCTGATGATTTTGTGCATACATCAGCATCTCCAACAATGACAAATTTACAAGGAAATTCTCTGTTACCCGTTTACCTAAATAGCTTTTTCTTTCTGAATCTGCCAAATCCCAAATCAAACAAAAGTGAATAAAAAGGAAACACAGTTTAGATTCTTTTAACTGAATATATGAGAATACATTCTGTTTGAATGTAGGTGAATTTGTGACCCACCTTCCCCAGTGTGCTGTCTGACAGCCCAGACTTTTTAAGGAATTGAGCTGCATCGCCAGCTGATATTTTGCCCGTATTTCCTGGATCCAACTGCGAAGATTAAAAATATAATAATAGGTACAAGGTCAAGACAGCAGAGATAACTATGTTAACTGAGCAGTATTGCATGAACTGTTTCAAACACATATTGTACAAATTTACTACGGATCTTACATCTGGTTTGACCGTCATATGCAAAACTTTGTTTATAGTCACTCAGAAAATCCTGATCAAAAGTTTCGCCTTTGTTATTTGTGTTTTTTTGTTTGTTTTCATGCACAATATTTGTTAATTCTATAAAATTAGTCATTAGAATGACTGTGGATTGAACATGTGCAGTATTATTGACGTAATGTCTTCAGGTCTTTTTACTGACAAGAACGCTCTTTAGAAAAAAACAATAACTGTAAAATCACATCTTTACAAAGATACTATATTTGTACATGTAGGTTCTGTTTTATAGAAGTATTAAGGTATTTTCCAGGTATTTTAAGGAAACTTGGTAGTTTTTTCTTTTTTTACTACACATCATCATACACTGACAGTATTTTATCTTATTCTATCAGTATCTATATTTATATATCTGCTTCTGTATGTAGGGAAACCTGTTAAAAAGCAAGATGTTAAACCACAACAGATGTTCTCTGTTTTTCTTTAAGGATGCTCAGATTGTGTACTTGGAGGAACTGTAGTTACCATCCAAGATGATGAGCACTGTTGGAAAACTTCCGTCTAAACTAAAGGGAAAAGAATGGAGAAGTTAATTGTTCTGGAGTAAGAAAGGCTGTCCAGCAACCAACCCAAATATCCTGCAAACTAGGAAAACATGCATCAGTGACTCTTTGATTAAAATGAGTTTAATTTGGTCAAACAGTAACTACATTTTACTACTTACATTTTAAATTTATTTACACATTTATTGCCTCTGTTCTGTGTATTTAAAAACTATGAATTTTTGTCACTTGTTCACAGCCAAGTCAGTCACCAGAATGCTCAGATTTATTTTCATGTTTTTTGCAGAATTTTGGTACAAATGCTTTATTTTGGAAAATTTTTAAATGGGACGTGTAGAAAAAAGCATTGAATAGAAGTTATACAGAACAAAATGTGAGTAAACTGTAGGAATTATTTTAAGTTGAATTTATTAATTTATTGAAAATTGATTATATAAATTTACATTTTTAAAAAAATTATATAAAAAATTATATAAAAAATTCTTTATATATATATATATATATATATATATATATATATATATATATACACACGTAAACTTTCAAATCAAATTACCAGTGATTTTCCTAAATATTAACTAAATGAACCCATCCTGTGATGAACTCTGTTTTCAGTCATCATCAACTCCTCGGCAGCAACAAGTGGAGCACTTAAACACCCTGGAGAGGAATTTTCGAAATCTTCTGCAACGTTTCTTTTTTGTTGTTACTTTGATGACATCTGAGGGATCTTCTTGCATGTTTTGGTTTGTTTTATCCATGATATTTTTTGCAGGTTCTATATTTGTGACAGTCACTTCTTGAGGTGGTCTGTCTTCACGGATGTTAAGGCTTGCTGCTGTAATTCTTTTGTCCTTGGTGACACCATCAGATACAGATGGGTTCTCCAGAGGAGCCGTCAATTCGCTCATTTTTTCTTCTTGATGAGTGACTGCAATAATTTGATCTTTTGTTCCACCTTGATCCAATGAAACTTCTGTCGAGCCTTCAGTGTCATCATCTGAGGTGGATGCTTCTGAAGCTTCTGTCGAGCCTTCAGTGTCATCACCTGAGGTGGATGCTTCGTTCGAACTTAGAACTTTACTTGAAGTAAATATGTCCCCCATGTCTGCCACCCTCGGGTCGCATCGAGCCATCAGCAAAAGTGCTTGTTCCCTGTATTGTATGAAAAAACGGTTGTTGACAAACAAGTGCTTCATTGTAATGAACCGGTGGCGAAGAGCTGCGCTGGGGGTGATCCTTTTTTTTGGATCCATGTGCAGCATCTGCTTGAGGAGACTTAGGAAGGCCTTGGTGTCTGCTTCCTCTGCGGGGTCCATGTTCTTTTTGAAATGGTGCAGCATGTCATCGATTCTGCTGAACTTCTCACCAGCGGCAAGACACTGGGTGTCTTCCTTCTCTGTTTCCTGTTCATATTCATCAGGTGTTTTCATCCTCCATGCCTGACCAGAGGAGTCATGAGACTTTGTGAAAAACCGTCTCGCTTTTTGTCCAGCCTTCAAAAGATGGTCTTTGGGTTGCCCCTGCATATGAACCATTACCCTTAATTGCTCATATTCTGACTCCGTTGGATACAGGAGTTCACCAAGGAACATGTATGCCAGGACATCGCCGAGAGACCACATATCTACAGCTTCTGTGAGGGGGAGGCCCATGATGACCTCAGGAGCTCTGTAGCCAATGTTCTGAATAGTGTCATATTCCGCCAGTTCAGACACCTCAATCGCGCAGCCAAAATCAATTAACTTAACTTTAAAGAACTCTGAGAAACAAAGATCAACAAACACTATGTTTTCTGGCTTCATGTCAGCATGAACTAGACCAATGTTTTTTAGTCCTTCAAGAGCCACCAACATCTGCTGAGCGATGGGTCTGATTTCAGCCGCATTTAGTGGCCTCCAGTTCCTCGATTCCAGAAAGTCAAAGACGTCTAAATCGAGCATTTCAAAAATCAGACAAAACCGACCCTTGTACTCAAAATGCTCAATAAACTTTACCACGTTGTGCGTGTCTGCATCAAGTTGTTTCAGTTTACATAAGCACTCAATCTCGCGTTCAGCGTGTTCTTTGTCAATATGTTTGCGGAACATTTTTAGAGCAACCACCTCTTCTGTGTCAACGTTCATGCATCTAGCCACTACCCCGAAGCCTCCCTCTCCCAGGAGCTTTTCAACGTAATAGGAGTTTGTGCTCCCGAGAATAACAGTGTCTGGTATCAACCCAGATTCCAGCTCGTATGCCATTTTGGGCAAAAAAATCTGAAGTTGATATATATTATAACGATAATATAATTTTAAATACCGCGCGTGAAACTTGTGTGTATGTAGTTCTACGTACCACGAGTGAAATCGTCAGAAGAATAGCGATACTTTCCCACAGTCCTTCAATCCTAGAACGGCACTTCTCGTCTGAGCGGCATCTAAACTTTCGAGCTTAATTTATAAGCTGTGCTCACTGTGATGTCACCACGACGTCACCAGCCTGAGTCCACATATGGGCTATGCGTGAGTCACGTGTGATGACGTTATCACGTTCTGATCAGAACGTGACTTCACAGTCTGAGCATTTGTTGAACATTATTGATTTTCACTGTTTTGTTTTAAGTAAAAACCCCTGGCATAATAAATGTAATGTTATTATGAACATTCAACTTAAAAAAAAAAAAAAAAAACACAGTCTGAGCGTTCTGAGCAGAATGTGGCTGTCATTTTCACTGAAAACAACTTCTACATGTAACATTGATACGCAAATGATTTTTTTATGGGTTTAATGAATGATTGAAGAGGAATTCTAAGTTAGTGTAGACAGATAATGCATGGAACTGAATAAATACCATCTCTAATACCAACAGGAGAAAATGTGAGAATGTGTCAAGCCTTTGAGTGAACCCAGATGTGATCAAGTGAAACCTGACAAACTCTGCAAAGTGCCCCTACACCAAGGATGTTTCAAGTTCCTTGAAAATGTGGGAACGTCAAAACAGTGCTCACCTCCGTCATATTCATGATGCATCTGCGATCCCCAGAGCTAAGAAGGTGCACAACTGCAGACAAATGTGGAGCATCTCAGACACTATTATTAGAATCAAAATGACATAAAGATGCAGGTTGATTTTTAAACTGACATGGAGAATAGGTTTATAGATACACAAAATGCACATATAAGCACTTGGCTATAGGAAAGAGTCGCATGTGAGAGCACGCTGCTCGAACTGCAAAGTATCTCCTTTATTACGAGTTTGTAGGAATAGAAAGGCATTCCTTTTTTAATTTTGAATTATTCATTCCTCTTAAGTGGGTTATCAACCATTTAAAGAGGCCCCTGTGTGTGTATTTTGTGTGTTAGTGCAAAGAAAACCCAAAATAGGAAAAAAAAAATCAACATTTGTGTTCCATTAAACCCAATATTTAAAATTTTAACATAATGCAGATATGAGTTCTTGCATTTTTGATGTTTTAAAGTAAGTTTGGTTCCAATGTTTCAAATCTCCTCCACACATCACTGTATGCAACATGATGTAGGTTGACGTTGCTCTCATTTGACCAAGGTTTAGCACTGGAGGTGAATGTCCAGAGAGAGATCATCTACATGCACTGTTCATACAATTACAAACCATGTTTCAAACCTTCAAGGAACCTAAGAAGCAATACAAAAAATAACAATAGTGTGGATCAAAGCATCTACCAAGCAGATGTTATCAAATCTGTGCCCGTTGTTTAAATCAAGGTGAAAAAATGAGTTTTTATGGATACGTGGTTAATTTGAACTCATTACTGACATGTTCTAGAATTATAGCCCTCCCCTGCTCCTAGTCCCTCCCACCAGAGATTCAAGCAAAGGAGGCGAGGAAGAGATGTGATATTTAACACACAAGAGCAGTGTAAAGTATTTAATAGTTGTGGCACACAAAATAATGCCACACTAAAAAAGAGTGGCATATGTTAATATTCAGTATCATACATGTCAGTCCTTCTTCCGACCTGTTTTCTATGTTCCAGCTGTGTTTCACAATGATTTTATGTCATATAGGTGCAGAAAAGACTTAAGGACTCAGTGAAGACACACCTGTGCATCTTCACTCACAGCTCCTCAAGCAGCCTCCTCGATCCTCCAGAGTCATTTTAGGAATTGAGATGTTCTTTTTTATGATGCACCGAGATTGATTTCTGGGTCACTGGCCAGAGGACTGAGGATCGAGGAGGCTGAAATTAATGAAACGAGATGAGCATGAGTGCTTCTCGTTTACAGCAACCACTGATCTGTTGTGTTCTCTTGTGTTCTTCACCAGCAGCTAATTCCACTCAGCTGTGCTCCAGCCTTCTGCCTTCAGTCAGTGGATCATCTCCTCCAGCCTGCCGGCCCTCAGCCTCCTCTGCTCTTTTTCAGCAGCTGGTTTACACGTGCAGTTTCTAAATATTCAGGGACACAACCTTGTAGAGAAGAGATCTCATATGGAAAAGAAAGAGAAAAAACTTATAAGAAGTAACATCAATTCCAGTAATACATTTTTATGCTTTATATGTGTTGTGCTTATAAGTCTCATACTATGATTTACTCCTGAAAGTGGAAACTTTCGCATTCTTGTCATACAGCATGGTTAAAAGAATTAAGTATGAAACAGGTAAAAACTATGTATGTGTTATATAAAGAAAGTGCATGACAAATGATATTTTCCATACATGCTTCATATAAGCTTTTTAGTTTTAAACTATATGTCTGTTTTAAAGACATATATATTTCATATATGAATATATACAATGATATATAGGTTTTCTGCATGTAAAGTGTATAGAATTTGCAGGGAAATTATGCTGTTTTTATGTGCTTTATATAAGTTAATTATATGTCATGAAATTTAAATTACCTGAAACAGGTGTAATATACCATTACATACAGTTTTTGTACACAGCAGTATATGTCAGCCTATGAAATCTACAATAGCAGCATAAAAAACTCATACTTTTAGTGTATGAATTTATAGAAGTTTTATATAAAGTTCTTATAGTCAAAAACATATGAATTAAGTGATATTTGACCCTATACTGACACAGTATTGATACTGATAGATGGAATTTAATACCTTTTTTGAGTATTACCTCGAGTGGATACCATAAAAATGAATGTTCTTCCAAGAATATTGTATTTATTCCAATCAATCCCTATTGAGAAACCAGATCATTATTTTATAGAATGGGACAAAATTATTTCCAGATTTGTATGGGCAGGCGAAAAGCCAAGAGTAAAATTTAAGACCTTGGAACTCTCAAAAGAAAGTGGAGGACTTGCTCTGCATGTCTTTTGGATTATTACATGGCAGCACAACTGCGTCCATTAGTGGACTGGTGCAAATTGAAATTTAAGGTGTGGTGTAACTCGGGTCTTACAATGC
Organism: Amphiprion ocellaris; assembly: GCF_022539595.1. Taxonomy (NCBI): domain Eukaryota; kingdom Metazoa; phylum Chordata; class Actinopteri; family Pomacentridae; genus Amphiprion; species Amphiprion ocellaris. Next base: position 23,857,763 of record NC_072775.1, read on the forward strand.
ATTATACTTTATTCAAAGAAGGGAAAATGATGAGCTTCCAGGATCTTAAAGACAAATTTAGATTGTCCCACCAGGATCATTTTAGATACCTACAAATTAGAGATTTTGTCACTAAAACATTCCAACAGCAACCAAATTTTAGTAAGGGTGAAATTCTTGAAATATTTCACAGTGCATATAAAGATGTTTCTTACCAAAAAATAACATCAAAGATATAAATCGGAATACAAAATCATAAAGCTCGTAGCTCATTACACATTAAAACAAGATGGGAAGCAGAGGGCAACCTTACTCTTACAACAGAGGACTGGGAAAGAATTTGTAGACAACAGTGGTGTGTTACAAGCGCTCCTTCCTGGAGGGAGTTTGTTGGAAAAATCTGACTCGTTATTTTTGTACACCAGCTCAAAAATCTAAATATTCACACCAAACCAGTTGTTGGAGGTTGTGTGGACAAAGCATGGCAAACCATCTTCATATCTTTTGGGGTTGCCCTTATGTTGCTTTTGACTATTTTTTAAAATACATGATTTAATTGTTCTAAACACACGATATCTTTCAGAAACACATTTCTGCCCAGTACCCACATTTTTGAACAATGACAAGCTTTGGAGAGGACAGAATTAAAATTCAAAGGCTTCAGTTCATTTTAGTTCCAGAAACTGCTGTGCAAAAAAACACTTGACTGATTTTAATCACATTTTTATTTATTTCAGCTTAGAGCTAGATGTGATGTTTTAAAAGCCAATGGTGTTTTCACAGTGTGGTAGCACCATCTAGCAGGTTTCTGGAGGTATTAATCTTGCACACACAGACTATTAGATATATTCCTCTATAAGCCTTGCCTTCACAGTTCTGCTGGAACAGCAAACATTTGTTTGCAGAATAGGCCTATAATGGGAGTACTTTATCACAGTGTCTGTTATACACTCTATAGAGTCAGGATTATTGTCTACATGTGTCTGCACTGTTCAGCTATAAGATTGCCAAAACAAAGAGAATGAGTCATAGATATGATTGGCATTTGGCAAATACAACAACATTTCTGTTTGAGAACCATTTCACTATTCTTCTCAAAAACAGAAACTAGAGTATAAACAAAATTTGCATTAAAAAAAAGCTTGTGTCCTTGTGTCCTACAGTTATAATGCAGTGGCTTGTTTTATGTAAGTCTGAGATAAAATTCTTGAAAATAAAATGAGAAATAACCCATACAGTTAAGCACTTTGTTACATGAAATCACAGAACAGATCGATTTAAGAACTGCTGAAGAACATAGCAGTATCCAAGCACTGTTACTGAGTAATGATCATAGACTTTACAGCTGAACTCAGCTAGATTTCCTGAAACTCTGCTTTTGGCTGAACTACATTTATTAGACATGAAAATGAGTTTGTGAGCAAGACATGAGAGCCTGTGACTGGCTTGTTTATTACAGTATGATTGATGGTTAAAGAGTCGTTCAGCCTCCTTCAACATTAAAATTATTTAGTTAATCTCAGGTGGAGTGGAGTTTTCTCCTACTCAAACAAAAGTGTGAGCCTCAGAAGAAACAGAAATAGAACAGACTATTATTATTCTGCACTTTTTTATTTTTGATATTCAAATGCATTAAAATGCAAATGCATGCTTAAGCTGATTTTCCTCAAGAATATCCACACAGTGGCAGTTTCACATTTATATTAGTGACAGACGTGATGTACCCTCTCTCTCTTTCTGTCTCTGTAACAACTTCAGTCACAGCTGGTGTTCATTGTATGTGTGTGAGTGAAACCTTAAACCTTCACCTTTAAACTGAATGCTGAGTGAAAAATGTCAGTGAAAAATCATTTTGCTGTTTGCAGTAAATAGAGGATTTTCATAAAAATGCTTCTCCATCTTGTGGTTTCTTAACTCTATTGGATGAGTGATTGGGTGTTGGCATTTATAGGAAGTGTCTTCCTCAGTGGTCACTTAGTATATCATAACATTGACTTTTAACCATTTAATTGTGTACATTCATAAATATCTTTTAGATTTAACAATCCAAACTATCTGTTTTGTGTGAAGCAGAACTGTGAGTTTGTAGCAGGTGTATTTTCAAGAAAACCGACACTGACGGCGATGGTCCTGTGGGTTTGTGAGTTAGATCTCTGTGGATCAGACTTGTTCTTGCGCATCGTGTCAGTGGTTCAGGAATAGTTTAAGGACTACAACAACAACTTTGGGGTGTTTAATTGGCCTCCAAATTCCCCAAATCTCAATCCAATGGTGCATCTGTAGGGTGTGCTGGACAAACAAGTACCACATACCACAGCACACCTTCAGGGGTCTAGTGGAGCCCATGCCTCAACAGGTCAGGGCTGTTTTTGCAGCAAAAGGGGGGACCAACACAATATTAGGCAGCTGTGCTCAATATTAGGCAGGTGGTCGTATGTATGTATGTCCCTCTGCACATCTTTGTACCTATTAACTATGTGAATCTAAGTATAAACTGTTGTAATCCTTAGCACAGCATAACAGTCAAATGGTGATATCAGCTTTTTTTTTTTGCTTTTACAACCATGTCAAGAAAAGCAGCTACACCAAATGTTATTGTTTCCACAACATGGAAACAATACAAATGGTTGATGATACCTGTTTTGATAATTTATTAGAGATATCTGAGTAAAAAAAAAAAAAAAGACTTTCACTGTATGTATCACGTCCTTGATTTTAGAATCAGACCTTTTCTCTGGTGACAAATGTGATGGAGAAATGAGCAACTTGCGGAAAGACGGGGATGATGCTGAGGGCTCTCCAGAGATGGTTAAGGAGGAGGAGCACACTAAAAAGAAACACAGAAGGAACCGGACCACATTCACCACCTATCAGCTCCATGAGCTGGAGCGAGCCTTCGAGAAATCACACTATCCAGATGTCTACAGTCGTGAGGAGTTGGCAATGAAGGTCAATCTGCCTGAGGTTCGAGTTCAGGTAAGCACTATGAAATACAGTTGTGTGAAAGTAAGCAGATCCCATGAAAATTGGTGACTTATTTGATTTATCTGGAAGAGCAAACTTTGGATCCTCTTTATACTTGTGCCAACAGCTAAGGGTGATATATGTAAACACAACCACAAGTAAATAAGCTTTGTCTTTCTTCTGTGGCCTCAAAAACTAGAACTATCCCCTTTAGCAGACATAACTTCTTGTACGTGTTTTGCATAATTATCCATTAGTCTCTGACATCAGCTTGATAAATTTTTTGACCAGTTTTTCCATACAAAATTTCATTTGTTGCAGAATGTTTGGGGTTTTTCTTGCATGCACTGCTCACTTCAAATTCCCCCACAACATTTTAAATGTATTAAAATCTTAACTTCCTCTAAGTGTTTAACATCTGACAGATGTCCTCACATTATTTTCAAGCACCCTTTAATATGATTTTGATTTCACAGTTGAATAAATGATTGCAAATGTCCCAGTCCCTGAGGCTGTGAAGCAACTCCAAGCCATAACGTTTCCACCACAATGCTTCATAGTTGGCATGAGGTTGTTCTCCTGAAAAGCTGTCTTTGATCTGCACCAAACATGTCTACTTTCATCATGACCCCAAAACTCTATCTGTGTTTGTCCAGAGCACATGTTTCCAAAACGCATATGTGTTCACTGGCACAGTGTAGTTTTGCACTGAGGTTCTTTTTGGACAGGAAAGACATTTTCTTGACATGCTTTCCACACAGGTCAACTTTGTACAATCTCTGTGATTATGGATGCAGCACTATGAAAACAACGATTGTGAGGAAAATTTTGGGGTTCTTTTTGCAATATAGGGTTTGTTCTTGGATTGGATTTACTTTCATAAATGCCTTTATTTTCGTTGGTGTAACTTTTTTTTTTACAGTTATGAGAATGACTATACAGTATGTGTTGATTTTATGCATCACTTGTTTGAGAATATCACCCTATGTATCGTAATAATAGACACTGTTTTAAAGAGGATAAAATGTTTTCTCATCCAAATATTTTAAAAAGCCAACAATTTTCATTATTTTTTCACATGACTGCATATTCTTGTCCAAGTGCCAAATTTAGGCATTTTATAATGCCTTTTATTTTCAACTAGCTGCAAACACATCAGTCCATTTTAAAGAGATACATTTTAACTGCAAGCATGAAACCAATGTTGCACTACATTGTGGTTTCACCTTAAAATACTGTATTTATATTCCCAGATATGTTTTTCTGATAACACATATCTCAGTGTTTCCATGTCACTTCACAATGTCATTGTAAGCCATTTCTGTCTGTTTAGGTTTGGTTCCAGAATTGAAGGGCTCCAGCATTGCAGCACTCAGGATGAAGGCCAAAGAGCACATTCAGTCAATGGATAAAACCTGGCAGCACATGTGAATGTGGGTGGATTTTTGAGCTGCTCTTATGAATGTTTACAAACTGCTTTTACATTGTTTGATTCATGTAGCGATGAAGAGGATGCATGACACCAAAGAAATCTGAAAGGTATTTTATCACTAATACGGAACTCTCAGAACTCTTTAAACTGCATTTAATTTTTAACAAACTGTTTTTTAGCCCTGAGGAGAACGATCAACAGAAGTGCTGACTCACTCGTACAAGGGATTTTCTCGTCAGCATTAATTTTGTACATCTCAGATAAATTTTAGACAGTACTGACAAACTGCAATACAACATAGAGAGGCTACGTAGAGCCATGTTGTCAGAAGTAGCAGTGTTTTTGTATTACTTGACGACACACTTCAACAAATTTATACAAGTTTGCTGTCTTAACTGTGTTCTGATTCCTTTTTGTGTGGCACAGATTGTCTACAGGTACCCAGATGTAACAGATGTTCCTAGTTCCCTTGAAGCAATAACATTTTTATGAGGATTACTGACCAATGAGGTGTTGGTATCTTGATCTTTAGAACGCCACTGTTTTAGTACAAATAAATAAATCTTTATGTTTTTTTCCAAGAAGGTTTTCCATATGTCTGTTTGGTTGGGTTGTGTCTTTTTAAATTTTACTGTGTTATGTAGTGGAATATTGCCCAGCATTTTTAAAAATATGTTTTCAGCTATTTGGTTTTTGCTATAAAGTGAGTAAAAATGTGTATTTAAAACAACTTTTCCACTCAAAGTTAACTGATTTGAGTTAAAGGGAATGTAAGAGTTTATATTTAAGCAATTAAAATGGCCTTTTGAAGAACACTTAGTTCTAATGGGGGATGTTATCGGAAGTCACAGAGCATAATCTGACTTGGAGGCTAATTTAAACAGACAAGCATACCTCTTAACACCTAATTACTGCGTTTAAAGCGATTAACCCCAGATTCTCAGCCATAGACAGAATGCCCTCAGATGGTCCTGAAAAACCCTTTCAAGACCCGATTAACTTTGCCCCTCCCCTAAAACTTGCAAATTTGTAATATTTCCAAGTTACTGCTTCGGTACTACATATGAATCTTGTTCTTTTTTATACACTGTCTTAATCTTCATCTTTACTGGTAAAGCATGCTCCTTGTTGCATTGTTGACAAAATATTCACTTAAGTCAGGTGGATTTAAGGTGAGAAAGTCAGTGTTTGCTGGCAGCCTCTCTTATCTCTTGATGTAACTGTTGGTCCACAAGAAGATGACACTGCTCAGAGGCATAAGGTCATTGTGATATGGGGTGTGTGTTTTATTCTCTATGTGCATTTGCTGTGTGTGCATTAAATTAATGCAGAAAGGTGCTGGGCTTGCAAAGGAAATCGTATTTCTTCTTTCATACTTCTTTCTGTGGCTGTAAGTACATCTCATGTCATGGATCAAGTGACCAGAAACTTACAAAGCATCACACTCATCTTTTCCTCTATTCGTCAAAACCACTGTCATTAAGTTGATGTTGTGAATACATATCTAAAGGTAAAATTTATTACACTGGCAATGTCTGATGGTGATTTTATCTGGCAAAACATTATATATGATGGTCTCTAAAAATGGCAGCACCTATACTATCACTTTCACAAGTTTTGTTGCTCATTGTGATAATCCCTGCTGTCTACAGTGGATGAAAAAGCCAAAGAAATAAGAATTAACATTTAATTTTACTAGAAGAAACACTTTTTTCCCCATCAGTTTTAATATAATTATGTACTAATTTCTAGTCTTTTTAAGGTTTTAGAATGTGGCTTTCATTTTCCATGTGAAAAACAAAGAATAAAGTTACAGAGCAGTACTGTAGAAGCACTTTGATTGTGGATCTTGTTTTTCTTTCCACACATCCATTAGTGAGCCACCAACATGACTTTGTGCTGTTAATGAGTGCTGGTGTACAATAGGCCATGTAAGCTGTGACAGAGAGAGCTGGCCTGATGGAGGCCTGTTGTGTTCGTCCAGGCCTGTGGAGCTTTGCCAGGCCGTTAGGCAGATGAAGCTCCACTCCATCAGGCCCAACCTGGGGTGTCAGGGGCCCTGCCTGCAAGGCTATGAGGCCACAAGGGCTCAAGATGTAATTGCCCTCCAGTAGCCTGTGTGGCTTAGCTGGCCCAGTTTATTTTGGGAGGGAGGATTGCACAGAGGTCTATTTTGCTTCCAAGCTCTTTGCAACATTGTATAAGTTGGTAGACAACCTATACTCTTTACCTACTACACTTTAAAAATTAACACAATTAACGTTTTTTTCAGTTTACATCAATCTGATACATCTGTGAGAAGTTTCACAACTTCATTCAATCAAGAAGTAGATCTGAAGGTTGTGCTCTGGAAATCTTGAATAATAAAACAACTCAGGTCACTCCTTTCACTCTTTGCAGAAAGTTTCTAAGTTATTAAATGTTCCATCTATACGATATAAAATGCACTGAATATACCTATTCTAAGTGTAGGATGAATACTCTGGATGTGATTCATAAGAAAGGATGTACACATCTTGATAAAGATAACACACATGTTTGTATGACCTTAGTGGAAAAATACATGCAAATGGATTTAAATTTAAAATGTTTCATACTCTCAAATATCATATCATTACCTCTAGTATTGTTTACTTGATGTGAGAACTCAATGGTAAGCTATGGACAACAAACGAATTACAATCACATTAAACTAAATGGAAGAAAGAGAAAAAGGAGTCTTTATTACCTTATACCACTCAGCGGAAGATCATCTATTATATCAGCATAGCATGAAATTTTTCATAGTATTTAAATTTCAGACAACTTTGTCATAAGAGAAATATTTATTTTCCATTTAATTGATACTGCACATGAATAAAAACTTGCAGCTATCTTTTATTTGATGTCACAGAGCAGTTCAACCCCCCGTAGGATCCAGTGGTCTGGCGACTGAGTAGTAGGTAACACCACTGCTGTGATGTAATTCTGGTCTGTGCATCTTGGTTTCTTGTAAGTAGGACAGAGATAAAGCTTAGGATCCACAGGGTCAGTGGAGTTGACAGCAAACACGTGGATGACATACAAAGGTGTGAACAGCTTTTTTGGTGAGGATTCGATGAGATGGATGTTCTTCCTGTCCCAGCCAGCACCATCAAGGTACAGACCATGGACATAAACTCCTTCCTGTTGAGGAAAGACAGTCCATGACAGAAAAACACATCTATTTTCTAAAAAATACTGAATTATTTTCATGCCTTCCTTAAAGAACAAACATCAACTGTTTCATCATCCACATTCATACACAATACTACTTTTTGACTGCCGGTTGGTGCGTCTGTGATGTCCTCCTGTGTCTGCTTCAGAACTTTGTTGTTTAGTGTGACTGTGTCCAGAGCCCAGCCTTTGTTTGCTCTGACTACTTCTAGTCTCATAGCTGTTAAAAGCCCTGAAAACATCCATATGGAAAATATATTAGCAGAAGTCTGATGCAGTTTATTCCCAAGTAGGAGATTTAAGTAACATGGCATGGGCTGCACAGTGGTGTAGTGGTTAGCACTTCTGCCTTGCAGTTAGAAGATCCCTGGTTCACGTCCCGGCTTTCCCGGGATCTTTCTGCATGGAGTTTGCATGTTCTCCCTGTGCATGTGTGGTTTTGTCCGGGTACTCTGGCTTCCTCCCAAAGTCCAAAAATATGCTGAGGTTAATTGATTATTCTAAATTGCCCGTAGGTGTGAATGTGAGAGTGATTGTTTGTCTCTATATGTAGCCCTGCGACAGACTGGTGAGCTGTTTAGGGTGTCCCCTGGCTTCACCCCAAGTCAGCTGGGCTAGACTCCAGCCCCCCTGTGACCCAAATGAGGATTAAGCGGTATAGATAATGGATGGATAGATGGATGAATGTGGCATGGTCGGTGGTGACAGACGGGCTGGTCTGAGTATTTCAGAAACTGCTGATCTACAAGATGGACAAAGAACAGAAGTAAAACACAAGCGAAACAGGAAGTAATGGAAGAGGGAGATGAAACCAACACATAGACAAAGAGAGACACAAGCAGAGACAGAAAAAGAAAACACAGGAATTAATCTTAAAAAATAAACCAAACTCAGAAACTGAAAACCAAGCCTATGACACTTTTGTTGGCCTGCAGCAACTTATCTGACTGCAAAGAACAAAATAAATAATATTATGAGATTCCAATGCTCCAAAAGTGTTCACACTGCGCTGTCACAACATATGTACTTTGGTTACATCAATTTTTGGGCCATGAAAATCAGATCAAAATGAAAAATTCATCTTCAAGCACATCCAGCACTACATCCACTCATGGCCAGTTTTTAGATTTGGACCACTGGCAAACTGCCTGCAGGAAACATGTGGAGGAGACTTTGACCCAGCTGAGAGGATCTTCCTGCCGTCAGCAGGTTTTGCTCTACAGGACACTGTCAGATCAAGGTAAAAGCCCTTCAACTGACATGGAACAACACAGACTGTCCAGATCTTATCTCAGCACTGTCCATCCTCCCTTATCCCCATAGCTTCTCTCCTTCACTGACTTTTCTGTCCTCCATGCTCTGCTTGTCCATTCTCCTCAGCTGTTTGGCTCTGTTCCCAGTGTTCTATGCTCCATGTTTAATAGATAACACATTTGCACCGTGAAAGGGAAGTGTGTTCCTGTAGGGCTTTGTTGTACCCAATAAATTCATATAAAAACAAAAAAATATTATTATTATTATTATTATTATTATTATTATTATTATTAGTATTAGTATTAGTATTAGTATTAGTATTAGTATTATTATTATTATTATTATTATTATTATCCATCCATCCATTATCTGTACATTGCGGAGGGGCTGGAGTCTATCCCAGCTGACTCAGGTGAAGGCAGGGGACACCCTGGACAGGTCACCAGTCTATCACAGGGCTACATATTGAGACAAACAATTAGACTTGCATTCACGCCTACTGTCAATTTAGAGTCACCAGTTAACCTCAGCATATTTTTGGACTGTGGAAGGAAGACAAAAAACCCGCTGAAAACGCACACATGCACAGGGAGAACATGCAAACTGCATGCAGAAAGATCCCAGGAAGGCTGGGACGAGAACTGGGGATCTTGTAGCTGCAAGGTGAAACTGCTGACCACTACACCTCTGTGTAGCCCAATGTTAATATTAGTTTTGTTCTATTCTTAGATAAGGAAGACTCATTTTAACATTTGCCAAGTTTTTATTGTTTGTATGGTTACCAAGTATTTATATGCATTGTTAATTCATACACTCCCCAGGATTTTATCATGTACATTTGGAAAATCAAAATGCAATCCAATAAACAAGCTCTGCCTTAAATTCTACTTCAGTAAAGCCTCTGCATTTTCAGTTCTTTTCTTTGTCAAAGACCTAATAATTCTACTTCATGTTTATTATTGAGATCATAGTGGGGTTGTACTGGACTGGATCACATTTAAAAGTATTCTTAATATTTTGCCCTCTGTGTATGTTAATGGGTGGACAAAATGTTAATTTCATAAATGTAGAATTTATGGTAGTGCCTTTGTGTTGGATTGCATTACACTAAGCATAATAAAATGACTGGTGATTGCAAGTACACAATTTTTGTAGCCCTTATGAACCCATGTGTAATTTTATTCTGTCATTCTCTTTGTTCAGATCTGGGGAAATCTTCAGAAAACGGAAATATTATAGACAATTGTGTTTTTCCAACTGATCGACTTCTCCTTCTGTCTACCCAAGGCTCTCTTCCCAGGTGGAAATGTCCAGAAGAATTCCAAAAAAAGGGACCCAGCAGGCATCCTAATCAGATTCTACTTTTGACATGACAGCCACTCTACTTCAACCTCTTCTCTAAGGCTGCACCATTGGGGCTGCTCCACACTCAGCTGCAAACCGAAGGTCCTGGTTTGTTGAAGCCATCGGAAGTATAATTGTCCTTTTAATATCTGGCATGTATTTTCCTCATTGTCTCCAAATCCACTGCCTCTCCTGTCATGTCTTTCCAATCGCTGACCAGTTAAAAGCTTTTCGACACCCCCATGCCCCAAGAGAAGTTTGTGGTGTAGGGGACTGTAGAGTCAGGTTCATACAGTACTACTCAGTCATGTCAGAGTCTGGCTTTATGCCTCATTTTAGAGATTTTTTACTGTTTGCATTCCTTCATCGTGATATTGTGATTGACATTATGAATGAATTCTCACGTATCCAAGAATATATGATCCCTCCCCCAGGATGCCTTGTATGCAGGAGCTGCTACAGGCTGGACAGGTGGCCAGCTTACTGAGAGGCTCACACAGATGGATGGGTTCACATCACAGCCATAATCATATACCGCTGAGCTCTTTAGAGTCTCTAAACCATATGAGCTGCATGTCCTTGGACTGGAGGAGAAATATGGTGTCTGTAAAACTGTAAAGAGGGTCAGTTATTACTGCCCATGTTGTTTTAATGACAAGACCATTTTGAAGGCACAGAGATTTCATTTGTCTGTCAGGAACAGTGTTCATGGAGAGCAAAGAGAACTGCAAATTAACCAGTCGGCCTAAAAGACTAATTTTCCTTTTTTGCAGCCTGCACTGATGTCATACTCAGTCCTGACAGTGAATATAATCCAGCTAGTGTGTTAACATGACCATTTTTCAGGTGGATTATTAATTCAGAAGGCTGGAGTGAAAGATTTGATGCAGACCAAAGGAGTTTATTTCACAAGCAGCAAACAGATACAGAAATGTACAACATTGCCACCATGAAATGCACACCATGGACACATTGTGGACCACAGGCAGCCTGACAGCAGCAGAGCCTGATGGAAGCTGGCAGCCTTTAAAACCTGCCACTGGTATTGACCTTAACCACTACCACAGGGAAGAAAAGTCTCACCTTCACATTACAACAAAACTACAAAACAATAACATGACATGCATAGAATAATAAACAATAACACTTCAAAATAAGTACCAATTATATGATATGAAGTTACTTCATTGTTTACCACATAGAAATGACCAGTCTGAACTGACAGCAGGTGAAGGTGAAGTTAAACAAAGGCAGTACTCCTTATCATGAATATTGTACATACTAACAACATTTCAACTTTAAACCTCGGAAAACAATGAAACAAATGACATCCTTACAATGACAAATAAAATGGACACAGCTCAGTCAGCAAAAATGCACATTTAAACTCAGTATTCTCCCACATCATATGGGTGCAGCTAGACTGAAATTCCCACCAATAAACTAGGTAGAGTAAATATTATTTTTTGACCTTTTTCTTCAGTGATTTTAGCCTAAGGCTAACAATGCTGAAAATGTGATGTTATATTTGGTAAACAAACAAGTCAAACTAAAATGTGACAGAGTTTCAGTCAGTTTAACTGGTAGACAGCGTTCTGCTAACAATGTAAATACTCATCAAATACTAAATGAATAATGCATCTAGCCTAGTTGTGTACACTTATTTCAGTTTGTTTCTACAAGCATAGATTTGCATTAGTATGTATTTAAACCCCTTTTTACACTGTAGATTAAATTTCACTTGGAAATAATTTACATTACAACTTATTAGTCTACAACCAATAACTCAAAAGTAATTTGTATGTTTGTGTGCATATTTATGTTTAGTGGAAGAACAGACAACTACTGTACAGACTGTCTCAGTCCTTAGTGCTGGAGCTAGCCAAGCTCGTTAACCAGGTTACTTTCAAAAACATATGAACTAGTAAGGGCTGCACAGTGACTTGGTGGTTAGCACTTGTGCCTTGCAGCTTGAAGACCCACAGTGTGTATCCTGGCCTTCCTGCGATCTTTCTGCATGGAGTTTGCATGTTCTCCCTGCACATGCGTGAGCTTTCTTTGGGTACTCCGGCTTCCTCCTCCAGAAACATGCTGAAGTTAATTTGTATCTACTGTACATAGTGCTTAACTGAACTGGAGAGGCCTGTATGTCTGGACATGGGCTCTGGCGGGTCTTCTGTTCTTTTCTTTCCTAATCTTCCCATGAATGTGGAAATGCAAAGACTGCAGTACTTGTGTTTTACAAAGATCTGAGCTTCTTAAACATTTTAACCTTGAACACAGGCATTATGGATGCCACTATTCCTATTCTTGCATCCATTTCAGCTGTCCATGTACCTGCAAGACTTGGAAGGCACTTTTGACCCACTTGTCAAGATTTCATCAGCCATCCTTACAAACTGAACCGACCACATTTGAATATCTCTTATGTAATTGTAATCAAAGTTTGACTTTAAAAGACTATTTTGAACATATATCACAGCATCTGCAAAACAGTGGAACAGTAGTTTGTACGTTTCAGAGGTGTTTATACGAAACAAATACTTGTGTTTTGTTTGGAACACACAAAGCAGAAATCATAAGGACTGTTCAGTGAACAACTTAAAACCTAAAATGCTTGAAAAACAGGGTTCATCTACAGGTCCTTCTGTTCAAAGAAATGATTGTGATAGTATCCACATTGATAGCATTCATCCTGAGCCATCACATGATTTCAGTACAGAGGACTTGGGTGACACCTGTTTTGATGGTCAGGTTTTAAAAGACTTGCCATGTAGTGCTATACCTGACATTCCAACTGAAGAGACTCCAGAAAAACTGGAAAATGAGAGACTGTCATTTTTAACAGAAGTAAAGATGGCCTGCACTGTTCACAAAGGATGAGGCTTGTAACCTTCTAAATAAAATATGTTAGTTGTGGCCTGTAAAGTAAAAGATATAAAGCCCCTATCATAAGAAATCTACTAAAAACTGAGCCAAGTTTATTCAATGTGCATGTTTTGGCCATTGGTAACATAACAATCTGACATACATGGTTGTAATGCAATCTTATTTCTGTGTTGTTATTTTTGTTGTTATCATTGCTGAATTTCTCAGGATTGCAACTGTTCCACTTCAGATAAGATTCCTGGCTTCCTTGGACATGCACCACAACAACCTGATTGAGCTCATCAGAAGCAAGGGAGGATTGTCAGAGAGAAGACCCAGAAGATAATCAAAGTTATTGATCAGGTATGCACTTGTGTATGTTCAATATACATTCCCCTCCAAAAGTACTGTGACAGTGAGGCCAATCATTTATTTTTGTGCAGATTGAAAACATTTGGGTTTGACATCAAACGATGAATATGAGACAAGAGATCAATATTTCAGCTATTATTTCTGGGTATCCAATCCCCTAACTGAGAAAACTATTTGGGGATATACACTGTCCATCCAAAAAAAAGTTGCACACCCTAATATTGTGTTGAACCATCTTTAGCTTTGAGAACAACACGCATTCGTCTGGCATTGCTTCGATAAGCTTCTGCAATGTCACAGCATTTATTTCTGTCCAGAGTTGCAGTAATTTTCTGCCAAGATCTTGCATTGATGGTGGTAGAGTTGGCTCACTGGGCAAAGTCTTCTCCAGCACATCCCAGTGATTCTCAGTGGGGCTGACGTCTGGACTCTGTGGAGGCCAATCCATGTGTGAAAATGATGTCTCATGCTCCCAGAACCAATCATTCTCAATGTGAGCCCCATGAATCCTGGCATCGTCATCTTGGAACATGTCCATGCCATCAGGGAAGAAAAACTCTATTCACGGAAAGACGTGGTATTTTTTACTATACTTAGGTAGTCATTCTTTGGAACATAACATTGCTGGACCTGACCAACAGCAGCAACCCCAGATCAAAACCCTAACCACCACTAGGGCTGGACCCAAATATCCAAATATTTGGTCATTGTGGTGGTATCCGAATATTAATTTTGAGATCCGAATATAGTTCGTGTTAGTAAACAGAAGACAAAAGCCGAAGACAGATGTATCCATGCTAATGCTATGCTAATGCTGTTGGACACCAAATACTAAACACAGCAAGTCACTCCCCATCATCCCAACATAGACTGTATGCATCCTGAGCACACGCACGCACACACACACACACACACACACACACACACACACACACACACACACACAATGTGGCAATCACTGGCAATGAAAATTTAATTTGCACTCATCTGCTGTCTGTCACAATTGGCACCTCCAAAGCGACCTCCCCCTGGTAATCTGAGGGGCTTTCATTATTTTCTGCCATGAAGTACACACTCACACACAGCGTACATAAAAGATTAATCAGCCATATGCATTGTTTACCTGAAGGATCCAAATCAGGCGAAGCCAGAAATCTCACAAAGTTAGAAATTGATATGGGGGATGGTAGCAACAGAGCAGTATGAAGAGATAAAAAAAGCAGACAGAGGTAAAGGGAGATAGAGAGATGAAGATAACATTGTTCAAGGTTCAGTTCTGACACAGAGCAGGCAGCCAGTGGACGTCCCAGGGCAATAAGGCATCATCCTGTATGAGCATGTCAAAGGAAAACACATTGATTCTGTTTTCGACTATGTTTAATCCTTACACAGGCCACTAGCATACACAGCAGCATTTCATAAACAAGATTATTTTTCCTTTGTGGGAGCAGAAAGACTGAAGTCAAAACAACTGGACACCAAAGCTCTGGAAGCAATCAGAAAAAGCAATGATGGTGCTCTGCTCTACACCTTTGCTGATCAGTATTTGAACTGAAACTGAATGGAACCTAAAAAAGTATCTGATTAACCCTCAAATGAATACCTGAAGTTATTAGTGACCCAGGACAACCCCTGTTTCATTCATTCATTTTATTTACAGTTACACATTCAACACCATGGTATTCCTCAAACTATTTGTTTTTAAAATGTGCTGCTGTCAAGGTTGTTTTAACGAAAGAGCCTGTGATCCTGAGTTCGGGGAACAGAAACCTTGATGTTTCAGATGCGAATCTCTCTCACGGCAGAAATGTAGCAAAAGTCATTTTCACATATTCTCCATCATATTCATCTTGTTCTGTATCTTCAGCAAGTCTTAAAAATTCTTTCATCAAATTTGCCCCCGCCATGTTTCTCCTCGGCCGGGATTCCTTCTGCGCCTGCACACGACATTCCTACTGCACACATTTTTCTGCACATATTTCCTTTGCTTTTTTAAAAAATTTATTTATCTTCATATTTCTACTTTTATTAGCCTTTTCTTTTAAGGATTCATTTTTTGATTAATATTGCTTTATATTGTCACATTATTTTTTTAAATTTTATTTTATTTATAAGCACATTTCTTCTTATTTTTTTAAGTATTTTATTTATTTGTCTTTATATTTCCACTTTTATGTTATTATTCTTTCAGAGATTTATTTTTGTAATTTGGCACTCTCACTACTCCATACAGGAGTAGCTCAATGTGCTTCACATCGAAACAAACAAAAAAAATCCCAAGAATTACAACATGCAATTTAAAATAAAATAAAACTTGATTATAAATACAATTAAAAAACTAGAAAATATGAATGCAGCAAAAAGAATAATTTGCATTCAAATTATTAACAGTACAAACAATGCAGATAAAAGATTAATATGTCAGTGTTTTAAAAGAGCTCACTCACGAGTTATGAAAAGAGGAAAGTTTTTAACCTGGATTTGTAAATATGAATATTTGCTGACCTAAGTTCCCCTAGTAAAAGCTAAATGCTGCTTCACCATGTTTGATTTGAAATCTGGGCTCTACTATCTGACCTGAGTCTGTAGAGCTCAGTGCCCTACTGGGTTTAAATTCCATTAACATATCATTAATGTATTCTGGACTTAAACCATTCAGTGACTTAAAGACTAGTAGTGGAACTTCAAAATCTATTCTATGGCTGACTGGAAGCCAGTGTAAAGACTGTAGAACTGGACTGATGTGTTCTGATGTCTTTGTTCTGGTCAACACTCCGGCTACAGCTGTTTAATGCTCCTTTGGAAGAGTCCAGTCACAAGTCTATTGGAAATGAAAGCATGAATAAGCTTCTACTGGTCTTTTGTGGACATGATTCCCTCAGCTCTGGATATGTTCTTCAGCTGGTAGAAGATTGACTTGATACGACTACTGAAAGTCAGATCCGAGTCTATCAGCACACCAAGGTTTCAGACCTGGTCTTTGGTTTCTAGGGATAGTGACTCAAGGTATTTACTAACAACAGTCCTTTTCTCTTTGTTGCCAAGAACAATTTTGTTAGCTAAGATTTTACCAAGTAAAAAGCACTACTCTCCACATCTGGTCTTCAGTCAGACACAAGCACAGCAGACAGGACGCGCTGAGCTCATGTTGAGTCTGACAGTTACTATTGATTGAGGGAGCAGCCAGTGAAAGAAGCCTGGCCAGGTGTATCGATCTGTCTCTGAGCCATTGTCAGAGCTCATCTTCTGGTCTAATGATAACGCTCTGAATTGAAATGCTTCCTGACCTTGAGCAGTCACAGCTAATGATACAAACATTAGAACGATACGCTGAGACAATAGTTCTTCATGAGATAAATGTCACATCTTTATCACATCTGAGGTTTCTTTTTACAACATTGGCCTTCATTTACAGCTAATTGTCCTGCAAGGCTAAACAGAGGAGACAAGCCATCAAACCAGGTAAACATCATGTTTGAAATTTCAAATACGTCTTTTCATGTTACTCTGTAGAACAGGGTGCAGTCACTTTGCTTTGTTATGTTACATTACTAATTCTGTTCAAATGTATTGCCTGTAGTGCTGCACAGTGGCGCGGTGGTTAGCACTGTTGTCTTGCATCTAGAAGATCCCCGGTTGGCGTGTCGGTCTGGGCCTGGGCTCTTTCTGTGTGGAGTTTGCTCTGTGCATGTGTGGGTTTTCTCCAGGTACTACAGCTGAAGTGTGAATGTGAGTGTGATTGTTTGTCTCTCTGTGTAGCCCTGTGATAGACTGGTGACCTGTCCATGTGTCCCCTGCCTTCACTCTAAGTCAGCTGGGATAGACTCCAGCCCCCCGGTGACCCCAATGAGGATTAAGCGATGTATAGATCATGGATGAATTAATAGATGTATTGCCTGTTGCTAGCAGATATTCAACACTAGAGGGAAGCACAACTCTGAGATAGTGACAATTTGAAGGTTGTAAACCACACTATTGGTAAATATATGTGTGTGTGTGTGTGTGTGTGTGTGTGTGTGTGTGTGTGTGTGTGTGTGTGTGTGTGTGTGTGTGTGTGTGTGTGTGTGTGTGCGCGCGCACGTGCATGGTTGTGCACGTGGTGTGGCAAAAAGTGTCTTCTCTTGCACTTTTAACCATTACTGATGTTGATGTCACTGTGCAGACACATCTCAATACACCTCAGCATCACACAGGATTTTCAAATGCTCCTAAGTTTCTTTTTAAATTACACAAAAGGATTGTCTCACAGCATGAGTAGCTTTTTTTCCAGCTGTAAATGTCTCTTATGTTTCCTTTGTTCAGTGCATTATGACAATGTGCACTAAAGAGCATGAAGTGTTACATCACATTCCTTTCTTTCCTTCCCTCCATTTCCTTTTGAAAGATAACCCATTTTGATACTTTCAACAAATTAATATTTTTTTCAGTCTGAATGTGCTCTGACCCAATCCTAGCCTGGAATAAGTGCCTAGTATTCTTCTGTAGTGGTCTTCACAGGTCAACTCGATTCTGAGGAACCAACCAAAAGATGACCCAGGTAGGATGAGTAGAATTTGGCCAGACAGAGGTCCTGGTTCAGGTTCCACAGAACTGAGGTGTCTCATTGAGACCAAATTAACTATTAATTCTAAGCAAATTTGAATGTATAATTCTTCTACTTCTTCTGTTCTTATTATTATAATATGTATTAATGCTAGTAGTAATAGTACTAGTATTTTTTTTAATATACACTTTTTCAGGTCGACCATATTTTGGATTGAGTTTGTTATTTTCCAGTCTTCTAGGGCCATAGAGGTGCAGTGAAGCCCAGGTCTGGAAGGGAGGGGAGGGGCCCACTATTTGCAGTTTAGGAGATCAGATTCGATCACATTTTGGAGTGCTGCCTTGTTCTGAGAAGGTAATGAGAAAGTGAGAGAAAATAGAAATGTGTCACCAAAAGGAACGTGTATTTTGTGCATGTGTGTGTGTGTGTGCGTGTGTGTGTGTGTGTGTGCGTGTGTGTGTAGGCCTTTGTCTGATGGTTTCATTGGTCTCTCATTGAAGTGTCCTTCATATGCCTTTCCAAACAAACATACACAAATGCACATGCACACACACACCCACACAACAAACATTCAGAGACCTGCTGTGGTCCTAGGAGACACCCATAGAGTAGCAGCTGCTCTGTCGGCACACACACACACACACACACACACACACACACACACACACACACACACACACACACACACACACACACACACACACACACACACACACACACACACACACACACACACACACACACACGCACACACACACACACGCCTACCATGCTTGTTTGCTATTTGTAAAGGTTGATAAACATTGATACGCATCCCTTCACACAACTGGTATTGTGTGATATGAGCCTCGAGGATTTGATTTTTGTGTGTGTGTGGTTTTTTTTAATCAGGGCTGGTATATGTGGGATGATGTGATAAATGGATGGGTAGTTGTACGGCTCATTCTGCAAGGGACAATGCAACTACTAGGGACATAAAGATAAAGAGACATGAAAAAATGACCCACATGCAGTGAAAATCTCATATTGATAATAAATATTTTGACATAGTTTCTGCTTCTTGGCTCAGTGTTGTTACTATGAGTTTATGTTTGTCAGTCTCAAACTAAACCATTAGACCTTGTCACTGATATGTTGAGGTAATCGTCACTACAAACTCTTAAATTTGGAAAATAATTTTTTACCTTCACACCGACTATGACATGATTTAACGTTTCAGGAGTGTTAAAGCCAACATCCAGCACCCATCTGGAAGGTTCTGGCTCCAAATGGAAAAGCTTCGGACTTCATTGACTTGACTCTATCGTAGCCTAAAGAATGACATCACACCTGGCAATGGCCCACAGTTTATCCTCACACTAAGACCAGTATTGCCCTTTTAACGTCCATGAATGAGCAAAAGTCTGACTCCTCAGGACTACAAAAGTAGTGCAATAACAACAACTATGCATCTATGTGTGCACCCACATTGGAGTATAACCAAGGGTTACTAATGCACACAGTAAACAGAATGATAGTCGTGATGAGATTAAAAATCTACCTACCAACATGGCTCCATTTTTCTGTGCAACCTCATCTCTGCTGTTTTACTTATAAGACTTAAAATAGAAAGTTTAAGTATATTTTCATAATTATTTTTCACTGGGGGACACAGAGGGGCTTGGTGGTTAGCAGTTTTGCCTTGCAGCTAGATGATGCCCGGTTTGCTTCCTGGCTTTTCCAGGATCTTTCTGCAAGGACTTTGCCTGTTCTCCCTGTGTTTCTCCAGGGTACTCCAGCTTCCTCCCACAGTTGAAAAACATGCTCAGATTAATTGGTAACTCTAAATTGTCCATAGGTGTGAATGTGAGTGTGTTTGTCTTTGTGTGTAGTCCTACGATAGACTGGTGACCTGTCCAGGGTGTCCCCTGTCTTCACCCCAAGTCAACTGGGATAGACTCCAGCCCTCCGTGACCCTACTGAGGATTTAGTGGTGTATAGATAATGGATGGATGGATGTTTTCATTGGAGTATAATCACCTGAAAATAAGAATCGTTGTGTTTTGTTACCTTTAAATAGACCTTTTATGTCTGCATTGTTGGAAATCCCACGTTAGATGCAATGAGAATGAGTCTAATGTGTCGGTTGTCTTTTTTGTCAAAGTTCGAAGTAACAGCAGAACGAAGATGATGGAAATAAGACAAAATTTATTTTAATTGAAATCAAGGTAACTAGTCTGTTTATCTGAAAATAGTACTCACCATTTGGCCTAGAAGATTGCAGACACACACACACACACACACACACACACACACATTAGTTTTTCTTCCTTTGTGATGACCCTGATTAACATAATTTATTACCTAGCCCTTTACCCTGATATAAACCTAATACTAATCTGAACCCTGAAACAGCCGTTTCACAGACTGTCCCAAAGTGAGGACATGCTAGATTGTCCTTACTTTCCAAAAATGTCCACATTCCCAAGGTCTCAAATCCAAATTAGCCCTTACAAAGATGGACGGACACACACACACACACACACTCACACACACACACACACACACACACACACACACTCACACACACACACACACACACACACACACCTCGACAGATGTTTAGTATGGTATAGCAGTTCATGAAAAGATTAGCAGAAGTGTTGAGCACCTGCAGTATTGAAAGCAGACTGATGACCGTGACAGGATACTGTCCCCAGGCCATATGCAGCACACTACATCCTCACACACGCACACACACACACACACACACACACACAGGCCTCAGTACAAGGTTCCGGTGTTGAAATGAAGGAGTGTGTCGGATTGTTGCGACAGGCAGTGAATGAAGATGTTGGGCCGCTCAGCCATGGTACAGCTTCTGCCGCTGACAGACACACACACACACACACACACACACACACGCGCATGCACACACACACCAGACACACTGCAGATTGCAGAATTCTGACTGGAATGCCTTGCACAGCGTATGTAGAATGTACAGGCGGAATGTGAACAAACCGTGGTATGTACAGCAATTGCATTTATCTGTAGGTAGTTTATTGAGTGGAAAATTCGTCTTTGAGCTTTGACACTGATGGCAAGACTTGCATGATTTGGTCTGGCCAAGAGTTTTTATTCTCACTGAGAGGCAGCGGATCCTGAGCCCCTCATCAGCTTTCTACACATTTCATTTCTGGTCTTTGTATTTCTGTTCACTTCCATTCTGTACTACATTTTAATTTTATATGATTTTCTTACATGGGTTGATCATTTCTTTTTGATAGTTAAGTCCCTCTACATTGGCTATGAATGTTGGTTATGTTCCTCACAGATATATAGACATTGGATATGATTGCCAAGAAACAACGGATGCCTGGTTGACTTGCTTTAAATCACCACTCAGTTGCATGTCCTCATTCAGACCACAAAATGCAGACTGACGATATGTTGAATAATCAGTATCCTGTGTATGTGTTGTAGTTTTTAAGGGAATCTAGTGGTTGTTGTGGTTGTCAACATCTTGGCAGAGCCTGACTCCTCCCAGCTCTCAGTAATCCAAAAATTAGCAAAGAAGTAGAGCATAAGTGGAGCTGAGACAGGCCATGTAAACGTCTATGGGCCATGGACTGATGGCTCCCACCGATCATTGCAAGTGGCCAGAAATATGCAGAACTTTGAGCACTAATACAACTTAAATGTATGAGATCCATGAAAGCCCCACTTAGCATTCATCATGAACATTGAAAGTAGATGCACCACCGTTCAAAAGTTTGGGATCACAAATATCCTTAATTTTTGAAACAAAAGCATTTTTTTTCAATGAAGATAGCATTAAATGAATCAGACACACAGTCTAGATGTTGTTATTGTGGTAAATGACTATTCTAGCTGGAAATGGCTGATTTTTTAATGGTATCTCTACATAGGGGTACAGAGTCCCATTTCCAGCAACCATCACTCCTGTGATCTAATGCTACATTGTGTTAGCTAATTATGTCAGCACATGAATAAAAATGTGAGTTTTTATGGAAAACATGAAATTGCTGGGTGACCCCAAACTTTTGAATAGTAGTGTGCAAGTATACAATAAACAGTGACATAGACATACTGTATCTGAGCAATTTGCTTTAAGGCTGCTGACTTGTGGGTGGTGGTAAAAGGTTACAAATTCTTTGAAATGAACTCAAACATCAAACATTACACGTAACAAGTTATGTATTGGAAAGAAAAATGTTAAATGTAAAATATGAAGAATCGCCACAAAATATAACAAGTAATGCGTTCAACGGCCTTTCAGCCTTGTCTGATGTAAATGCTTTGGAAACAACATTTAAACACCAAATGTAATTTGCCAGCATGTAAACATGAAGCAGTATAAGTTTTCAGTGGAGCCAGGAACATTCATGAGAAATGCATACTGATCAGGGCTTTGTAGCATGTTGCATTCAGTGCTGTAATCCATTATATTCTATTCCAGTCAGGAGAAGCAAAACCAGATTAATATCACTGGGGCAGATTTAAAATGTCTTGTTGTAGAGTTTGACAACAGGAACAGTGCCAAGTCATCTAGTGTGTAATCCCATATACCAACAAAGAGGAGGCAGGCTGAGGGTTCAGTTAATTGGCATTTTGTGTAAAGCAAACGCTAGCAGCATCCCCAAGGACACACTGTAAACAGTAAATTATGTGCACATTAAAAACCAACAACTCTGTGCATACAGTAAATAACACATGGTTGTATGCCACGTTACTGTAATAAGATCAAGGTGAAGTAGTTTCCTACAGCATTAGAGTACTTGGTAAACTATAGAAAACTGTTTAAAACGCAGGGTGTGGTGTATCAGAAGATTTTATAGTTGAACAGGTTTTCAGAAACAACAGACCACACCCAGAGCACTGCACTACAAGTAAACACATCCGCCACAAACTTTACTGATTCCATGAGGAATTTGACCTAGAGGTCCAATAGATGCTTTAGTTAGAAACATATAGACTGGGAGAAGATTAATATAACACTGAACAGAGAGGAATAAGCTTTTAGACAGTGTATATAGTAATACTGAATACATTTTACAGCAGTAACCTATTGCCAGTCCCCCTTTTATTTACAGAATTCAATTAATTGTAAATTAATGGCATAGGCATAATACTATATACACTACCGTTCAAACGTTTGGGGTCATATAGAAATGTCCTTATTTTTGAAAGGAAAGCATTTTTTTTCAATGAAGATAACATTAAATGAATCAGAAATACAGTCTCGACATTGTTATTGTGGTAAATGTTTATTCTAGCTGGAAACAGCTGATTTTTATTGGAATATCTACATAGGAGTACAGAGGAACATTTCCAGCAACCATCACTCCTGTGTTCTAATGCTACATTGTGTTAGCTAATGGTGTTGAAAGGCTAATTGATGATTAGAAAACCCTTGTACAGTTATGTTAGTACATGAATAAAAGTGTGAGTTTTTATGGAAAACATTAAATTGTATATATATATATATATATATATATATATATATATATATATATATATATATATATATATATATATATATATATATGTATGTATGTATGTATGAGACGCCAAACCTTTGAACAGTAGTTTATGTTATTACTCCGCCAAGGACCGTGGCACAGTTATGTAATGACTGGTGTACGTTTGTCTGTCTGTTATTCTGTTAATCTGTCTTTCTCTGTGCAACATTACTCAAAAAGGGAACAACATATGTGGACGAAATTTTCAGGGAAGGTCAGAAATGACACAAGGACCAACTGATTAGATTTTGGCAGTGATGCAGCTTATAGTCTGGTGCAGCTAATTTGTAGTGTGTAATTCAACATATCACAAGCTAGCACGTAAGAGTCCTGTGCATGTAAAAACAGAGAAGGAGGGGGCCCAGTACATGGCAGTGTAGCATCCTACATGGAAAAGCTCAGTAAGGCATCCACCACACTTCAATGTGCAGTCTGTCCTTTACAGTAAAACTATAACCATGTATCACTGGAACAAGATTTGATAAAACCAGCAAATAAAAGAGAGCACGTCTGCCAGTGAGTCTAATATTCTCTGAAAAGACAGGAACACTTAATGGTAGGCAGACACCCTTAAGTATGTGTAGTAAAAAGCTGGCTCTGGATCAAGAATGACAGGCAATCTTCTTTAACGCTATGAATCCTAAATTACAGCCTTGCTACTGAACGTCAAGGTTAATTCCCTCACCCAGTGTAATGAAATGATTCCACATGACACCTCCAATTGGTGCCTTTGGAGGCATGCCCACCAGAGGAGCTCCCTGTCACACAGGCTTTAAAACAGACATGAAATGGAAGCGAAAATGGCAAGAAGACATTCACCAGGAAAATGACGTTTTTGTTGTAAAAATCTCTGAAGCTCTTGTGTTTGATTGACTGAAAAACAAACATTCCACAAAAAAGAAGCGTGAAATACAAATCTCTACTTTAAATGTATTTCATATATTTTTATCAGAGCACTGTAAAGGTGCACATAGCGTGCACAACAGAATTGTAACATTTAGAGGGAGTGACACAAGAAATCTGGTAGCAAGCCAGCTGTCAAGTGGCAACCAGTTTGCCATTTCCCAGCTCCCCCTCTCTCCATGCTCCACCAGATCAAATACCCTCCTTACCCCACCCAACCCTCACCATCCTCCAGACACAATCTAAATACTCTCCCTTCCCCTGACACCGCCTCTCCCTTCAGTCCCACCACCATCAATCCCACCCCTTCCACCTTCCACCCATCACCCCGCATCTTTTGTGTTTAAAGCCATCAGACAGATAATGTCACAGGAAGCCAGCCTCAGTGAGAGAGTTCACATATTTACTCGTGACCAGGCTAAGGCACGACACATCTTATCCTTGTTTTATGAAACCTCGATAAGAAATCAGAAAACAAAGATCATGTAAAAGTCTGTTTCTTTTTAGTTTGTACGGAACATAGTGGCTGAGACAGTGAAGAATGACACACCTGCTCACAGATGATCTGAAATCATGATGTGCTTGCATCATCCATTTGCATGGATATAAATAACCAGGACGTTTCCATTTTTAATTCATTCAGTTTATTTCAAATTTTATAAATTGAGGCTACTACAAACAAACATAAAAATAATTAACCTATTTAAATAACGGAACTATTGTAGAAGAAAAACAAAAAACGCAATATCAATTTAGGAAAATAATGACTTTTAATTACATTATTAGAGAATACAGAGAATACAGAAATGTAGTACTAATTGATATTTTATAATAATAAGGCCTATTTCTTTAGGATATATATCCTAAAGAAATTATATTTATATATATATATATATATATATATATATATATATATATATATATATATATATATATAAATAAAAATAATTTCATGTTTTCCATGAAAACACATTTTTTTTGTGTGTGTACTAACATAATTGCACAAGGGTTTTCTAATCATCAGTTAGCCTTTCAACACCATTAGCTAACACAATGTAGCATTAGAACACAGGAGTGATGGTTGCTGGAAATGTTCCTCTGTACCCCTATGGAGATATTCTATTAAAAATCAGCCATTTCCAGCTAGAATAGTCATTTATCACATTAACATTATCTAGACTGTATTTCTGAAGATGAACACTTTTTTGTTTACAACATAATTCTGTATGTATTCTTTTTTTTATTTTGATGTCTTAATTAATCTACAGTGTAGTCTAATGTAATGTAAATTCTGCAAAGAATCTCCCACTCTAAAATAAGAACATTCTGGAGCCATTTAAAAAATTTACTCTGACGCACTTCTATTTCTAAGAGTTTAGGCATTGAGTTATAAAACTAAATTATTTAGAATAATCACCACACATTTTTAGAATGTTTTCAGAGAACATTAGCCAACCTACAGAAAAAAAACTTTCTGGGGAAAAAAAAAAACTTCAAGCTGGAAACAATACTAGAACTTTGCATGGTAATATTTTCAACATATTTTAAGAATGAAAACAATTGTAGCTGGGGTGCTGATATCTGTCTCTTCACTAAACATAGTGAGGTGAAACTGACACGAGTCCTTGTTCCAGTTCAGAGTGGTCTGCAAAGGTAGCACAGAATGTAACTTGTTTAGCTATATGTCTCGCAAAATCTTATTCCAGATGTGTGGCTTCATGTGTGTGTGCAGGTGGTTGCAGCTGTCAGTCTTCTGTCTTACTTGTATCTAACAGAAAAGGAATGTTTCAGGTCTGATCATTGCAAATGCCATGTGGCCATCCAAAGCCTTGATTAGACGTTCATGTGGATGCACACAAAGACAACACGGACCCATAGTTGTTTTGACCGTGCTACTTTTCAAGTTTGCTAGAATTTGCTTGGAAGACACCGTTCCCTATATTATTATTATAATTATTATTATTATTATATACATAGTAGGTCAGCATGTGCGTATTCCAAGCATGCAGGCTACTGGTCTGGTAGTGTAGTGGTCCATGTGGGCAGATAATAAAGTTTACATTAATTGGATCATAATGAATCCTCAGGTATCTCTGGATGTGAAAAGTATTACACTAGTCTAACAGGGCATAACATGCTCTAACCCATAATGTAAGTAAATTCTAATTGTCTGTCTTCATTTTCTTTTTATCTTTAAGTTCATTTAAAAAACAAAAGACAAAACTCATACATTGCCTCTCATGGCTCCCCCTGGTGGTGATGACAGAGTGAAGAAACGACAGTGTCAGTTTCCAGTTATCTACTGAGCACAGTGCTCACTCTGAAACTGATAGGTTTGTAATTGATGCTTTGTAATATCCCTGGCAAAATAAATACAAATCAGTAATCTGTTAACATCTGCCACTAGACAAACTGAGTGTCCTCTCTGTCATAGAGGGTAGAAACAATTATCTTGTCACCCTGGAACCTGACAATACACCACTGAAGAGGTCAATAATCCATTCAGGAAGGCAGAGTTTATCAGAGCCGCCTTTAGTTAGACTGATGAGCTTTGATATTAGCTGTCACAGCAGATCACAGATACACAAGGAACATGCTGCTGTCAAGGTCACACTCCTGCAGTGGGTGTTCATGGGATACTAACATTAATTATCAGTTCAAAAACAGCTTAACAAGTCAAACATTTATCTTTTTGAGTTCAGTATTAAGATGCTAACACACAACCAGCAGTAGAATCTTATAATGGATACTGGCTTACTGCTTACAGGTTCAGTATCAGTATATTTGCACATTTCCAGACATGTTAATTAACTATGTCTACTTTATATGTTGACAGAAAATATAATCTAGTTGCCAGTTTGTTTCTTACAAAAAGTGCAGTATTATTTTACTGAAATAGGAATCTAATTTCTCAGAGACTGGTGCTAGAGAAGAGGTCATTGCATCAACACTATCAATATCATTCATCCCCTGGGGAGAATTACTGATCAGTAAAGACTCTAATATTCTCCAAAAAGGGCAAAGGACACAAACGTGTTGAGTATACACTACTGTTCAAAAGTTTGGGGTCATTTCGAAATGTCCTGATTTTTGAAAGAAAAGCATTTTTTTTCCAATGAAGACAACATTAAATTAATCAGAAATACAATCTAGACATTGTTAATGTGGTAAATGACTATTCTAGCTGGAAACGGCTGATTTTTAATGGAATATCTCCATAGAGGTACAGAGGCTCATTTCCAGCAACCATCACTCCTGTGTTCTAATGCTACATTGTGTTAGCTAATGGTGTTGAAAGGCTAATTGATGATTAGAAAACCCTTGTGCAATTATGCTAGCACATGAATAAAAGTGTGAGTTTTCATGGAAGACAAGAAATTGTCTGGGTGGCTTCAAACCTTTGAATGGTGGTGTATATACACTGTAATTCTGCACAGCTCAGTCCCCACACAGCTGCAGTCAGGACACATGTAGACCAGATCATAAACTTTGAGGGTGGATGTGGAACCTTGTGTAGATGCACATTCATGAGCAGATAAGGTTTGATTCAGTTTCAAGTTGGATATTTCACGTATGCAAGAGATAAACTCAGACGTTCAACTCAAACACTTGTGGTCAGTACACATGAAGCTTAAATGTGGAATATACACCGATCAGCCACAACGTTGTGATCGCAGTCAGGTGAAGTGAATAACGTATAATACGTATAATACGTATATACGAATAATGTTTGACATGTACCACCCACCTAAACATTGCAGGTCAACAACCCCACAGCCCCCTATGATAACAGGAGTCCTTGGTGCCAGTTGCCACCTTCTGCAAGACAATGCACCCTGACACACCACAAAGACTGCTCAGATGTGGCCCGGGCTCTTATCCAGGTTGTTTTCTCCTGACTAGGACCCTTGCTTGTGTTTTATCTAGTCTTAGATGTACGTCGCTTTGGATAGAAGTGTCTGCTGAATGAAATTGTAACATTTAGTCACTGACAGCTCTTGGATAGTTTTTCTTTTGCTCCTCCAGTGTTTGCTGCAAAGTCATTTGAAGGTGTCTCCTATTGCTGGGAAAGTTAACGAACGCTGCTTGCAATAAACAGGCTGTTTGCCACACTCCCTCCTGACAGGTGTGCATTCTGCTTTACCTTTTGAAGCATCAATACCTGATACTGATAGAGGTGCATCACTGATTAGTGGACCACATATTTTCGTTGCACCTTCCCAAAGTGTTACACATTACTGATGTGTCTGTATTTTGGTTAATAACTTAATAATTACTGTCACTTGAATGTAAACATATGTTTGTGCACTCCCAGAAGCAACTGATTTGTCCATTTTTATGGTGTAACAATTAATGGCATTGCACTAATAACTAAAAATGTTGTATAATTATATTAATGAAACATTAATGTTTACAGGTGGAATGACAGTTGCAGTGGAAAAAAACAATTCTTCAGTCAGTCAACACTGGACCAGAGCTGGACTGTACTGACCCAGCTCCTCTGACTTTGTGCATTCAGTGTGTGGAAGTCATCTCTGCAATACATTTCAGAGTATACATGTCTGCATCTACCGTGTGGCATTTGTGCTTAGCACAGAGAAGAACATAGCCAAGCGGCAGACTGAACATGTCTAAATATACTGTCAGTTTAAATTCTGCTATTTCAAATAGACTCCCTGCAGGACACGATGAAGTCAATCCAATCCAGAGCTCCTTCCTCTCTTCACCTCTGCCTCTGCCTCCCTCTCTCCTTTGGGATAAGGCCATTTACACTAACAGATGAATGATAAATATGCTGAAGAGAAGCAGACCATCTCTATATTCATCGACACACTTATTGATCAAGGTGTCATAGAGCCACAGACACTTACTGCTTTTTCTGTTTTTGTTGTTTTTTTATTTTGTTTGTTTGGATTTGTATGTGTGTGTGTGCGTGTATGCATACGTGCACCCACAAGCATATGTTCATGTTTCTTCCTGAGTGTTAAAGGCTTCTTACAATATCAAAACATGGATACCTGGATTATTTTCTTTTACCTCTGAATTCATCTTTTACACGTTTCTGTATATGGTAGAGGCTGCAACTCACCCATGCTGTAACTCAGCTGGTCTCGAATAATTGAGGCACTGTAAATATTTAGGTGAGGTAAGTAACAACCCAAAAATAGAAATATTTTCTAATATATTATCCACTTTAAGTTGGCTGTATACATAGACAGCCTTAGAGCAAGCCAAGATATTCTGTGGGGAAGTCATGATGTGATGCAGTCCAGTCCTTTGTTAGTTAAAAAGAGATTTCATCATAAATGATGACATTTTTAATGTGTCTTGAAAGCAGACTATCTAAAGCAGGGGTGTCAAACTCATTTTAGTTAAAGGGCCACATACAGCCCAGTTTGATCTCAAGTGGGCAGTAAAATCATAACATACTAACTTATAAATAACGACAACTCCAAATTTTCCTCTTTGATTTAGTGCAAAAAAGTACAATTCTGAAAATGTTCACATTGAATGAATTATCTTTTTTAGAAAACATTATGAACAACCTGAAATTTCTTAAGAAAAATAAGTGCAATTTCAACAATATTATGCCTCAGTTTAACATTTACACATTAGAACATACAGATCACAGTGTGTCTACAAAGGCACAAAACATTTAGTCTCAGGTATCTGGAACTGAACAATAAGGTAGATGTAGAAAGTATGTTAAATTTACAGTTTTACAGATTTACAATTTGCAGTTAATGTCTTCTCTGTGATTTTTACACTTTGCAAAGTCATCCCATGGACCAGACTGGACCCTCTGGCAGGTAGCTTTTGGCCAGCGGACCATATGTTTGACACATCCGATCTAAAGCCATGCTACTAGTTCTGTGAATGGACCTTTGAGCTAAATGGTACATTTCAAGTCAAGTGTTTACTGTACATTATCAATATCGACATACAAATCCTTGAGTGGAACATAAAATTATAGACAGTGTTTTTGAGATGGAAAAGTTGGTGTATGAATAATGTAAAATGTGTCAATGTGCCATGAATAACTGATGATATTTCATGAAGCATGATTCATGACTATAAGTCCATTGAAGTTTTATGCTCAACTGGAGGAACAAAAAAAACCTCCAATCTGTGGAGAGGGATGAAACTGTAGCATTCATCACATTACAGAAACATCATTATTCCCTCAAATTTGTTGTATTTCACTTCAGCTTTGATTGAAATTTCTTCTACTACATCATCTGATTGTAGATTTTTTTTCTGTAGTGATTTAATTATATCTCACTTATAAATTTCCACCCCAGCTAATCTCCATGATCCAATTACTAATATTTACATGAGGGGCATGGCGAGAAATGTGTAATAATTTGTAATTTAATTTTCTTTTGCTGATTTTTCTTGAAATTCTGTTGAAATTGAAGCTACACTTGGATGGAAAGCCAGCTGAGTCCACAACAAAAGAAAGCAACTGGTAGGGCATTTGATTTTTTTATGGGTGGGACCTAAAAATTTGTCATTTTTTAATGCTATTTAATGTGACAACATTTTAATATGGAAAAGTTAAATATTTATATGTGAATGACCATTTAATGACATGCTTGTTTAGTTTATGTTTTATAGAGAACGCTTAAAATTTGGTTCAGCTGGTATAAATTATTTG
Source organism: Amphiprion ocellaris (assembly GCF_022539595.1). Classification (NCBI taxonomy): domain Eukaryota; kingdom Metazoa; phylum Chordata; class Actinopteri; family Pomacentridae; genus Amphiprion; species Amphiprion ocellaris. The sequence goes on from NC_072775.1 coordinate 23,888,800, forward strand.
TGATCTAACAGTATAGCCTGTTGCTAACAAGAATAACAAAGTATGCGAAGTCATTTGGTCTTACCCCATTACTAAACCTTACAGTTTATACACAAAGGTCTTAGTCAACTCGTACTTCAAAACAAAACAATGACATATTGACAGTTGCATCAGGACCATGGACAGCACTACACAGCTAACAAACAAGACTACAACAGCATGCAGCTCAGGGGACATTTTATTCTTCTTCCTAGTGCACCCTATTTTCAACCTTTACACTGGAGCTCGAAAACTATTCAGGAAACTATTCAGCAAAGCAGCCAAAGTAAAAATTATACAATACATATGATTGTAGTTTACTTACTACAGAAAGTAATGAGAGATCCAAAGAGCTGAACGGAAAACTATCCAGGAAAGTCTGCCTGGCTTCATATACGTCGAGGTCATGTGTAATCAAATTGTTCTTCAACATGGGTGCTGGAAGAAGGACTGTTAACTAGAAATGTCTGATACTGGCTTTTTTGCCAAAAACCGATATGTCGATATTGTCCAACTCTCAATTTCCGATTCCGATATCAACCGATACCGATATATGTGGGCTTGGAAATACTTCCAAACCACAGACATATTGTTAGTCAGGCACAGCAAGCTTGTTACTGCAGCCACACTTGCAGGGCTTAAAGTGAAAAATAATACTAAACCTGAACTTTTTTCCTTTTGGGTGGGGGTCGGGGTACAATCTAGCTAATTAATAAGAAATGAAGATAACTGCATTCAGAAACTCAGAATGCAGATTATAGAAATACTAAAAAGGTCAGTAGGTGGTGGTCGGTACTCCATCTGACTACAACATGGTGCAAATATATTGTGTAGCATCCCATCAGTAATAGACATGGAAAAGGACATTGATTTACCTTTTAACAATATGTGCACCATTTGCACTACTTACTCTGAAATATAGCTATGCAAACAATTACAGAGCAAAAAATAAATAAAAATATAGTTTATTACAGCAAGCTATAATTCAGTTCAAATAATAAAAACATTAAAGTGCTCATTTCTTAAATGCTGCTGCTATGTTGTGTATTTATGGGACCAGCATGCTCATCTGACACAGATAGTTTTGACAAAACATTTTTATCTTCAATTAATTTTTTACACAGATTAACGAGTGGCTAAGATCTGGTGAAAGACAAGTCGTGTTCTGCAATTAATGAGCACACACGTGTTTATAAATCACAAACCCGGTCAGTCTGATGTCGGTACCTCAGCGGTGGATGCTGCTCCCGGTAAACGAGTTGTGAGTTTCAGAGGACAGCAGCTCTGTGGGTCTGACTCGTGGCATGGCAGCACTTTTTGCCATTAGTTGCGTACACGAGTTTTTTGAGCACATGGTACAGAAGCAAGCACCAGGCTCCTTCATTTTTTTGCACCAGCAACCGAAGGGCTTGGCGTCTCTATTAAACTCTTCCAACCACGCAAGGCGCCATTTATTTTTATTTACTCTGCCAAGGAATGCGATGGATGTGACGATCAGCGTACGTTTGTTTTTCCATCTATTTGTCTGTGCACAACATTACTCAAAAAAGCAGAATAACGGATTTGTATGAAATTTTCAGGGAAGGTCAGAAATGACACAAGGACTAAGTGATTAGATTTTGGCAGTGATGCAGCTTATAATCTGAATCCATGGATTTGTTAAAGATTTCTGTATCACTGCGTCACTATAACCATGACAACAATGGACTCACCCGCAGCTGGATTGCAACTTCATTCTAAGACCCGCCCCCACTCTACTTCCCATTGGCTAATGATTTTAGTTTGGTTGAGCGCAAAAGCTGCGTTCTTCTCATTCCATTGCTAGACGAACTCGACTGGCAATGTAGTCCTATCTTGTTTTCTTTGAGCCAAATGCTGGCGCAGCACATCGGAAACCCGGCACAGTTGTTTACACGCTTCAGGACGCAGTTTGATGACATGATCATTTGTGCGCCTGTAAATGCCGGCAATATCCAGGCATTATTTTATCGGTTTTCATGATAGGCAAAAAAACCGATAACGATATTGACCGATAATGCATTTTTATGCCAATATCGGGCCGATCATATCGGTGGGCCGATATTATTGGACGTCCCTACTGTTAACCAATGCACAACTGGCATCTGATCCTGAAGTAGCTGCTGATGGCAAAAATGGTACTCTAGGTTGGGGGTGGATGAGACAGGAAAAGATGGTTGTTGTTGTGGTGGCAGCACTTATCCACACTGCAGATGCTACCTAGGTGTTAATTTCTTCATGCTGTTCCACTACTGGAATCTACAAAACTGCTGGTTGTGGCATATTCTGAGGTGAGCAGATCTCCTGTGGCCTTCATTTTACTTTCTGACCTAAAGTAAAATGGAGAAAATGATGATGATAAGCAGTTATAATGGTTGCTCTGTTCACTATCTTCCCTTAAGCACAAAGTTAAGCTCAGGGTGATGGAAATGTCATAAACCAATGTATCTGACAATCTGAATTAGTGACCTGATGATTACAGCACTAAAGGGAAAGTCACAGGATCACCAAGGTGACTATAATTCATCCTGATGTCCCTCCACACCCAAACACCTCCTAACCTGCCTCCAGCTCCAGCAAGATGGCAACCTTCTCTCTCCCCCTCCTTTCCTGTTCCTCTGTGGGTGTAAGTGTGGTAGCATATATGGAATGTGTACAGGTGCAGGCCATTGGTTAATTACCTAAGTGTGCACACCTGCAGCATGGAGTGGTCTACCTATCAACTCTTCACTCTGCTCCATAAAAAGCTTGGCGTAGACCAAAACACTACAGCAGACCATTGAAAAACACTCAGTTAGTCTAACCCAGTATTCTTTGAATTCCTGTTTTTGCTCAGTGGATGACATTTGGTCTAGGAGCATTTCCAAGACCGTCTCTGTAACCCTTGTCCTTACCAGGAATCATCAGGAAACCATCACATTCCTCCTCATTGATCACTCCAGTCCTCCCCTCGTCCTGGGATACTCTTGGCTACAAATCCATAACCCTCACATCGACTGGGTGAAGAATGAAGTGGTCTCCTGGAGTTTGGACTACCACCCTTGTTACCTCTGTTGTGCCTTAATTCCTGCTGCACCCACGTCGGCATCATCGGTACCTAACCCTAAACCTGAGAAGTGAGAGTTCCACACCTCTATGGCAACCTTCCTTGGATACATCATCTCCGTGGAGCAGAACGGATCAATCCCGCAAAGCTTTCCTCAGTTAAGGACTGTCCCATACCCTAAAACCATAAGCAGCTGCAACACTTTGCAAATTTCTGCTGCCGGTTCATCCGTAACTACAGTAAGGTAGTTATTCCCCTGACAGCACTGATCTCCACCTCCAGTACTTTTCAGTGGAGTCCTGAGGTTGGTTTGTTTCTGTACCCATCCTCACTCAACCAGATCCTCACCATCAATTCATTTTGGAAGTGGATGCTTCTGACACCGGACCGGGTGCTGTTCTGTCACAGCAATCTCGCCAAGCTGTCAAACTAGCGTTGGAGGAATGGTAGAATTGGCTGGAGGAAGCAGAGCAACCTTTCAATGTCTGGACAGATCACAAAAACCAAGAGTACATCCAGACTTTGAAACGGTCGAACACCCGCCAAGCGTGCCAGACTGTATTTTATGGATGGGTCCATTTCTCACTCATATACTGGCCTGGATCATGGAACATCAAGCCAGACACCCTTTCCCATCAATTCTCTTTAGAGGATTCCCAATCTGAATGAATAACACGCAGTTAGTCAAACTCAGCCAATTTGAATTATTGTTTTTTGTTGTTTGTGCCACAAACTGTGATTTCCCGCTGTACAGTCCATGACCACCCCTGCTTGTTCCACTTGCCTGCTCTGCTTGCCAGTCCTGCCTGCCCACTCTGAATCCCAATACCCCAGGATTCATACCACCACCATCTACCTTGGTTCTGCCGGATCGTTGTGCCATTACTACAAATGGCCTGCACCGATCACTGAAGCCATCCCAGCTGTGACCCCACGTCTACCACGCCACACGCCACTCTTCTTCCACATTCCTTTGGCTCCTCTTACCTGGTTGCTAGCTAAGTAGCGCTTTTTCTCTCTTTCTTCTTTTCTCTCATCCTCGCTTCTCTTGTTGCTTTTCCCCAGCTTTGACTAGTCTTGCTTTTGGTTATACCAAGCTACTTTTCACACCACTGCATGGCATGCTGTACTGAGATCTTTTTTTTTTTAATCTACCTGTGAAATCAAGGTCTTGATGTTATAGTTGACATTCAATTAGTAGCAGGAAAACCAGGTCAGATCTCCCTGTGAAGACACCACCTGGCTCACTGTCTCACACACATATACACACACAGGTGGGAAAGAGTTACAACGTGGTGCTTGATTAAGCTCAGCTTGGAGCTGAGCTGTTATATTTGGAGGTGTGGACAGAGTTCTTCAGTAAGATCCATCCATGATATTCCAATAAAATACAATCCACTTACAGTATATAATGCTCTACATGTCCATGGTGGTGAATTATTATCATGTCTGGGTAGATTCTCAGTCATCCAGGTTATGATAATTCAAAGAGCTTCAGCAGAAAGCAACTGGATTTTTCTTTCGGTTACTTAAGACATTTCACCTCTCATATCCAAGACGCTTCTTCAGTTCTAACTGACTTATGGAGAGTTTCAGACATTTATTGTCATTCCAGCTCACATGGCTAATGGCCCATAGATGACCCAGGACCCACATGCCTTAAGGCGTGAATCTTGTGAAACCTTGTGGTCCAACAGTAATAACAGTCGTGCAACTGACAGTGTACAGAACAAAGATATGAATCTGCCATGTCAGGAGTGACTCAAGATGTTAACAATGGCAAAACCTTCTGGGGAGAGACCTTATCACTGTGTTATAGGTGTCTGATAAGTGATGTTGTAGACCCCCTACTCTGTTTAGAGATGGCTGTTCCAGTTAAACATAAGTGGCTTCCTTCACTGTTCACTCTCAAACCATCTGCCCTCTCCATCCAAAACGTGGACATTGCGGTCCTCATGGAACGTCCTTCATCCTTCAGATGCAGGTGAACTGCTGAGGAGCTGCTCTCCTGCATTGAATCATGTACTTGTAAAGCTGTTGTTTCGTCTCCCCTATATACGTCTGTGCACTCTTTGCTGCATTGGACTGCATATACAATTTTAGTCCGCTTGAGGTGAATCAGTTTTTATCTTAGAGTGTTTGGTTTCTGGTACAGCAACGTAAAAGCTAACCAGTAGTAAAAACAAACAAAAAGGATTAGCTACTAACGAATTGCTACATTAGCCTACTGTAGTGCTAGCTATCATGAATTCTTTGCTACTGTAGGCTAAGCAACAGTGATGCTTCATGATTTGACAATATTCTTACCTCAGGAATGCAAACATCAGTGACAAAAAAGTTATAAGAAATTTGCAACTTTTGTATTATGCCCATAGATTTGACATTAATTGGCAACAATCAACCTCTTTTTTAAAAATCCAAAATATTTTATGTATGTGTTATCTAACATTTATGTTGTAGTTAAATTCGGAGTAATATCAAAATTTTAAAATAAAGTTAAAGTAATGCAGTAGTAACAAGTTTGTATTCACCAAAATTACACAAGAACCAATTGATTAGATTTTGGCAGTGATGCAGGTTATAGTCTCTATCCACGGATTTGTTAAAGATTTCTGTATCATTGCGAGATAGCATCACTGTAACTATGACTACAAATGAACACTATGTCAGCTGCCTGCTGACCATCACATGATCGTGATCCTACTACAAATTGACCGCTGTGGACCACAAATGTTTTTTAAAGATTTCATTGATCAGAAATCATACAACGACTGAGCAGCCTTGGCGGAGTACTGTGATCTCTGAGTGCTCTTCTTTGACCTATTGTGGACATTTAGGGATAATTATTTTTTGTATTAATTTGCAACTGTTTTGTCATGTAGGCCCAATTAAAATACACGTTAGATTTGCACATTCAGCAAAGCTGTTCCGGAAGTCACTCGCGTCGTTTGCGATGACTCAGACCTGCGCAGATTCGATCACCAGCAATCGACACACAATGCAGCTGATTAGATTTCTGCCCAACTTGATCCTGACTTGATCTGATGTCATGCAACCATAACATTGTGAGATCAAGATGACTACAGGTTTTGGAGCCAGATGCCACAATTGCTCTCCAGTGACTGCACAGCCTCAGGGGATGATGGGAAATGTCTGGCTCTCACCTGATCCAACAGATGATCGATTTAGATGATGAACAGTGTGACTTTTGATAGAACATTTTCAGTTTAGTTGATTTACAGAGATTTTAATTTCATTTGTCTGATTTAGAAGTTTTATTGTACATGTGTGGTTGATGTTTATCAGAAAGAGAGGCAGAATACATCCAGATTACACATCAGAAACTGCACACAGTAGGTGGTTTGAGTATATGAACAATGAGTTGATTTCATTCTTTTTAGTATTTAGCAACACCAACATTTCTAGTAAGGGATTTTAGGATTGCACAGACATTTTAGTTCTGACAATATGAATATCTGACAGATCAGAAAGAAAAACTGTTGTCCTTGAATTCTTACTATTGTATTTGCCTTCATATCAGTGTTTTCTTTGTTTGGTCTTCTGATTTATGGGTCATTCCAGAATTGGAGGAAATTTGGGCTTTTGAAAAATAAGCCCTGTCTTTCACAATTTTCTGCTACATATTCATCAATAATAGATAAAAACTATCAAAGACTTGATTTGCTCAGCTTACACATCAGTGGTACATTTTTCATTCCATGCTTTATTTGTTGTTTGCTAACCCTACTCTAATCACAGTAACAGGGTTGCTAATCCATGCTAATGTTAGCTTTTTCCCAGGACTAGAAGCTAGATATTTAGCTGATTGTTACTGCTGACCAAGAGGACAAACTCACTGATGGAAAAAAGTAAAGAAAAAAGTCAAAAGAATTTGTCTTTTCCTGATAATATGCATAACAGGGCTGCATGAGGTAGAGTGAGACATTCAGTCAAGGCTGACAATGTTAATAAAATATGAAAAATAGAAGAGAGGACATAGCTTTGCTCTACCCATTCTTTTGGAAAACTGATGATGTTAATTCCAGGGTATCATGGGATTCACTGTTCTCTTCTTCTACCAGCTAAAAAGGTTATGCTAACATGTTGTGAGGCACACGTTCCATGCAGAATAATTATTATTTAAAATATTATGTTGATTAAATTTCCCCCCGCAATCACAAGAGACATCAATGAAAAAAAAATACCAAAAAAAGATTTAAATTTTAACTGTTCTATTTGAGATTCAATTTGGTTATTAAGGGGACAAGAGAAAAATGACATTTTAGGGTGAGCTCCAGACATATTTGGTATTTTAAAAAATATTTTCAAACCTTTTCTTCTAGTTTATTATTATTTATGATTTATTATTATTTATGATTAGTATTTTTATTATTTTTTATTTGGCCTCAGGACAAGTAAATTTACACAACTGCTTGTTTTAGTAATTTGTTCATGGATTATTTGAAATCTGATGCATGGGACATGAAATGTCCTCCAGTTCTGGAATGGCCCTTATGTACAACGACAAACTAATCTGATGCTGATTTACAGGAGAATTAATGTAATAATTAACAAAACTGAACCATGAAAAATATTAGAGACTGTGCATAAACTCATACTCTTGTCGGAGAACATTTTTTATAAATCAGTTTGTTTCTGAGCTCCAGGCTGAAGGCAGCTGGGAACTGTTCCTCTTGACAGCAGGCTTTAACTCCTCTCCCTGCTGCTGCAGCTATCTGCTCTCACCTAGAACCAGTCCTACGTCTGCAGACAGCGTAGCTCTGTGATTGGTCTGTGCACTCCGACTCTGCAACCTGATTGGCTGTCTCGCTAAACGTGGCTGCAGCACAGCCGGGCACGTAAAGATCCAGAAAGGAGCTGGCTGTCCCTTCAATGTTAAAGCAGAAGTAATATTTTACGTTGATGTAATGAAGCAGTGCACTAATATTGTAGAAGAACAATTCAAACTCACTGTGGATTACTTTCTACATGTACGCTGTTCTACCAGTTTCTGTGTTATGTTCAAATATAGCAAGATATTAGCCGATATATATTTTACTTTGACATTTACGACCGGAACTTCCCTGTAGTGAGTGAAAGCTGCCACTTGATAGATCAGGTGAGAGAGTTGAGCAGCGATAAGCATGTACAGTCAAAATAGTTGATGACAGCTCACCATTTTAGTCAGAACAGCGCTGTCATTTGAGGCCGAACGTCTCCACATCCGTTGTTAGCCGGCTTTAGCTTGCTATCCTCCGCAGGTAAGTAAAGCTGTCTGCGAGCCGATCAGCTGTTCCTCGCTAGTGCTCGTTTGGACCGTACCCCGCTGCGAAATGTGGGAATTTAATTTATTACTAGTGTTATGACCAGCCATCACAGCGGCATAGACATGATGAAACAACTGACACAATTTAACTTGACTCAAACTACTATTCGGCATGTACCCAGTCCATCAAGCTGCTCAGGTTTAAGTACAACTCAGTCTAATTCATACCTGTCATTCGTAACTGAACGAATGAAGCGACTCGGTGAGAGGAAGAGGTAATATGTAAAAACTGACATTTTATGAAAATAATGCGCTTTTTATTTCCCACTAGTAGTTTAGTAGGGAAAGTGTCCTTGACAACCTGAAACCGTTTCCACAGGTGCTGGGCTCTCCACCCTCATCAATGGCACCTCCAAAAACATTTCATTGCAGTGGCCAGATGGGCAACTGAGAACTTGAAAGTGGCAACAACAGCTAGAAGCCATGACACAATTACAGGAATTCTGTTATGCTGTTGCACTCTAGAGGCTCGTTGAAAACTATGTTACACACTTTGTTTTCTTATTCTACCGTTAATGCTAGTAGTACTACATAATTCAAATTGGCCTAGAACATGTGTGTCAAGCATATGGCCCGTGGGCCAAAAGCGGCCTGCCAGAGGGTCCAGTCTGGCCCCTGGGATGGTTTGTAAAGTGTAAAAATCACTAAGAAGACATTAACTGCAAATTGTTAATTTGTAAAACTTTAAAATACTTTCTAGAATTACTATATACACAGCACTTTGCCAGAAATGTAGCACTGAAAATAAGGATTTTTTTCAAAATAATTATCTTTTTTTTTTTTTTTTAAAGGGATCATGTACAATATTAAACATAAATGTTTCCATTTGATGTATTGCACCAGAGTCAGCTTTAAACTAATTTCCATGTGCAGTATCTTGGCAGGTCATAATAAAGACATCACAACATTAAAATTTCACAAGAAAGTACATGACACAGTGAAACAAAACATTACACACACACACACACACACACACACACACACACACACACACACACACACACACACACACACACACTCTTAAAAGCACACACATACACACACTCACACACAAATGCCAATTTAAAAGACATTAATGGTTGCAGTTCTGAGTGTCCTTAAGCAGGTTTTTCAGTTTGTTTTTAAAACTGCCGGTAGAAGTACAGTTCTTAATGTCATCAGGCAGGGCATTCCACTGAGTTGTAGCTTTTACAGAAAAAGCTGACTGCCCAAAGGTGTTGCGTTGAAAAGGCATTCAACAGTCAGTGGTGGAAGATATCCTTGTGGATTTTATGGATTGGATAATGCTATGAATAATTATCTAAATAAACATCTAAATGAAATCAATGTTTTGCCGTGATCACCCTTTGTTTTTCACGCAGCTCTAATTCTCCTTGGTACGCCTGCATATAGTTTCTCAAGGTACATGGCAGGTAGATTCTTCAGCATCTTGGAGAATCTGCCACAGATCTTAGACTTTAGATTCCTGAGAATAAGCACCTGTCTCATCAGACTGTCAGCATAATTGTCTCTCTGTCCTGTTAGGTTATCAACATGACCTCATGGATTATTCAGACGACTATGATGGTGCTGTCTGTCTTCATTGGCAGCAGCCAGGGGAAAAGGGATCAGGTGCTTTACTGTTCTGGTAGGTCACAGAGCTCTCACTGAAGCTCTTTATTTGATGAAATACTGCTGATGCTTTTGCTGTAATAAACAAACAATTCAACTACAATGCCTTCTGCTGCATAGTAACAAAGCATCCAGCCCGATCATGTTACCTAGAGGAGAAAAAGAAAGATGAAACCTGCCAAACAGAACCGTTGGAAAGTTGAAACAGGTCGACGCTGTTTGTAGTTCTTTGCAGATCTTTACAGTTTTCTGGAAAAGAAAGTCATTGTTGACCTTTAAAATCTGCAAACCTGTACGTTTTTCATTCTGTGTATTAAAAAGTACATCCAGTTGTGGCATCTCCATGGCCAAGTGGTTAGGGGCATGCCACATGGATGAAAATTAGTACAGCAACCGAGTGCATGTTACTCCACCCTTCTGTTTCTCCATATTTTCAATCTGTATCTATAGTAAAAAAAAAATGGTGTCCGTCAGTGTCATCTGATAGTGTATTGTAGATGTCTGCAGCCTTTTGGATGACTTATCAAATCATATATTTACTGATGTTTAGTAAATTGCTAACCGTGAGCTGCAGCTTTTCTTATTGCCATCACTGAGGTTTAACTTTGTTTTCCAGCTTGCAAGGCGATTGTGGATGAGTTGAATTACTCAATCAGTCTGGTCGACCCAAAGAAAACCATTAATGTCGGCAGCTTTAGACTCAACCCTGATGGGACCGTTAAAGACAAAAAGGTAAAGTACACTCATTTAAGATGCTATTGCCTTACCGTTGACCTGTCTTACTTAGTTTTAGTCCACATGAACTCACGAGTGACAATGATTTGCTACAGCCATGCAGAGGCTGGCTAGCTCAAAGAGTACACTCAGCCTGTGCAACACCAATTTTGAATATTGTGTTTTTTATCATCTGTTTTTATCGAGTTTTACAGTGTTATGGAAGTCTTGTGGAAATGTACATTATGCAAGTACCTATGTGGAGTAAGAGTCTCAATCAATTAAATTTTATTTATATAGTGCGAATTCACGACCTATGTCATCTCATAGTGCTTGGCGTAGTAAGATACAGACCCTACGAATTATACACAGAGAACCCAACAATCCAACGTTGCCTTTGGATTCACTATGAGCAAACAGTCAGCGACGGTGGGAAGGAACAAAAATAGATAAATAAATAAAACAGAGAGAGGAAAAAAAAAGTTCAAACAGAACCAGGCTCAGGGAAGGTGACCATCTGCCTCACTGGTTGGGGTGAGAGTGGAGATGAGCGGGGAGGGGCATACATAGCAGGAGGGGTTGGGGTGGTGATAGCAGGATAGCAGATGGAGAACAGACAAGCAATACAAACAGAACAGTGAACATTTTGGAGGTCGATGAGGCCAGCCTCTGCAGATCAGAGACGTGTAGCTCCAGATCCAGAGACACCTGCAGAGAGAACAAACACAGGACCTCAGGGGAACACAGACTTAGTGACATGAAATGGTGACATATAACTGTATGGAGGAGAGAGAGAGTGGAGAGGAGCCCAGTGCATCATGGGAATACCCCAGCAGTATAAACCTATAGCAGCATAACTAAGGGACGGGTCAGGTGATACCGAGCAGCCCTGACTATAAGCTTTATCAGAGAGAAACGTTTTAAGCCTAATCTTATAAATAGAGAGGATGTCTGCCTCCTGAACCCAAACTGGGAGCTGATTCCACAGCAGAGGAGCTGATAACTGAACTCTCTCTGGAATAATGTTCTTTGGACAGATGAGTCTAAAACTGAATTAATTGGACACCACAACAGAGGAAATGTTTGGCGTAAACCAAATACAGCATTCCAGGAATAAAACCGCATACCAACTGTGAAGCATGGAGGTGGAAGTGTCATGGTTTGGGGATGCTTTGTAGCAGGACCTGGCCAACTCACCATCATAGAATCCATGAATTCTGCTGTGTATCAGAGGGTGCTTGAGGAACGTGAGACCATCGGTAAAAAAAAATTAAAGCTGAAGCGGAAATGGATCCTGCAGCATGAATATGACCCAAAACATACCAGTAAATTACACCAAGAAATAGATGAAAACTAAGAAATGGAGAGTCCTGGAATGGCTGAATCAATGCTCAGATCCGAATCTTATTGAGATTCTGCAGGGTGACTGTACATGCAAGAAACCCCTCAAACATGTCACAGCTGAAAGAATTCTGCGTTGAGGAGTGGGACAAACTGTCCTCAGACCGATGTCAGAGCCTGGTAGGTGCCATCTAGAGTAACTATCTGGTTAGATAATGTGGTTCTGAGGTGTTTAGGGCCAAATACAACAATCTCAGTTTTATCCAAATTTAAATGAAGAAAATGGCAGGTCATCGAGGTCCTGTATGTCCTTCAGACATGCCTGGAGTTTGACCAACTGATTGGTTTCATTTGGCTATATGGATAAATATAACTGGGTGTCATCTGCAGAACAATGAAAATTTATGCAGTGTTTTCTAATAGCATTGCCTATGAAGCATGTCCAAGGTTCACTTAATTCTAATAACATGTTCCAGTCTCTGGGACCAAGATGGGGAGATGAAGCTGAGGGAAAAAGTGTATCACCTGACATCCTAAACTAGCTGGAGGACCTAGCGTGGAACTAGCTGAAGGACCAGATTCCAGAAATTGACGATGCCATTAAGAGAATATAAGCATTCATTTCAGTGTTATCTGTTGAACTAATAGAACATGTTGGCTAATTAGTGTTGTAACAAATTGGTTGACATTAGTTTACTGTATCAAATGCCGCACTGAGATCCAGCAGAACAAGTATAGAAACCAGTCCACTGTCTGAAGTTGGAAGATCATTGGTGACCTTCACTATTGCTGTCTCTGCACTATGATGCATTCTAAATCCTTACTGCAACTCGTCGAAGCAAGGTTCTATAACATTTTCCCATGTCATTTATTACTTAATTTCAGATGCAAGCAGCTCTTTTGAAATGGGCGTTTATTCTTCACAATCTTTGGAGCAACTTCATCCTTAAACACCTGCCAGACTCATGCCATGACAACTGCAATGTGCATGACCAGCAGGAGTATTTTCAGAACAGAATTTACAACGATTACTGTTCAGATGTGAAAGAAAAAATATACACAAATAAGCAATACCTTGTTGCACTGCCTGTCATGAAAGAATTTCCTTCTTAAAGTCCTTTGAAGTCCATGAAAAGTCTCTCAAACATGTTCAGTTTGGCTCAGGAAGCGAGCCTGTTCTTCCGTATATGATGTCCGTCGCTCAAATCTGTAGCAGAACCAAAAACATGCAACTTTAGTTCCTACATGGAAACCTAACCCTTTTTCAGTGTTTTGAACTTATTGTACAATTCCATAAATTATTTAGTAACTTATTTAACTTGTTGAATTATAACCATATGAAATTATTTATTACATTAACTTAAACCTTAAATAACATTTACAAAGCTAATGTTATGTTAAGCTAGTTACAGCATACAACAGAAGTTGACTAGTAGTAGTGTATTTCCTCTTACAAACAATCAAAAACAAATTCAGATCACATTGAAAATACGGGCAACAAAGTAGAAACTTAAAGCAACAAAAGTGAATGTACCTGTGATCAGTGACAGAAAAGTTATAAACCTGGTAATCTAAAAGCATGTTAGACGAACTAGTATGCACTAGAGAAACCAGATCTCTCTTTAGCTACCTAACTAAGAACCAGTTTGTGCTTCACATTTATTATATTTCCATATACCACCACTCAAAAGTTTGGGGTCACCCAGACAATTTCATGTTTTCTATGAAAACTCACTTTTATTCATGTGTGAATATAATTGCACAAGGGTTTTCTAATGCTCAATTAGCCAACACAATTAGCACAATTATCACCATTAGCTAACACAATGTAGCACTAGAACACAGGAGTGATGGTTGCTGGATATGGACCTCTGCACCACTATGTAGATATTCCATTAAAAATCCGCCATTTCCAGCTAGAATAGTCATTTACCACATTAACAATGTCTACACTGTATTTCTGATTCATTTAATGTTATCTTCATTTTGAAAAACTGCTTTTCTTTCAAAAATAAGGACATTTCTAATTGGCCCCAAACTTTTGAACAGTAGTGTATTTTGGAGTAGAAGCTATATGAAATTGAAATACTCAAGTAAAAAAACTACAGAAGAGCAGCATAGCTCAGGATAAGCAATGTGGGCCTAATGTGCAGCATTAGTATAGTGCCCCTTGACAAAACAGAGCTATATGTTTTAGTAAACTAGAAGTTACATTTATATTGACCTGTGGTGATCAGTATTCCAGGGAGTACCCCTCCATCTGTGCTGTACAAAATTCTGAAGGAAACTAATGTCAAATGTACAGCATTGAATATTAATTCATAAAGAACTTATGTTCTTTATGCCTCTGTAAAAGTATCCATATCAATATTGTTCTTTAACACAAGGATGGCCCATGGTTGTGCAGTTTTGGAAATTGAAACCTTACTCCTTGATTTTTCCCTAAAATGTGTTAAAAATGTTTCACAAACAGCCTGATTTTTTGTTTGTTTTTTTTTTTTTTTTTTTTTTTTTACATGATAGTCCATCATTTTATTTGAAAACTTATTGCCTGACTACACCCAAGATCAGTGTGTTTGGTGAAAACAGTTTGGGGTTGTTATCATTCTTCTCACCAAACCAGGATGGCATGGTTCCTCCAGAGATGAGCTCCTCCTCTGCCCCCGGCTGACACTAACCTCCACCTGTTGCTTTGTTTGGTCAATCAAATGTTACTGAGCCACAGAAGAAGCCAAACCTTGATCCCATGCCCTCGCGGCTCCCTCCTTTTCAGCAGCTTTTGACCTAGTGTGAATCGAAGAGGGAGGGATGTCACAGCTTAGATGCCATCAGTGAGAAGGATTTGCAGGTTTTAAGTCTCTGCTCTTTGGCCTCCTCACAGTAGGACTTCCTGGGGGCATGGGGCTGCTCTGTGGCACAAAAGTTAAACCTGCCTGCTGCAACAATGACACATTTAAGGCCTCCAAAGACATTGAACTTAGTTGGAGTGGTGAGTTGATCTCATAGTGACCAGTGGGAAGTCATGCATTGAGAATGAGAGGATGCACAATGGCATGCTCAAACAGTGACACATAATATCATGGCCCAGAAATGTGAGTGAGGTGACATGGAGTCTTTTTTTTTAACCCAGACATTTTGCATTTTCTTTCTCTCTGGGTTCTTAAAGGAATAGTTGAACATCCTAACAACTGCCTGTTTGAGTTTGACATAAGAAGCTTTGTGTGAAATACCAAATGAAAACATATGTTGCCTAGCTTCATATAAAGATGGGAAGAATGAGGAAATGATTCAGTTACCAGCATGCTTCTTTAATCTACATACTGAAGCATAACTACAATAAAGACAGATTTTGAGGTAAAGCATGTCCTGACATTGTTACTCAATGGGAAGCCCATCAGGGAACCTTTCCTCATAACTGTGGTTTGGAATCTAAATTAAAAGTATGAACCTGTGTACACCCTCCAGTGTTCAAAAATACACCACAGGGTAGCACACATGTTGTTTGTGATTGATGTAAAGAAATAAAATTAAGCAGAGTGTTGATTTGCTCTGTAGCAGAATGATAATGAGGTGCAGCCAAACATCTCCTCTCCAGATCTGACACAGTACGGTGGAGATAGGTTGGGCTATGTGAAACTAGTGCTGCTCAACCTAACAAAAATACCTCACTCTGATAACAAACCTTCAAAAAAATTGCACACTGTTGTTCATCAGGGAAAAAAGTTCTACCACTTGATCTAAATCCATAAATTTCTATTTATAGTTCTGTTTGTGATCAGATTAAAAAAAAACAAAAAAAAACAAGACAACTTGTTAATCAGTGACCTTTAGAGAAGTTGGTAGTTGCATTTTTGAACATCCAATTTTAGAGAGGATCACATTTGAGATCCTGAGGCCCAGCAACAGGGGTGTGATCTGTCATTTGCCTCCCACTCAGAATAGTTCCTGAATGTGACTCCCCTGAATCTTCATTTTGATGGAGCCAACCCAGCAGATTACCTCTGCTTCAAGTCTTGCTAAACTAAACTGACCGTGTCCGGTTTCTAAGTTAATCTAGAGAGCCATGACTACGGCCAGACTAGCCTCTGTTCCACCAGCTTGAAATCTTACATTTAGCATTTCTTTCATCAGTCAGAAAACAATGTGTTTTTTGGGGGGTTACTTTCTATATTCTATAATACCCAGTATGCATGGACATCCAGTGCTTATGGGAAATATTGTTCATCAAAAGAATAAAAACCTAAATCCTGAATCAACAACAAAGTTAGATAAAATATAAGCATAATTTAAAAAGGTAATGACATTGTGAATGAGTTTTCTTTCTTTCTTGCTCTATACGACCTCGTGGAAAAGGAAAGCTCACTCACGAAAAAATATTTTTCACAAGATGTTGCACGATTGATTTTAAGCACTGTGCCAGGCCTCAACTGTTCTCCATCTTCCCCACATTGTAAACATTAAGGCTGTCATTTGTTGGTGGTCTATGGTAGCAGCTGGTTGCATCTTTCATACTCAAAATTGCCGGCTAGTTGCACACGGCTTCAGTATTTCTCTCTTGTCACATTGAAGTGATATTATTACCATCAAACGTTACTTGGGCTGACCTTTCAAACTGGAATAGTATTTATACTGGCTGACCCAGGACTAAGACAGCACCATCATCAGAGACATGCACTACTGTTCAAAAGTTTGAGGTCACCCAGACAATTTCATATTTTCCTTTAAAGCTCACACTTTTATTCAAGTGCTAACATAATTGCACAAGGGCTTTCTAATCATCAATGAGTCTTTCAACACCATTAGCTAACACAATGTAGCATTAGAACACAGGAGTGATGGTTGCTGGAAATGTTCCTCTGTATCCCCATGTAGATATTCTATTAAAAATCAGCTGTTTCCAGCTAGAATAGTCATTTACCACATTAATAATGTCTAGACTGTATTTCAGATTAATTTAATGTTATCTTCATTGCAAAAAACTTTTTTTCTTTCAAAAATAAGGACATTTCTAAGGGACCCAAACTTTTGAATGTTAGTGTAATACACCCAGACCATTGTCTGTTTGACTGACGATCAACAATGAAGTACAGGGCAATCAGATCACAAGCAAACAGACTAAGAAACAGCTTTATTCATAGAGCTCTCTGGACTGAGCACCCTCCCTTCTACCCGCAACTTCAACAAAACTGCAGAACACCTGCAAGGACCGATATTTTTACCACACACACTCTACCTCCACTTTTACCACAGACATCTTATCATCAGGCACACATACCTTGCCACTTTAATCAGTGTATAAATTACCATTATAGAATTTTGTAATCTGTATTTAAAGTCACTTTTGTATGTAGCAAAACATGCTGCTCTTTCCCTTACCTGCTCTTCATTTTTTTTTATTACCTGTGCTATCAAGTACTATTCTTGATGTCACCACAAAGTATATGACAATAAAGCTTTACAATCACTAGTATAATCTCTCAACACATACATTCTTATTCAGTAATCTATGTTTACAATGTCAAAATGATATTTTAGCTCCTCATTCTGTTTGCCACTTTGATGACAATATTATTATTAATTTATGGGTCTTTATCGTGCTATATCACCATTGGGCAATGAAACTGAAAGGCTTCTGTCCACAGTGGTGCAATAATGGCTCCCTGTCCAATGGGAATTGAATGGAGTATAGCATCCCTGAGAAGCCTATTCTTTGGCCCAACCGGTAGCACCCCACCACCAACACAACCCCCACCCCCCCACCCCATTCTTCAGACAACACTGTGATTGACAGCTCCCTTTCACGATGCTCCGACTGGCAAGGAAGGGGTTTAATTCCAAACCATTTTGTAGCATGACATGATAATGACTCAGACCCAAGCCCATGGGTGGAGATAGACCAACATGTCGAGCAGGGGGAGATGAGTCCATTTCTTAATTTTTTTGGCCTTTTAGTGGGGTTTGGATGAGACTGAGCATTTAGTTTGAGATTAAATTTTAAACTTCTATAATAATGTATCACAAGAAAAGACATGACTGCTTGATGACAATGAGAATATGGCTAGGGCAAACAATCACAATTTTTATTACTGGTTAATCTCCTTTGTATTTTTCATAATGAATCTATTAATTTGGCCAATAAGGCCTCTAAAAATGCAAAAAAAAAGAAAAAAAAAAACACGCTATACAATACCCCAGATTCCAAGGTGACGTCCTCAAATGTCCTATATTGTCTGAGCAAAAATCCCAAATATCCCATTTTTGTGTTTACTGTCAGAGTATTTTACTGGGCAACCAAAGTGCTGCCATCATTAGAGGTTTATAAATGCCCAGCATGGTATGACGTATTTAAAATTAGCTTCAGCTCAGCTAGTAGCAACATGTAAATGCTACTTTATATATGCTAAAAATAATAACACTATCTGTAATATATAATGCTAATCCTGAACAAAGTCATTTTTTATTTGAGGAATGTTTATATTTAATTCTTATTTTCCATTATGCAGGACCTTTATTTATAGTTAAATATTTTTTCGGGAAGGGAAATATTATATATCAAGAACTGGGAGTTTGTGTGTTTGTGTGTGGGAGATCCAGTTCTTGATATATATATATATATATATATATATATATATATATATATATATATATATATATATATATATATATATATATATATATATATATATATATATATATATATATATATATATATATATATATATATATATATGACAAACAATTATTTGAACAAAAAACTAATTCCTAAATAATTGGATCTAACAATGTCCTAGACCAGACAAAATCACTTATTTTACTAATTCAGTGGATGAAATGCCCACTGGTGTCAAAGCCATCACAAGCAAAATTTGATTGATAAGTGAACCTCATCGTCATTGGCCGACATGACCTACATCCCCTTTTGCTTGGCCCCTCCAACCTTTGGCCCTGTGTTGTAACACGTCCTGTTGACTGGCCAACTTCCTTCCCTTCTCCTCAGTGTTGTCAAGCTCAAGAAGTCTTCTGCTGAGTGAGTCCAAAGTTACACAGGTGGGTTCACCTTTAACGGCAGAGGTATTAGTAATTGGTTTGATTCATTGTTACTACCAAGAAGCAGAGGACGAGGCAGAAAAACGGGGCGCAGAGGAAGGATTTGCTGGAAAACAGATGGCAGAGAGGCCCTTTGTCATTTTGTGACATCTCAAAGTGTGTGTGTGTGGGTGTGTGTGTGTGTACATTTAATGTAATCAGTAGGTTTGGCCCAGAAGAAAACACAGCCAGTTCTGAAAAGAAACAAAAGAGGTCAGGGAATATTCTATCTACATTGTCACAAAATTCAGTTGATCCACTCCCCCCTCTTCCTCTTTAAGCCGTACACTGTCCCAACACCCCCCACCCCCAAACTCTCTCCCTAACCCCAACCTCCAGCCTGCCACCTTTTGACCAAAGAAGACAAGGAAGATTTCCTCCTTTGATCATTGGAGGATAGAGGGGGATGAATGGGCCAAAAGACGGAGCGGAGGCAGCGCAGGGGGATACTAAGGAGATGAGCTGTTTACCCTGCACTTGGCTTCTGTTGAGGCCTCCTGCTCCTGCCATCTCCTCCACCTACCCCACCCTTTTCAGGAAACCAACCCCTCCTTTTGGTTGTTTGAGGTGGAAAGAGCACCGACCCACCTCCTCCACTTCACCCTTTTCACTTGCCCCGTTCTCGCCCCCTCACCCCTTGGGCATCACCCCTGTCACCCAATATCCTTCTGGGGACGGTGGGAGCAGAGTGCTGCACCTGTTTTGACCCGTCTAGACACCACCACATCGCAGTAGGATGGGATGGGGGGTGGTGAGGAGGCAGCGTTGGAGCCACGGATGTTGGATGGAGAGGTGGGGAGGGTATTCATGCGGGCTAAAAGTCAGAGTTCGGAGGGTGAGGTTTATTAGTGCGGATGGAGAAAACCCAGCGGAAACAAGAGGTCAGCGTGCTGACCCACACAGATTCCTGTGGTGTAACACAGCTGACACCGGGCCGACCCAGACACTGAGGAGGTCTGACACCGCCGACGGGTTCTTTAGGGTTTTGTTTTCCTCACTGTAACCTGTGTAGCGTTGTTGGGTCCATCCAGGTGCCATCTTTGGAAGAATATTTTAGGTCTTTGTTTTTTTACTCCATATTTTCAATTTCCGCTGCATGTTTCCCCAAGTTATAGCAATGTGCATATCAAGATAGTATAGGAAACGTAAGAGTAATGTCACATGACACCAGAGCCGAGGACGGCTTTACGCTAAGCCACCAAACAGCTCAACTTGTGCGCTCCATGTTTTCCTCCTCTCTCTGGATTGTGTGGCCAGGTCCCGTTCGCTCGCTCAGAGACTCACCTCAGTGAGCTCTTGGATGGGGTGTGCAACAGCATGAGTGACTACGCCCTCCATGTGGACCCAGACACCCAGCACAAACAGTACATAAGGTTTGCTCCCAGAAGCAGCACAGACACCAGCAGTTTCCCGGACTTTAAAAACTTCCAGTTTGACGGGCCCGAGGCATCCAACGTCCTGAAATTCGCAGTGAGTACAAAACTGCATCACTAAAATACCAAATGTTATCTGTAATTAATACCGTGGACTAGTTTAGGGACATACACAGGTTGCAGGAATTTACAGACTACTTTAAAATACCGACATGCTTGTGTGAAAAGTTCTTCTCAGCTTCTGGCTGTGTTCCATTAAGTTCTTACTAAATTGGTTTGCAGCTTTACAACAGGAAGAATTTCTAGAATGACTTCCAAATATTACAGTCTGGTAAGGGCAAACTATTTGTCCCCTGTCAATCCTTTGTAGGTAGGTTTTTTATATAGTATTTTTACAGACATTTTATACACATTGTATATACATGCAGTGAATGTAACCTCACATAACTTGTTATATATATAGTTAATTGTCACTAACAATGTTTTTCAGTTTAAGGTACATTGTGGTCACTTTTCCCATTTTTCCTCATCAATATTCACCTTCTGAGACCCAGGCCTTGATAAGGCTGTCTGAGCATTTCTTTTCTTTTTCTTACTGTAAAATCGTGATACTTGCTGTCTATATAGTCTATATTGTTCTAACAGCAAGTGCTACATACATATAAAATTTTTCGACTGCTTTTTTCTTCTAGTCACTAAACTTAATTATAGAACATAATTATTACAATTATGAATGGCTAAATTTATTATTAATAATAACTGTCCACATGTTCACTGATAAAGCGTTGTAACAACAGAAAGTTGGACAAATACTACAATCCTATTTTTTACTTTCAAGTCTCTTTATGGTCTGTAGGTTTAGTGCCCTCTTTATTTACCAGCACCATGTCTCAGCACTTTTTGGAGAATTTTTTTGAGAGTTTCAAATCATTTAAAAGTACTTACTTAATCTATAAGTCTATGAATGGGATGGCCCCACCGCCCCTTTTATCAAAAAGAGAAATGGCATTACTAATACAAGATCAGCCACCAGGGGTGACTATGAAGTAAAATTTAAAAGTCCTCCTGTGCACTGATGCCTTATCTATTAAAGGTTGCACAAACTGGAATACTTTACCTCTAGCTATCAGAGAAAAACCTTTGTCAGATTTAAGAGACAGTATGAGGCATGGCTGTTTTACAATCAAACTTGTTAGCATTGAGAAAATCAGACACTTTACAAACAGGCACTTCAACGATAAGCACTTTATGACAGGCTCTGCCTAGAAAGCACTTTACTAAAACAATAGCACCTTAGGGTAGGTTTAACCCAGCCAGAATTAATTTATCTTCATTGTATTTGTTTTACTATATTGTTTTAATACGTCTGTAACCCTGTATGTTTTTCTTTCACGTGTGGGACAACAGATGGAAATTAGCCTTGTGCTAAATCCGGCTTATTTACAGCAACCTTGTGTAAATTTATGAGATCGTGCATTCATTAATATGCACTACCTCATCCAATTAAATAGAGAAATTAAATGAAATGCACAATGTAGCAGTACCCATCCTGAAATTCCCATCAAATTTCAGGTCAGATGTGCAACCATGTCACCTCTTTTACTCTTCAGTTGAAACGTCATGTATTGGTGAGTTAGTTTGTCAGTGGGTTGAATCAACAGTTCCACCTGCAGTCAGTAGGCGTAAATATTTTGTACTGCAGAAGGACCGGTTTGTGCAACCACTCTGAATTTAGTGATGTGTGAATTCACAATTAGCAAACGCTTTATTGTAAGTAGGCTACATATGAACTTGTAGTAGCTGCTAGCATTAGCACATCACTCAAAGTTGCATCATGTGACTAAAGCGTCGGCAGGGATTTTTATGAATGGAACAAACATCAGAATTTCTTGAATGCAACTTCAATTTTTGCAGCTTCAAATTGATATTGTTGGCCATGTGAAGTTAACAACAGAGAACAGTTTTACTTATTGTGTATTGGTTATGTATGATCAAAAAACAATAACGTTAGTAGAACACAATTTCTTTCTGGATCCAGGATCCCTTGCAAAAGAGTTATTAGACTTGACTTTTTTAGATGAAAGTAAAATAGATAAATAAAAATCCTGCTTGGATTAGGATAGAATAGTAAATTTGATAAAGCTTTTCTATGCAGGATGAAAGTGAGATAAGTGAACTAGATTATTGTTTAACCTCGCACTCCTTAAAAATTCGAATGATTTGTTATTCTACAAACAGACAACACGGAAAATTGCATATCCCAAGGAAAATGAAATCATCATGTGCTACATGCACAATGGCCACTCCCTGTGCTTTGTTTAACATCCAGAATTCAAAATCCTTTAGCTGCTGCTGCACCCAAAGGTGACAGTTAAATTTATGGTTTTACGTTTTGCTTGTCAGGATGCAGATTATATGAGGAGGTCCATGTCAGAAATGGAAATCTGAATTCTCTCATGAAGTAGAAATAAACTGGTATTGCGGGTTTCCATTAAGCTCCCACTGAATCTGAAGAGCTGTGGCTTCACCGTGTGACCACAGAGTTGTCAAAATGGCTGAAGGGATACATGACGACTGACCTACAAATGGTGTACCCTCCACTGTGCCGAAAGACGTGACAAACACAGCTTTTGTTTGTGTGTGTGTGTGTGTGTGTGTGTGTGTGTGTGTGTGTGTGTGTGTGTGTGTGTGTGTGTGTGTGTGTGTGTGTGTGTGTGTGTGTGTGTGTGTGTGTGTGTGTGTGTGTGTGTGTGTTGTGTGTGTGTGTGTGTGTGTGTGTGTGTGTGTGTGTGTGTGTGTGTGTGTGTGTGTGTGTGTGTGTGTGTGTGTGTTGTGTATGCATGGTTGAGCCGCCTCAGCACCAGTCCCCCCATACCAAGCCTTTCTTCTGCACTTGTGTTTTTGTGTCAGTGTGAAACTGTGGTGGAGGAGCTGGAGGATGACATCATCTCCATGTTCAGCCAGGACATGGAGAATGTGCACGAGGAGTTATGCAACAGAATCTCAGGTAGCAGTACTTTCTGACATGTTCCATAGCAGACGCACACACGCACACACACACACACACACACACACACACACACACACACACACACACACACACACACACACACACACACACACACACACACACACACACAACAGAACTAGAAAAGTCCAGAAAGAAATTAGCTGAATGAATGAATCCAGACATTGTTTGGCAATAGTAGCCCCTCTAAACACCAAAATCCAGCCGTGGGTTTTAAAAATATTGTTTTTTTGGTATAAATTGCCAATATGATACAATTTACCAGCCAGAAACAATGAAAACAGAAAGAATCGCCAGATTTTCAACTGTCCGACACTGTCAGCTACTCGTCTGTGACTTGCTGTTCTGTTGAAAATCTAAACTCAGAATTGTGAATCAAATTATTCTGTATACACTACCGTTCAAAACTTTGTGGTCATTTAGAAATGTCCTAATTTTTGAAAGAAAAGCATTTTTATTTAATGAAGATGACATTAAATTAATCAGAAATACAATTAAGACATTGTTAATGTGATAAATGACTATTCTAGCTGGAAACAGTTGAGTTTTAATGGAATATCTACATAGAGGTACAGAGGAACATTTCCAGCAACCATCACTCCTGTGTTCTAATGCTACATTGTGTTAGCTAATGGTGTGGAAAGACTAATTGATGATTAGAAAAGCCTTGTGCAATTATGTTAGCACAAGAATAAAATTGTGAGTTTTTATAGAAAATATGAAATTGCCTGGGTGCCATAGTTTTGAATGGTAGTGCAAATAGTAGACATAATAGTAGAATATAATAATATTAGTCATCATTTTATTCAGTGTTGGTAACACCTGTGGGCACATGCAAATATTTAGTAAATACGGACCACAGGTTTTTATATTTTTGTAAAACTTCTGCTTTAGCTTTTGTCTTTTCTGAGAAATAAAATGGTAACTGTGTCATACTGCAGAAAAAAAACCATATCTGCATTGTTTGTACTTCTAGTCATGGTTGTTGTTTCCATAGCGGTGCAGAACTTTATATTGCAGTGCAGTATAAATAAATGAGCCCACATTGAGGACGAGTGTGACAGGAGTAAATAGTTCTAAGCGTTAACAACAATAGTTAAATATTTCATTTTCTGATTTAAAAGGAAAAATGTTAAAAAGCTAACGTATCCCATCAGTAACCTGCAGCATACAAGGTGCTCCAGGGTCAGTTAGTGACATTTTACTCACAGTCTGTCCCATTTTCACACATGCTGAAGACGAACTGTTTAAACAACAAACTAAATGGTAATTTTTTTTTGTCATAGATGATTAAATGTGGTGCTACATTTTCATTTATCTGCAAGTCAGTAACCTTAACACTGATGTTTTGTTCTGTTTTTCATTTCAGACTACTGTAAAGACGGCAATCGCATCAGCCAAGAGTTATAGTGTTGTTTCATACTTTCAGCGGATGAAGGTGGGACCAGCTTTGTTGCAGAGATTATGAAAAATGGGACTTAAATAAAAATATTTTTTGATAAATAATTTAGAATTGTTTTAAATAAAGAAAAGAAGAAATCTTGGAAAACTAAAATGCGCTTATTCGTTTTTGTTTCAGCCTCAGATCATTGGACTGTTGTCAGCTGCTGCTTTCTACTGGTTTTCTGAATGCTGACAGTTCTTGCTTAGTCTGACTGACAGTTTTAACTTCATTTTATTTATCCTTTACTTAGAAAGGAAGTTCCCATTGAGACACAACATCCAGGGAGTCTTGGTTAGAGATCAAAAACAAAGCACAATAAAGAAGCAATGATTGTGTTTGTCAGTAGACAGTGGGATTTGAGCTACAGAGAAAAATAGAAACACACAGTACTACAACACCTGGGCAGTTTATCAAGCAAAAATCTCCAAACATTTAGTTTTTCACAGTAATCTAAATATCTTTGAGGCAGAAGCTGTTGGTTTAACCTTTTTTTCTTGGGCTGTGGGAAATTGTATTTTCACTTTCTGATATTTTACACACAGCTGCATTGGAACAAATCCACGCATTAGGTGATGATAGAACTGATCATTTTCAGAATGTTCTTGATGATGTTTGTTTTGCTTACATTGGTTTGTCTTCTTGTATTTTTCTGTAGTGACGTAGGCCTTGGTTATGCAAGGTCAGAGCATCATTTTTAGATCACAAATTGGAATTTCTTTGTCACTCTAGATACATACAGACACGAAATGGGAAGAAAGCTAAAAGTTGAGTGGCTTCAGAATTGTGCCGTGCTATTGTCTGGATGGGAACATGCAGCACTCCAATAGGCAAGTGTCTTCTCATACAAACCAGCAGGTGTATGGGCCTGTGCAAACACTAAAGCCTCCGTCGTCTGATTGGACCAGACCTAGCAGCAGCTGGTTGATGATTGGTCAGAACACTGTGTATTGATATGCTAAAGGATGCATGTCCGCAGGGGAAGCATGTTGGGTTGCAGAGAGTGCATTGTACTGAAGCTCCTCTATGTAGACTCAAATATCACTTAAAATGTTTCTGCTTCACTGAGTTTAATAAGTTGGAAGGCTGTAGCAAGAAAATTGACATTAGGTCAAGCATGTTTTTGTATTTTGACACTCGTAAAGCCTACTTAGCAAAGAAATTAGGCTTATGGGATGCTGGACAACTGGATCTGACCTTTTGTAACTCTTTCATCTCCAGAATGAAAATCTGATGACAAGAAGGCTGTTACACAGGCAGCAGTTGAAAGGAAGCTGCAATAATGACCAACAAGACTGTATTTACCACATAACTGGAACAAACCCGCTCATCTATCCTTTTGTCTTCAGTCTGTAAAAACTTTTTTCTGACTCCCTTTCACACTTTTATTCATGTACCAACATAATTGCACAAGGGTTTTTAATCATCAATTAGCCTTTCAACACGATTAGCTAACACAATGTAGCATTAGAACACAGGAGTGATGGTTGCTGGGAATGTTCCTCTGTACTCCTATGTAGGTATTCCATTAAAAATCAGCCATTTCCAGTTAGAATAGTCATTGATCACATTAACAGTGTCTGCACTGAATTTCTGATTCGTTTAACCCTTTTAAAACCGCAGGGATCACCGGTGACACCGCGGCACATGTGTATTTCAAATTACTGTAACTCCTCGCTACTTCTTGTGAAACGGGGCTTTCTGGTGCTATTACATGCATTACGGTAATGACTGAGTGCCGTGTGGGGAGAGGGGGGAAATGAGGAAATGAGTATTATAGTTCTAAAAGGATTAATGTTATCTTCATTTGAAAAAATGCTTCTGTTTCAAAAAAAAGGATATTTCTAAATCACCCCAAACTTTTGGACAGTAGTGCAGATGAAGATTTTCACACACTTTCTGCTGCTGCTGCTTCTTTTCTGCCAAAGTGAGAACCAAGGCAGACATATCCTTTCAGTGCCAGTTGGTTGGTTCTAACTACCAGGCCAAATGTCATGAAACTTTGTGGAACATGGCCAGAAAGAAGGAGCCACTTCAATTTTGGTTTGGATCAAGATCTTGAAGGTTAAGCCTGTACAGCACAGTCTCTGTCCTTAGACCACTGACTCAGATAAGGAAGATCCAACCAACCTTTTACATAAGAAAAAGTTTAAAAAAAAAACCTCAAGAGAAAAAAAATGAGCCTTTTCTAGCATACAGTTCAGCAAAGATAAAGATAAATCCAAAATTCATTAAAAAACATTTCTGATAATCAGTGCACATATTTAACTAGAAAAGCACTGTGAGAGCACAGTACTCCGCCAAGGCTCTTCATTCCCTCATATGACATTATCAGAAATGTAGCATGTTTTTTTTTTAGAAATGCAGCATTTGTTTTTAGTTATTGATGATCACAAATCACAGCGACATAGAATGTGGCCATGTAATATAGATGTACCCAAAAACAAAATGACCTTGCACTGAGCACAGGTGTATGTTACGTATGGCTACGTCATGTACGGATACCGAATCGCGTGAACTAAATATGTAGCGGGCGGCGGAAATTGATCTGACTTGGAAACACCCCCACAATTTAATCAGTTGTTCCTTGTATCATTTCTGACAGATAAGTCCCGATAAGTCCGCAGCGCTTGATCTGGATTGCAATCATGTGATCGTCAGTAGGTAGCTGACGTCGTGTTCACTTGTTTTCATAGTTACAGTGATGCTGCGCCGCTGTCTCACAATGATACAGAGATCTTTAAAAATCTGTGGATCCAGACTAGAAGCTACATCACTGCCAACTCTAATCACTTGGTCCTTGTGTCATTTCTGACCTTCCCTGAAAATTTCATCCAAATCCATTTGTCTGTTGCCAACAGACAAACCAACAGCGATCATCACATAATTTAATATGTATGAGTAACAAGTCATCCAGATAGCTCAACTGGTTGAGTGGGCGACCCATGAACATGAGCTATAGTCCCTGACGCAGTAGCCTGGGTTTGATTCCAGCACACGACCCTTTGCTGCAGGTCTTCCCCCACCATTCTTCTCCTCGACTTTCCTGTCTGTCTCTTAACCTATCAAATACATTTTTAAAAATATATTTGAGTAATTAGAAGGGCACTGAGAGAATGCAGATGGCCACCAAGGCTAATAGTCCACTCTTCTATGTCATGCAATTTTACATTCTAAACCACACTTTCCACTAAGTTTCATGAAAATTGGCCTAGTTGTTTTGTAATGTTGATGACAGATGAATAATAATGAAAATGTAGCTTCCTTGGGGGAGATAATCAAGTGTTACCTACTAATAATATGCTACTATAATATGCAACTGTTTCACTTTTATGTCTAAGGTTTTATGTATGGTGTTAAAGAGATATCTACTGAAGTTAGCATGCTAACCAACTCACCTCTTAGTAGACTGCAGTAATGTTCTTTTCACTAACACAAAATGTAGGAAACAACTGAGCCTTGCAGAAGAGATTATGCAGACATCACCATTTGAGAAATAATGAAGAATTTTGGCTTTAGCCGTGTAGATATAAAAATTATGAAGACAGGTCACCCATGACCACTGACCTTAAAAACTGACAGCAGTGTAATGTCCATTCACTTACAGGCATGCAGTTGAAGAAATCTTTGTGAAAACATAACATAAACTCTGTATCTCTTTCACACAGTCGCTCTAACTCCTGCTGTAAGCTGCTTCTAAAACCAAAGGTCAGCATTACATCATTAATACATTCTAACAACTAGAAAAGCACTCAGAGAGCACAGTACTCTGCCCATAGACTGTATAATAAAGATTGACGTAGCAACTGGCTCCAAAAATGAAGCCTACCTGGAAGTGTCAAAAACTTGCAGTACTACTCCTTCCAACAGAGGCAGGCTCCCAGAAGCTCTGGCTCCATAGACTCCAACTCTACACTCTTTATTATACAGTCTATGACTCTGCCAAAACTGCTCATTCCTTGTATCATTTCCAACAGCTGAAATCTGTAAAAAAAAAAAAAAAAAAATTGTGGATCCATGACTAGAAGCCGCATCACTGCCAAAATCTATTCCGTCGGTCCGTGTGTCATTTCTGACCTTCCCTGAAAATTTTATCCAAATCTGTTAGTCTGTTTTTGAGTAATGTTGCTAACAGACAGACCAACCCATGCCGATCGTCACATAACTCCACCGAGGCGCCACCTCCTTGGCGGAGTAGAAATAGTCCAAAATCTTTACATTTTTCAGCACACATCAAACTCCTAGTCACTCCGGGATGAGGGGAACACCTTCTCTGGCCTCCCACAGAAAAGAACCAGCACAACTCAACACAACTTCTCTAAATTGTACAAGAAGGGCCAAAGTCGTCTCCACCTGCTGAGGAGACTGAGGTCTTTTGGAGTGTGCAGGACTCTGCTCCAGACATTTTCTGTGGTAGCATCTGCTATCTTCTATGCAGTGGTCTGCTGGGGAGGAGGGAGCATGGAAAGGGACAGAAAGAGACTGAACAGACTGGTCAGGAGGTCCGGTTCTGTCCTGGACTGTTCCCTGGACTCCATAGAGGAGGTGGGTGAGAGGAGGATGTTGGCAAAGCTCACATCCATCATGGACAATCCCTCTCACCCACTGCATGACACTGTGGGGTCTTTAAGCAGCTCCTTCAGCAGCAGACTGAGACATCCACCCTGCAAGAAAGAGCACTATCACAGGTCCTTCATTCCATCTGCTATAAGACTTTACAACATCAGCATCACTGGCTGATGTTAACATAACCTGGACTCATATCATTATCACCCCAAACCATAAAATTTGCACACCAATTCTTGCCCTGCTACATCTTTGCACTTTTTAAATGTATTTTTTCAAGCCACTTTATATTGGTGTTGTTTACAGTGTGTCAATACTGTGCTATTTAATTCTCATTTATCATCCCTGTACATATTGTAAATATTATTACTACTATTTTATTATTTTATTACTATTACTAGGTTTATTGCTATATAAGCTGCTGTAACAATGTGAATTTCCCCTTCTGTATCATTGCGAGATAGCGCCACTGTAACTATGACAAGTGAACACTCCGCGAGCTGCCTGCTGATGATCACATGATTGCAGTCCTACTACAAATCGACTGCTGCGGACCATGAAATTTCTTAAAGATTTCATCCATCGGAAATCATACAGCGACTGAGCAGCCTTGGCAGAGTACTGCACTCTGAGTATGTTATGTTCCGATACAGAGTCAGATGCAGACAACGAAGACACGGCAACAGAGAATTTAAACACAAAATATTTATTTACAAATATAATATATTTACAGGAAGTGTGGATGCAGAGCAGGGCACTAAAGAACTCAAGAGGGATGCCTTAAAGACTGGAGGAGAACAAACAAGAATACCAAACGTCACAAGCAAACAGGAGGAAACTACCATACACTCACTAATCTGAGCACGGTAACACAATGTCAGGAAAGTTCTAAACTATGAATCTCAAGAAAAAAAACTCTAAATAACCAAAACGGCGGGCTTAGAAAGGTACAAAACACACTTGGCAATTCAGAAAATCAAATAGCCAAAGAACGCACAATATAAGACGGAATTAAACTACGAAAATATAGATTCACCAACACGTCAAAATAATCAACCCAATGATAATTCTACAGAACAAAGCTAAGACTGGATACCGGTATTGAGCAGGGAATAGACTGCTGAGGTTGTGTGTGACTGCAGATGTAGCTGAGCTGAAACAGGTGCTGCAGGGATGAGTCCAAATTTGAGATCTTTGGTTCCACCCGCCGTATACACACTCCTTGGAACTCTGTCATGGATGCCATTTTTGTCCAGTCTCTTCCTTAATGTTGAGTCATGAACACTGACCTTAACTGAGGCAAAGGAGGCCTGCAGTTCTTTAGATGTTGTCCTGGATTCCTTTGTGACCTCCTGGATGAGTCGTCGCTGTGCTCTTGAGGTAATTTTGGTTGACCAGCCACTCCTGGGAAGGTTCACCACTGTTCTGTGTTCTCTCCATTTGTGGATGATGGCTCTCACCGTGGTTCTCTGGAGTCCTAAAGCTTTAGAAATGGCTTTGTAATCCTTTCAAGATTGATGGATACCAATTACCTTATTTCTCATCTGTTCTTGAATTTGTTTGGATGGCAGTATTTTGTTGCAGCATAACAAGGGGGGAATTACTTTTTCATATAGGCCCATGTAGAGTTGGATAGCTTTTCCCTCTTAAAACATTCAATCATTGTTTAAAAACTGTGTTTTGTATTTACTTGGGTTATCTTTGTCTAATATTTAAATTTGTTTGATGGTCTTAGACATTTAAGTGGGGGAAATATTTAAAATAAAATAAAAATTAGAATTCATAGCACTGCATTCTTTTTTGATTGATTATAAGAGCAAATACCCTATAATTAAATGCAATAATAATGCTGTTATTGAAAAGTGATCCAATTTTGAATCATTTGACATTCATGTGATATTGCAGAGGGATGTATTCACCTCTGTTGTACACTGTAGGTTAGTGTATGTGTACGATCACAATGAGCATCAGCCATTACATTGTGGAAAAAAACTACCCTTAGTGCACACAGGTTAACTCATAGCCTTCTATACACCTGGTCTCATCTGGTCATTTTAAGGTATTTGAATTCACTTTGCAGTCTGTAGTGAGAGGGAAGCAAGTGGCTGGTTGTTGGTTTCTATCCAGTGATTCTAAGACATGCACCACTGTAAGCTGAGACTGTGTCTGTTCTGCACCTTACAAAGCAATTGCTGCTTATTTAATGATTACCACAGCATTATCCAAAATTCAGTGAGCAAACTATTTGGCACTAACAGAACTCTGCAGAGCACTGTTATTCTACCTTGTCTTTCATAACACTTCCTTCTATTTATTCCTTCAATCCCTTGTTTCTGCACCAGCAGCAGTAAGTCTCTACCTCCCCTCCTTCCCTGCATCCCTGCTGTTTTGTTTTCTTCACTTCCCAGGGGCTGAAGTCACAGTAGGACCCATACAAGCTCATTGTGTAGCTGCCTGTCTGGAAATGTCAAGGAGCTCAGCTTCCACCCCTGACAGATCAAGGGTTACCAAAGTGCTAAATGACTACAGAATGACAGACTTGGTAAGTGCTCATTTACCATAGATTGTCAACTTTTAGTCGTCCCAAATGCAGCTTCAATGAGGGTGGATAGACTCCTGCTGATAAGACAAATGGAAGAACATATATAGCTTTATTTTACCTGAACTAAATTAAACAATGTTTACATATAGTTAAAGGGAAATTGTAATTTAGGGTTTTGTCCTTCTTTTCTCTCTGATATTCCTAGCTGAGACTGGTAATACTAAGATATTACTTAAGTTTAATTCAGACGGATTTACTGGCATGACCATATACAATGTCAGGATTCCCAATGCACTGCATGAATGCTGACATTCATTTACAAGACACTAGCAGAATTGTAACAGAGGGATAAAAATGAATAAAACATTACACTAAAAAGAGGAAACACAAGCAGTCAGATGACTGGACACAAATTGGCAGATTAGTCAAATGTATAAAAACTAAGAATCATAAAATGACTTCCCACACTGTCTGTTGTAAACATCTGGAGTTCAGACTGAATTGTTAGAGTCTTTACAACTTGTCTTATCACCTGATTCCTCATGTTTCTTGCCTCTTTTTGCTTCTTTCGAGAGGCACTGTCTTGTCAGATCCCTGAAATAATTTTGCTAATATTATGTTATCACATCTAATAGAATTGATTTACAAAACTACGATGATCAGATTAAGCAGTGATAATAAATTTATTTATATCCTGAAGCCTACAGCAGTGGTTGTATTCCAAACTTTTAAACTAGTGTCATACTTGCCCGTAATTTGTGGAAATGATTAATGGCTATCATCTTGCATCTTCCTTTATATTTGATTGTGACTTCAAGTCTTTGTTTGCTATTCCGACTCAGGGTTGATTTGAAAATACTTTAGAAAAAAATATCTTTCCTTTCCTAAAAAATAGAGTTTAGTAAAACAATCTGCTGAGCTGATACATCTTAAAATGTTAGCAGTGAATTTTAATGTGGTTTTAAAAACTGCGGTAACTATGGTGTGTTTCAGCAACTTAGAGCAAAAAAAAGGCAAATATCAATTGCAGATCTGTGATGGAGTGCAAACCTTAACTCCATTACTTTCTGCCTCGCTACATGAAGAGCTGACTTTGTCCTGCACTGATACAGAACACTGGCCTGGGTCAAAAATACTGAGACTCACAATTATTCAGTATAGAAGTCATTTCTGTGAATCTGGGATGTCAGCTAATGAAATTTTCCCTGCCTCCAGAAGAAGCTCTGTTTCTAAGAAATACTTGCATGCATAATTCCTAATGAAAATATTGATTCTAGAGTGGAGTGCTGCTTTTCAGAAATATGCTGCCATGATGGACAAATTTATCACTGTAGTAGAAGACGATATGTCACAATTAAGGCTATCACAACCTTTAGGATATATACTGAGCTCACAATGTCTTGAGGGGATTAGTACAAAGCTATGACTACTTGATAATTCTGCAACTGTTGTTTTTTCTGTAACTCAGCTCACTTGTTTTATAGAAAAGCTATTTGAGACAAAGTGTGATTTTGTATTATTGTATCCTTACTCTTATAGCCTAAAGTTTGGTCACTGGGCTGCAGCATTAACTTGTATTCTAACAAGATTAAAATATATTTGTCCTGGAGATTAGCATAGTTAAGTCTCCCTTTTTTCGCCTTCTGGGGCGGCTGCAGCATGCTTTGATCAGTGTTGCGCAGCAAGGCCCAGGCTTGGCCTGGCCATCCCAGGCCTGGGTGTGAAATTGGTCTGATGTCATCCCCCATTCTCCACCTTCACCAGCTTTATGTGGCCATAATTATATTTCCGCCACAAAGCCCCTATCCCCTTCACTCTGTTTTCCATATTCCAAGTTTGATTAGGAAGCGTTTAGAGAACTATGGCTAAATTACTCAGCGGGGGGGAAGGGGGATGGGCCATCTTTTGTCTGACGGAGACAGAGGAGACATCAATACTTTGTGATATGTACTTTTCTTTTTTCTGGCCCGTCTGCCCTTTGCCTCTGTCTGTTGAAGAGGTTAAGTTTATGACAAGAGAATTCATGAACTTTGGTTAAATAAGATGTTTTTTGGGTTTTTTTTTTTTTAGGTTTTCCCTCTTGAACAACCATACCTGTTGCTGAATTATGACCATAGACAGGTTTAGTAACAATTGGTTGGTGTCTTAACAATCAAACAAGACTTTACAAATAGTCCCTCAAAATATTGAGCATGGAATTTAATTTCTAAAATTTGGGATCAGCATGTGAGATAAACTGATCTAAAAGCATACTGTTTTCCACCTGTTTAATGTGCTGAAGAAGACGATGAGGTTCAGCTGAAACTGTTCAGGGAAGAAGGTGGTGAATGGATGTACACTTGAGATTATTTTCTCATCTTGAACAGCTTGAAAGAAAAGTCATGACATCACCTCAGGGATCTTCACGGGGTTTAGAACAAAAAGACAAGCATACACCTGCCTTTTGATAGTTACTTAGCAAACAGCAAAACTACATGAGATAATAACTGAACACCTATCCATAGCTCAGTAAATTAGGTTATAGCATCCATTGATCGACCACAGCATTAAAACCACCAACAGATAAGGTCTACAGCACTGATTCTGTCATCACAATACAATGCTCTGTTGGGACATTTAGTATCCTTTCATTCATGTGGACGTTGCTTTGACACAAACTAGCTACCTTAACATTGTTGCAGACCAAGCACACCTCTTATCTCCATGGCAACAGTGTCCCCAAGCGGGACAATGCACCCTTTTAACTCCACAAAAGCAGCTCGAGGAACATGAGAAAGAACCTGAGGCACTGACCCACTCCTCAAATCATAATCTGTGCCAGCATCCACAGGATGCACCTCGGAACTGCTTGACCATCCAACATGCACGTCAGACAGACTGTACATCCAGCGCAACCCAGCTATCTACAGGACTGCAGGCCATGCCAGTATGTATACACTACTGTTCAAAAGTTTGGGGTTATCAAGGAAATTTCATGTCTTCCATGAAAACTCACACTTTCATTCATGTGCTAACATAATTGCACAAGGGTTTTCTAATCATCAATGAGCCTTTAAACACCATTAGCTAACACAATGTAGCATTAGAACACAGGAGTGATGGTTGCTGGAAAAGTTCCTCTGTACCCCTATGGAGATATTCCATTAAAAATCTGCCGTTTCCAGCTAGAACAGTCATTTATCACATTAACTATATCTAGACTGTATTTCTGATTCATTGAATGTTATCTTCATTGAAAATAAAAAGGTTTTATTTAAAAAATAAGAACATTTCTAAGTGACCCCAGGCATTTGAATGGTAGTGTACACTGTTTAAAGTAGAAAGGGGGCACTCACCTCTGAAGAGGTTGCAAGTAAGTTGCAACATGTACCATGTTGGAGCTCGTAATCCAAATGGTTTTATTATGCTTTGTTAAAAGTTGTATTCTTGGTATTCTGAATGTAGCAACCAGCCTTGAGATTTCAAATATGATTTAATTTTAACACAGTAGAACTGATGTGAAATGTTTCATCAGAGTCATCATGGAAAAGTGGCACTCCTTTTATTTATTCCAGAACTTTTCCCCTGAACTCAACAATTGGAAACAAAGAGGAAAAACATGTCCATTTCGCACCAGTACTTGGCTGTGGTGTTGTCACCTGCTGCTTTTTGCATGGACACCCAAAACATTTTTTCCCTTCATCCAGGTTCTCTGGCCAGTATACCCTGAGCTCTCCCCTCCTCCACCACCCTTCACCCCCAACCCCTCCGACTGACAGCCTTAGACTGTGTATAGAAACCCAGCTCACAGCTTTTTTTTCCCCTTTTCCTCGCCCAAGTCAAGAGTAGCTCAGCTCATCAAGTCAGCGACCGTTGGGCGGTACTTCCACATACAAACCAGCTAAGAAAAGAAATGCAGATGAGGGCTTCTGCAACCATTCAAAGAGTCCAGGTCACTGCTGCTGCCACTGCCAATACACGAGTCCCAGACAACTCTCTGGCTTTTTGCTGATGAATCTCCTTCAGCTCTCCATATTTCTTTCTTCCTCCCTATATAATATCCTCCATCCTTACTCCATCATGTTCAGATGTTCAGGTAAACAGCATACAGACATGAACTGACGTGTGTCGAGTTGTAAGAGTTTAGCAATGCTGTCAGTAGACTTAGTTACTTGGCTGCTGAAGCAGTTATGTTTTATCATGAACCAGTCCTTACTGTGTATGTTTTAACCTGCAATGATCTGTATTTCCTGTTGAGAACTTTTCTGCTGCGGCTTAGCCAAGCTCATCAGGACAAAGCAGTAAAGATGTTAATGGAAGTAATGAATGGGTGATATGTGTTTCCAAACTTCCTCTGTGTTTTTTCGACTTTTTCTACAAATGATGAATGAACACTCAGAGCTATCTGTGTTTTGCCAGTTGTTCGTGTCATTTGTACAACGCAGAAACACTCAGTTTGTATGGATGCTACATGTCTTGGCCTGTTGATCACAGCCTGAAATCAATTCATGCTGTTTATTAATGACTGGCAACAACACCCTTTTACCAGCCGTGTCTCCAAAAACATGTTCCCATGATCCGATGCAACTAAAGGACACTCAGCTATGTTTTGAAAGGAACTTATTTTCTCTCTGTTAGGTAATAACTTGACATAGTTGGAATAGTAAGTCTACATTAAGAGGTTGCCGGTGGCATCAGTCAGATGTGGGACTTTTAATCAGTAGACTATGTTTGTGTCCCATGTAGGACAATTGTTCTTCACCTAAACCTGGGTAGGCAGTGTTTTTTGGCATCACTGGGCAAAAAAAATACATAATAACCTTTCAGCATACTGTAATTAATGTGGTCTGAGAAGCATTTGGATTTCTGCACCTCTGTTTGGCTCTGTTTACTGGCTTTTGAAGACATTGCTTTGACGCAAGATTTAATCACGTCTTTTAACCCACAGAGAGTGAAATGGTAAAAAGAGCAGCAAAGGAAGCATTGAGAGTTGGATGTAGTTAGGTGAAGGACTCAGGAGAGTGAGATTTGAATTCTGTGCCAAATTATGAAATTTTCTCCCCCCTTTTCCAGATGTCTGCACACCCCAGCTTTAAGTAACATATTCACTTGCATTTGGTTATGTTCAGAGAAAAAGCATGGTCTGAGTTCAAATATACACTTTCACTACATATTTGAAGCTTCTCCTACATTTTTTGGGTTACCAGGGTGACATGTTCTGCACCATGTAATATGATTGGCTGGCTGAAAAGGGGCAATGGTAGGAAACCAATGCAATAAATTGCAAATAAATTGGAAATTTTATTTGTGCTATGTCACAAATGTAGAACTAAGTAGGTTTGCCTCAAAATGTGATTGAGAATGGAGTTTAATTTTGCAGACAGGGCTCCTTATTTTCTTAGATCATTTCCCACTGGCTTCTGCTGTTCTTATTCCAAAGTGGATTTCATATTGTGTTAGTCCAACTAATGATGACTCAAAAAACTTATACAAAATATCCTAAATTGCAAATTAACTACATGTAATCTTGTAAATATAAAAGAGAATTCATGTTGATGCAGACCTATAGTTATTCTGAGGGTCTAAAAGCAACAATGGCCTACTGATAGTTCAGAGCTGTCCCACAAAAGAGCTCTGGATGAGAAATTCCCAGGAATTTAATCTCTACAGTGGTAAAGCCAAGTGCAGAAAGGCAAAACGGTTTTCAGTACTCTAAGGTGGTTTTTGTAAAGTCCTGGAAATTAAACAGCTGTGGAAACTGACTCCAGGGCCACTGCAGAAACCACTCATTCATCAGATTATTTAAGCTCTTAACTACCAAGGTCAACTGGTTCCACATGTTCAGCTGTTTGGGTTGCAGCTATGTATCTGTTCCTACTGTTCTCCTCTTCACACATTTTAAGTACAGTGAATTTGAAATGCTGAGCTCAGCTGCTCAGATCTGATGCTGTCATCCTGGATCTTGTCACATGTGGCCACGATCCGAATTCTGAAAATGATTGCATGTTTTCTGTATGTATAATGCAACTGCTCATGACTTCTAACAATATGTGTCATAGCAAGGCTTTTATTTTAATTCCATTTTCTCAAATTTCTCTCTAATCTGAGTGTGGTTTACTATTTTGTCAGCATGTAGAGAGCTCCACATGGATGGTTTCAAATATGTAATTGTTTTTTTTATTTACACTGCCGTTCAAAAGTTTGGGGTCACCCAGGTAAATTTCATGTTTTCTATGAAAGCTCACACTTTTATTTATGTGCTAACATAGTTGCACAAGGGTTTTCTAATCATCAATTAGCCTTTCAATACCATTAGCTAACACAATGTAGCATTAGAACACAGGAGTGATGGTTGCTGGAAATGTTCCTCTGTACCCCTATGGAGATATTCCTTTAACCGTTAGATGCATAAGTGGGTCAAAAATGACCCTCTTGCAAAATCGTTGTAATGAAAAGTTTTTATCATTTCATATTCCAGTTATTCCTCAAAGAAACATGTTTTTGACATCATTTCATTTCAATTTTTAAGTACCTTTTATACTTCTAAAGAAATTGTAATATTTGTATTACTACCTCAAGCTCTTTATCACTGATAATATCATACAAGGGAAACTTGGAGGGACGGAGAGCAGCAACAGCTGGAGGAAAAGAGTGGAAAAATGTCAACAAAGTGGGCGCTGGCATTCTTCTATTGCTGCTCTGTGTAATATTCTTCTTTTTCATTTATCAAAATGTTCAAAATCTGTTATAAAGTGACAAATAAACATATTTCAAACGTGAAATTATTCTTGTGTGGACAAAAACATAATACAAACAATTATATAAATTGTTATTCTTAACCAAAATGACAAAAGACACAGTTATTCTTATAGGGGTCATTTTTGACCCACTTATGAAAGAGTGTAGGGTCCAATCATTTGTTCATCTAATTGATAATAAATGAGCGTTTCCAGCTAGAATAGTAATTTATCACATTAACAATGTTTAGACTGCATTTCTGATTCATCTAATGTTGTCTTCATTGAAAAAAATGCTTTACTTTCAGAAATAAGCACATTTCAAAGTGACCCTAAACAGTAGTGTATATATAAACCTCACATGATTGAATCTTCCTGTAACAGTAAACCTTATTTTTTTTCATATTTAATGCACACTTTCTGTAAAAAGTAAGTACTTGATGCATTTTAAAGAAGTCAATAAAGTGAAATTTCTTGTCATGATTGTATTTGTTATGGACAGGGATTTTTAGCTGATTGGCATCAGAGAAGCTGCAGCAGTATAAATGTAGTTGAATAATCCCGTCTAAATAATGACCTGTTTTAGTGTCACTTTTCAAACTGGGTGGTGGGGGGGAAGAGATGCATTTGGACCCACTTCTATGTACTTCAAGGGCCTATAATGTAAAATTATTCATAGTATGAAGGTACACTTTTGCTTCTTTAAATTAAGTTATTGTAGATATAA
This sequence comes from Amphiprion ocellaris, assembly GCF_022539595.1. Taxonomy (NCBI): domain Eukaryota; kingdom Metazoa; phylum Chordata; class Actinopteri; family Pomacentridae; genus Amphiprion; species Amphiprion ocellaris. Next base: position 23,928,353 of record NC_072775.1, read on the forward strand.
GTAGCGAAGAGATCAGGGGGAGTTTGTTTTTCATATTTATTGAATTTTCTATGGGGGAAACGGGGGGAACACTGATCCCATAATGAAACAGAGTCTCTCCACTGGTCCCTATCACAGACCAAATGTCTTTTCCATTTAGACTCTCTGATCCACAGATCTAGCTGGGTGTTCAGACCACCTCCTTCTCTTTGGTGTGTGAGCTCTCTCACTGTAATGTGGATCACAATCAGGATATTCCAATAAAACACTCACAGCAAAATTCTAGATATTTCTGCCAAGTGAAGTTTTTCGTGTTTGTAGAACGTTTTCTTCCCTGGTGTGTGTTTCATGCTGACCTAATGAAATAATCTGAAAGTCAGTTCAGCATCGTTGTCGTTTATTTACCATCACACCATTAAGATATAAATTATTTACATACTGTATATAAAAGAGGATTTCAGCGGCGAGGGAAGAAACAACTTAATATTTTATCTTAAAAGTCCTAATTTGAAAAAAAAAAATCCCTTTTGCGGCATAGAAAACACAAGTGCTCTTTCTTTATAACACTGTAAATATTTCCAGCTTGTATTTACAGAACTTTAAGGCAGAAGCTTGTCCAGGTTTTTGACTGAATGCGAGACTTAGAACTGATAACACAAACTGAAACAATATTAATAATGATAGGAACATTCACAGCATCGTAAGACCACGATTTGGTTTGGATCTACACACAGCGGACCCGCAGAGATGATGCACTCAAACAGAAGGGAAAAAAAAAGTTATTGCAAGAAAAATAAGTTATGTAAACACTCCAGAGCCCCATTTCCACATGGCTATAGATGCTGCATGTATTATAAATAACAATATAACGGTCTTCCGTAACAACAAATAAAACCATTTCCTTGAACATTCGTGGATGTACGTGTACCCTGTAGGTCCAGGATTTGGCCGAAAGGTGTGAAGGTCAATAAGAAAGATATAGCTATTGGCACATTTTAATGTACTGTAAATTGAAATAGAAATTTTGATAGAAAATAAAAAACAAAGACGTATTTTGTGTCTCTAAAATCAGAAAATGTATTCTAATCCACACCAATTGTGTCCGTGTGAGTCCGATGCTAAATCTTTTGAGGATCAATTTTGCATCAAACAGACAGCTTCTATAACAGGGGTGTCAAACATACGGACCGCGGGCCAAAACCGGCCCGCCAGAGGGTCCAATCCGGCTCGCGGAATCACTTTGCAAAGCATAAAAATTACAGAGGTGAAAATGAATCCCTACTGTGAAAATATTTAAAGGCATTGAGTATTGTGCAATATAATATGAGTCAGCAGCTTCAGTATGACAGAGTTTGGTTTGGTTGAACCCTATTGTTGATGCACTGCCACAACTTTTATGCATTTTTTATGTATACATTTTCTACTTTTGCAAAGCAGGGGGATAGCTAAACCTTCTTCTTTAATAGGTCCCACTTTAGTTTGTGTGCTGTGATGTGTCACGATTACTGCACAGATGTAGAAATGAATGGGAATTTAAAATAATTTCTAGATCTTGACAAGTTGTAAAATACTATATTTTTCAGTTCCAGATACATGTGACTAAATGTTTATGCCTTTGTAGAAACTGTGATCTGTAAATTGTGATGCACAAATGACAAAATGAGGTTTAATATTGTTTAAATTTCACCTTTTTTTGCTTAAGGAACTTCAGAATGTTCATAATGTTTTGTAAAAAGATAGTTCATTAAACGTGAGCATTTTCAGAATGTACTTTTTTTGCACTAAAACAAGGGGAAATATTTGGAGTTATGATTTTACTGCGCACTTGAGATCAAATTGGGCTGAATATGGCCCTGAACTGAAATGAGTTTGACACCCCTGTTCTATAAAGTAGACCTTTAATTCCAGATAGAAAAGGTGTCCATACAGTCCCACATGGCGGGGCGCACTGAGCAGGCTGTGGAGGCCTGCTGCCTCAGCACAGGTAAACATTCACTGCAGTACGCAGACAGAACACAGCCAGAAAACAGCCGACAACAGCCGATATAGTCAGAAACAGAGAACACACAGTTTAGGCTATTCTTCTCAATTCACAGTTCTCAGAATGCAGCAGAAAAAAAAATCTTTGGATTGAGCATATAGGCTGGTGTGCAGACTGACGGTGGCACAGAGCTGCAGGGACGGAGACCCGCTCAGCCCTCCTAGATGCTGTTCAGCACAGTTCTTCCCTTCTCTCTGCGCTGTAACAGGAGAATTCTCAAAGTTCTTTTCTGAAAAACTGAAAAATACCTTTCTGTCCTATCATGGGCAGAGCTCTCTGCCCGTTAAGTTATCTCTGAGCAGTTTGTTCTTCTCTGACCTGGGCTTGTTCTGACCCCACTAATCCTGCCTTCTGTGAAAGTCAGAATATTCTTGATTCGGGAAAACAGACAAATACTCCGACTGTGGAAACTGGCTCCAATTTACCACGTTTCTGACGTCATTCAAAAAACTGATGGTTATTCAAGATGGCGGGGTATTGGGTTTAATAATTCAAAACATTCATTTCAATTATCTTAGCCTGATATTTAACCTCCATTCTTCTAAATTCTTCAATCCGATTTTCTCTCAATTCGATCAAAATTTTATTGGACGTCCAGATAGGCGATCGATAAACAGGCGCTGCAGTCTCCGACGCAGCGGTCACGGGTTCGAATCCAGCTCACGACACTCCCCCGCTCTTCTACCCACGTTTCCTGTCTTTCTCTCCACTGCCCTACATAATAAAACGGCCAAAAAACCTTCATAAAGCATTTTATTTTGTTTACACACGCTACCGTTCAAAAGTTTGGGGTTATCCAGACACTTTTTTTCATGTGTTAACATAATTGCACAAGGGTTTTCTAATCACCTATTAGCCTTTCAACACGATTAGGTAACAGTGTAGCATTAGAAGACAGGAGTGATGGTTGCTGGAAATGGGCCTCTGTACCCCTATGTTGAATTTCCCTTCTTGGATTAATAAAGTTATTGTATTGTATTGCACTGTATGTAGATATTCCATTAAAAAAATCTGCCGTTTCCAGCTAGAATAGTCATTTACCACATTAACAATGTCTAGACTGTATTTCTGTTTCATTTAATGTTATCTTCATTGAAAAAAAACGTATTCTCTTTCAAAAATAGGGACATTTCTAAGTGACCCCTAACTTTTGAACGGTAGTGTACGTGTAGGTCATCCCAAATGAGTCGTTTTGTCGCCAGTTTATCACAGTGACTTCTGAAGTCTGCCTGATGTCGTCTGAAGTGATCTTTGACCTGTGAACGCACAGAGGTCGCGGTTTGAAGGGGAAGAACACCTTGGAAATTTCCGCCTTATGTCTGTGACTTGAACGTAGCACATTCTGGGAGTTGGATCGGACCGTCAGACCTGCAGCCCTGTGGACACACGGCGGTCTGCGTTCTCACACGCCTCACACACACACAGAAGACAAACACAACGCACACCATCGTCTCTGGTTGAGTTTTAAATAGCCTATGAATGCTGGTGCTCGAGTGATTTTATTGCATGGTTCAGAACCCCTAGCTCCCTCCCTCCCTCCCTCCCTCCCTCCCCGCGGCTCGGCTAGTCGCTGTCCGACTTGTCGTCCTTCGCCGTGGAGTGGTTGTACAGTCCCTGCGCCATGAGATGCAGCGCCAGAGAGTTTTTATTCCCCGTGGCTTTCTTGATTTTGGCCCGCTTGTTCTGAAACCAGATTTTGATTTGAGACTCGTTGAGGCCAAGGTCCCGGGCCAGGCTCTGCCTCCGCTGCTCAGTCAGGTACCGGTTGTTCTGGAACTCCGTTTTCAACCGGTGGAGCTGCTCCGCGGTGAAGGCTGTCCGGGGCCGCTTGTCCTCTTTAGTCGGGATCGGCGCTTTCTTTGGTTTGCGGGATCTGGGCCCTTTGGGTGGGTGGAAGCAAAATGACAGCTATTGGTTAGGAACAGTACTTCTGAAATTTGTCACATTTTCACGAGTGGGGAGCAAGAATGGACCTGGGTAATAAAAGTGGTTCTGTTGGTGAACGGAACGCGTCTCTAGGTTTGCACCCTAAAGTTTTCATGCGCCAGGTTGTCAAGATCACATTTAGTTTCAATGTTAGAGGGTTCAGATTAGTAGTTTTAGGTCCAAAATATTTAAAAATATTTTTAGAAATATTTTCTTTTAATGCGTGACCTGCAGACAGTCCCTGAACCACGGTCACAAATGAATATTAAAGAATATTGAGAAAGAATTTCGTAGAGATCCACAAACAAACACACACACGCACAAAACACACACATACATATAAACACACACAATCGTTCAAAAGTTTCGGATCACTAATAAATGTCCTTAATTTTTAAAGAAAGGCATTTTTTTGCCAACGAAGATAACATTAAACGAATGTGGTAATTAACTATTCTAGCTGGAAACGGCAGATTTTTAATGGAATATCTACATAGGGGTACAGAGGAACATTTCCAGCAACCATCATACCTGTGTTCTCTTGTGATCCTTATAGTTATCCCCAATAACCACTTGGGGAAACATCTTAAAGATTGTATTCAACATTACAAAAGTAACGTTGTGCGAAAAATCTGTGTAAAAATGCATGTTAGAAGAGCATTTCCTATTTCAGTGACAGAAGCATTGCACAAATATTGGCCAAACTGATAGCACATTGTGTCAGCTAATCGTGTTGAAAGGCTAATTGGTGATTAGAAAACCCTTGTGCAGTTATGTTTACACATGAATAGAAGTGTGAGTTTTCATGGAAAACATGAAATTGTGTGGATGACCCCATACTTTTGAACAGTAGTGTGTATATATATGGTTATTTAGTTGTATATCTTAACAATCTTTCATTCTAGTATAAATGTAACGACAGTGAATTTAGATCATAAAGTTTGTAATCATGGGTTTCCCTCTCACTGACAGTAAACTCATCACCACAGCCCACTAGATGCTCACATGGCTGCCTGTGGACATGCTGGATATGATATATGAACTTAAGCTTGGAAGCACTTGTTTGGGTTTAATACTTGGAACAGGAGCTTTCAGGACATGTCATTCTGAGAGGATCTATTCTCAGAGACACTTCCAGGACAGGACTTTTGAACCCAAGCCCAACTGGAGCCAAACGGAGGGAGATTCTACGTGAACTATATGTACTGCATGGTCTCTGCAAGCAGACTGGAGTGAGGACGGGAGGAGGAGGGCGCAGATGGGGGTGGGGTTGGGATATGATGGAGGATGGGGGACTTCGGCGCCTCTTTCCCTCCCTGTTACCATAGGAACTCCATTTTTTTAAAAAAAGTTGTTTCCTAAAAAGAGCAGCAACCGCTTTTGTTGCTGGTGTAACTTTCAGTCTAGTCGTTTCTGTCAAGATGAAATCAAATGCACGAGAAAAGATGGAGAAATCCGTTTGCCGTGAGACGAAAAAACACAAATCAATCATTCTACTAGAAGAGGCGCTGATCAGCCCAACAACACTAAGGGCTGCGTTTGGTTTGACAACAATGCACAATAAATATTATTATACATGTCATAAGGTTGAACTGAATCTCATTGCGTTGGATAACTGATTCATTTGGAAGTTATTTTGTGTTTAATAGGTCGAGGAGCTGCAGGCTCCATGACCCCTCTGAAGGCCCTTTGTGGTCATTTCCATAAGCTCGGGCCTCGATGGAAACTTTTTTTTGTGTTTCGATACAACAATAAAAAAAAAAAAAAACAAAACATAATTTCTGCCTGTTTTTGCTCCGTTTGGAGCTCCTCCAAATGCCGCCTCGATAAATCGCAACATCTTTTTCCTCTTCGGGGCTGCTGGTGAGATTTAACAGCTGAATATGTCTCTAGATCGTGACAAAGAAGAAGTCCAAGTGCACCATGTGTTCAGTTAGAAAACAACCCCAGCCTGCAGCAAACCCTTAACTTTGGGATCCTAATAAAATAATTATAATAACAATAGTAATGCTAATAATAATAACAAGCATATTTAATCTAATGCTGGCATTAAACAGCACAGGTCAAATCAGAGCTGCGGCAGCACAGAAAACGCGTCCTGGTAGTTTGGATAGAAAAAAGCATTTCAAACTTTGTTAAAATTACTTGTTTAAAATAAAATGCTTATTGGCGGGTGAAAAGGCATCGGAGCGGTGTTGTTCAGCAATTCGCATCGAATCCATCTTTTTTGGGGGGCCTTCACTTTTCACACACCCCCCCACCCCATTGTCAAAAAAATATGCTAATGAAATATCAACAAAGACGACGTGGAACAATAGCGTTAAACTTCATTTTTACCTCACTTCGACACATTTTCAACATAACTTGTGACTCCTATTTAGTTTCAACTGTTTCATTTCAACGGAAAAATTCACATCGAATTCCTTTCCGGATGAAACGAAACAAAACAAAACGAAAAACAGTCGAATTACTTTCTAATGTGCGTTTAAAGTAGTTGTTTAATGTAAATAAAATAGGCTAGAATGTATTCTAAGTTTTTTTAACTCCTTAAATTATTCTGTGAAATAAGCAAATTAATATAACATTAGTTATGATCAGACAATAATTGGTTTGTCATTTTTTAAGTGATGTGTCTATTTAGTTGAATTGGGGGTGGCACAGCTCACAAAATAAACTGTTTCTCTTGAACTAGAATTACTTTACATGCGTCTTAAACTACAAAAATAATGCAATCAGAGCGTTTTCCTCTCAGAGAGAAGAAGCGGGTTAATTTTCTGTAATTCAGACTTTTTAACTGACGCAGAAATTCAGGATCCGAGCTGGGATGCTGCTTATTTCTTCTTTCATTTAGCTGAAAGTAACGGATGGATGTGTTCTACCAACCTGCTGACGGCCGGTCTGAGTAGCGGGTACAATAAACCCAGGCTGGCCACAGCATCGGCTTGGCTGCTGGGGCCGTGCTGGCCTCCGGGCTGCGGCAGCGCTCCCCGCCGTCCCCCCGCTCCTTCACTGCCACACCACCGGCTATCAGGTCAGGCCTCCCGGCCTCAGTGTCCAGATGCTGGTCGTCGGACGTCCCCGAGTCCTCCTTCTCTCCTCCTGCTCCACCCAGCTGAGGGCTGCCAGCTTTGGAAGCCTTTCTGCCTGTCAGCTCCTCTCCTCGTCGGATCACTCCCAGACTGTCTCCCTCCCGAACCAAAGTCCTTCCATCCTTCCTCTTTCGGCCGAAGTCTGGTCTCAAAATGTTGTCGATGTAGAAGTTTGTGATCCTGTGGGATTGCTGGTTGCCAGGTGGCTGGAGGAGAGGCAGGATGACCGGGTTGGACTCCTCTCCGGAGTCCTCTGGGCGCTCTGCGTCTCGGCGAGCATTTCCTTCCATAATGATGAAACCTGATTACTCTCAGCACCTGCGTCCTTCTGCAAAGTAGTAATTCCAATTTCCCGGTGCGTCTTGTTCACTTTACCAATAAATAATTTCTTTACATATGACTAAAAAACAAAAACAGCGATGAGAACAACGAACTCCGTTTTGGCAGAGTAGTTTATAGCTATTGTTTTGCTGTGAAAACGCGCCTCTGCTGATATTGACAAAGAAGATTCATGCTTCAGTTTCTGGTAGGAGCCTCCTCCTCATGACTGGACTTGATACTCGATTTTTTTAATTTAGAACTTGTAAAACGAGTTTTTAAAAAACAGTGTATTTAATTTTTCCGGCTCCCTGCACACAAATATTGATGCTTCCAGCAGCACTAAAGTGCCCTAATAAAGACGCCACTCAAATACTTTCAGCTCGGATTTTTGGTTCTCTTTTCTGATTGGCTGACTGCCGCTGTGATGACGTTGCACCACGGGTCTGTCAGACACGTGCCTCGGACCAATAGAGGTGCAAAGTTGGTGTCATGTGAGTTTTCCGGAATTCCCAGGAGGAGCAGGTCAATCCAATCCACTCAGTCAACTCACGATGCGTTCAGGGTACAGCGGACTTTTCTCATAACTACAACTTTTAAAGGCGCGGATTGACGTTTTAAAAGGCGGTTAGAAAAAGTAATGTCAGCTGTTGGGTAATAAATAGTGAAGAGAGCCTCAGTTGGGCTAAACACTTGATGTGTGACTGTATGATTCCATTTAAATGTTTGAAAAAGTTTTAACAACATTACTGGTCAAAGTAAAGATGAACAAACAAAACAAACAGCTCTTACAAGCATCCTGTTAGATCTATCTGATCTTTATGCATGTGAAATAATGAGCAAACTGTAGGCAACAGGGTGAGTTGTCACCTGAGTGGAAAAATATTTTGTATTTTCAATCATCATGTAACTATGTTGTGTCAGAGAGGGGCTATGGTGATTTTATCTTCAGCATCATTCACAGACACTTCAGCTTTGGAGTGTTTGACAGAATCTTTTGAGCTAATAAGGCCTTTTTAATCAGATATGGGGATCCTAATTTCTTCAAGTACACAAGTTCTCTGAATTAAACTTTGAATCATAAAACTATACCAGACAACATTTGAAGAATCTTGGTAAATTATGGACTGCATAAATGGAGACAAATCATGTTGATGCTGTAATATCTGAAATAAGAGGGGACTGATGTTCTCCCTGAGCTGCTATATCACTCTGAGCAACAACATCTCTAATATTGTCTCTGTATCCCAGCTTTTGGTGACACTTTCCCTGAAGATGTGAAGCAGGCTTTGTGCGACTCTGGAAGCTGCCGTCTCCTACATTGTGTCAGTGCCCAGATGTGAGATGAGCTCTGAGACAAAGCAGAGGTCAGCTGGGAGCATCAGCTTTTGCTATCTGTCTGTTTTAGTCCTTTGTATAGATGAAGGAGAATATCAGAATATGGTCCTCTGGATTGTAAGACACTGATCACAGTCTTCTGCACAGTAATGTAATGCTATCTGTTTTAAAGGCCCATTGGGAATAATATAAGCATTTGTCAGCCATCTTCCTGCTGCTTTTTCACACAGCTCTAATTTAATAAAAAGTTGTTATCTAGTGATCTTTGCTATTTGGACTTGAGTGTGACAATATGTTCTATGCTGTAAATCACTTAAAGTTCAACTGCTGCCTTGAAAATATGAGTTAGCTGAACGTAGGTCGAATTTTTTTTCAACAGCGTCTCAGTGACACATTGGCATGTGAAACTAGGTGAACTAACAGAATCATCCATACATTATCTATACACCGCTTAATCCTCATTTGGGTCACAGAGGGGCTGGAGTCTCTCCCAGCTGACTTATGGTGAAGACAGTAGACACCCTGGACAGGTCAGCAGTCTATCACAGAGCTACATATAGAGACACACAATCACACTCACACCTAATTACAATTTAGAATAATCAGTTAACCTCAGTATGTTTTTGGACTGTGGGAGGAAGCTGGAGTACCCAGAGAAAACCTGCATATGCACAGGGAGAACATGCAAACTCCATGCAGAAAGATCCCAGGCTGGGACCTGAACTGGGATCTTCTAGCTGCAAGGTGACAGTGCTAACCACCAAGCCACTATGCAGCCCATAGCTGAACCAGTTAAACAGATTTTGAAATGAAGCACCTCTCAGTAATCACACACAGTCCTGCTTTCCTTTCTTATTTTTTCAATTTAAGTCGGCTGTAACACAGTGAAATCGCCAGTGTACAGATAACACTCAAAGAGTTAATTTCAACACTAAGTCAGTGAACATATGGTCCCAACCCACAAAGTGTTAAAGATGCACTGAAGATATTTGTTGAATTTTCAGTTAATTTAACTCTGATAAGAGTTAATGTTTTATGCCAAACTACACTGAGTAGTGTTGATCAAGCTTTACACTATTTTTCAATTGAATTCAATTTAATGAATCTCAATTAGAAGATAAATAACACTCTTTGTGTCATTTACACTTAACACTAACGCTTTTTCAGTGTTAGAATTAACTCCTCAAACAACCTGTTTAAGCCTTTGATGCACAACAAGGGTCAAAAGTGACTCAATTTCAATGGAAAATGGGTATCTCCTGACCCACGTTGTGGTGTGAGTGATTGGACCCTACACTTTTCCATAAGTGGTTTTAAAATGACCCGTATTAGAATCAATATGTTTTTATGCGATTTTTGTCATTTTGGTTAAGAATAATAATTTGTATTAGTGTTTGTATTATATTTTTGTCCACACAAGGATGATTTCATGTTTGAAATATGTTTATTTTTCACTGTATAACAGAATTTGAACATTGTGATAATTGAAAAAGAAGACCATTATGCAGGACAGCAGTAGAAGAATGTGAACGTCCATTTTGTTGGCGTTTCTCCACTCTTTTCCTCCTGCTGTTGCTGCTCTCCATCCCTCTAAGTTTGTGCATTGCATCACTTCCTGTAGGATATTAGAGCTTGGAGTAGCAATACAAATATTAAAATTTCTTTAAAAGTATAAAAGGTCACGTAAAATTTTATGTGGAATCATATCAAAAACATGTTTTTTGAGGAATAGCTGGAATATGAAATGATAAAAACTTTTCATTATAAAGATATTGCACGAAAACAAATCCTGTTTATTAAAACGAAAACATTCACCTTCAAGGTTACTTCAGTTCAAAAATATTCATATTCTTAAGGTTTCAAATGTAACAGCCTCCTTGACATGTGCAATAAAGTAAACTGAACTCTCAGTTTAAAAGCTTTAAAACATTCCTGAAAGACATGGCACATTTAAAATGGTAAAATGTGAGCAAATCTTCGAAATAAGCCTTAAGTGAACTTCAATCTACAACTCATTTTAGTTCGTCCACATACAGCTTAATTTGATCTAATTAATCTAATTAATTTTGACCAGTAAAATCACAGCATATAAAAAAAACACAACTCCAATTTTTTTCCCTTTGTTTTAGTGCAAAGAGCTGCATTCTGAAAATGTTCACATTTAATGAACTATCTTTCAAAGATAAGATAAGAAAGCTTTATTGTCATTATACACAGTGTACCATGTAATTCCGGGTGACTTTCTCCCTTTTAAACATACAAGATAAATAAGTTAAGAAAATAAAATAAGAATAAAAAAATAACTAAACAGCTGAGTAAAACACACAAATAAAAATCTTTACAACAATGTACAAAAAAATCAGCAAGTGGCAGCACATAATAAAAGAAAAGTGACACAGAGGCAGATGGATAACGTCATGAAAAATAATTTTTTCAGTTTCAGCAACATTATGCCTCAGTTTATCATTTATACATTACAACTAAGATCACAGTGTATCTACAAAGGAACAAAACATACATTCTCAGGTATCTGGAACTAAACAATGTAATATTTTACTTATGATCAAAACAACTTGTCACAATTTGCAGTACTGTCTTCTCTGTAATTTTTACACTTTAGGTCCTGATTGAACCTTCTAGTGGGCCAGTTTTGTCCTGCGGGCCGTATGTTTGACACCCCTACAAGTTCCAGTCATTTTCAACCTTGACATGAAGTACTGTTAGATATGAGTGTTTAAATCATTTCATATGTAAGGCAACATGTGAGACTGAGTCCAGTTGAATCTAATACTAACATTCCTGATAAGGAAACAATCAGGGTTTAATACATTTAAAATGCAGCATAGGAAGTTTTTGCGGGTTCTTGGAGCTACAAAGGAAGAGTATCGGGACAATTTTAACTCCGATTCTTTAAGAACTTAATTCAGTTGGAGATTTAATGAACTGATTAAAATCTCCAGTCAGACTACTCATATTTATAGGTCGTAAAATTATCTGAAAATAAAAAAATAAAAATGATATTTTCAATGAATTTGCTTCACACAGCATCTGTATTTCGTTCAATCAACAAGAAAAGATGAGCTAATACCAATAAAATGAAGTTTCACGTTTTATATTGTAGCTTGTTTTGAATTGTGACAGTGCATGGACCGACTTAAATGGTAGATTGTGCTTTAATAGTGAGCCTTTAAGGAGTGACTTTAAACAGCAGTCTGTTGATGTGTGGACTGCATGGGGCACAACTTGCTGCCATCGTATTGGCCTTGGATTAATCACTCTTTTAAAATGCATTTTTGGGACAGTTCCAGTTAACTTGGGTGCCAGCGCCAAGATACGGACCCTGCGAGCAGCCGCAGAGACGCATCGTTCTTTACGGAGCAAACTGAGTCCAGGTTGGAGCTGGAAAACCCTCTTTAGATGTCGGTTCCCGGTGGCTGGATGACTGCTGTCTGAATGAAGAGAAGCAGCCTCATAGGCACTGGACATGCGGGGAAAATGCGAGCTGCTACACCAGGACAGACGCACGCCAAATGTTCCGGACTGATGCGTGTATCAGCATTTGGTATCATGTTTGTGGCTGAGAATCTGGTGTTACAGCTATACCTAAAGACAGCCCAGAGCACCTGGGGGGACAGCGGGAGACAGTCTAACACACAGGATGAGGACTTTAGAATTTGTATTCACTCGAGATCAGGGGTGTCAAACTCATTTTAGTTCAGGGGCCACATACAGCCCAGTAAAATCAAAGCAGAATAACCTAGAAATAACACTAACACTTTTGACAAAGCATTGGGAGCATTCTGAAATTTCTTTAAAAAAAAAATAAGTTAAATTTCAACAATGTTTTGCCTCAGTTCAACATTTACACATCAAAACTAACAGGTCACAGTTTATAGGCAAAAACATTTAGTGTCAGATATCTGGAACTGAACAATATAGGCTAGTATTTTATTTTATGGTCAGACCAACTTGTCAAGGTCAAGAAATGGTTTAAAATTAGTGGTTTTACAAATTTACAATTTGCAGTTGCTGTCTTCTCTGTTATTTTTACACTTTGTAAAGTCATCCTGAGGACCAGATTGGACCCTCTGTCGGGCCGGTTTTGCCCCGCGGGCCGTATGTGTCACACCCCTGCGCTAGGATTTGTATTCACTCTAAAAAAAAAAAAAAAAAAAAGTCCATAGAACAACTGCGGCTGATCAGGACACTGCTGCTAGACTCCTCACCAAGACTAAAAAAGTCCATTACCTCACTCCAGATTTGAGGTCTTTGCACTGACTTCCGGTCTCTCAGAGGACAGACTTTAAAAAAACGTTTGTTAGCTTCTAAAGCTCTGAATGGTTTAGGGCCCAAGTATATGAGTGACTTCTTTTTATCACATCCTCAGGTCCTCTGGTACAGGTCTGCTCTGTGTTCCCAGAGTTAGAACCAAAAAAGGAGAAGCAGCTTTCAGTTTTAATGCTCCACATATCTGGAACAAACTTCCAGAAAACTGCAGGTCTGATGAAACTCTCAGCTCCTTTAAATCAAGGTTAATGACTTGTTTATTTACCGTTGCCTTAGATTATTGACTGCCTTAATCCCAGCACTGCACTGTAACTTTTAAAGTCATTTTATTTGATCTTTCTTTTTAGCTTAGTTTTAATTTCTTTGTTTTTATCCTAGTAAAATTTCATGTTAGTTTCATTGCTTATATGTTGCTTTATTTCTATGATTTTTACGCATGCTTTTAAATCCTCGGTGTGATTCACTTCTTTGCCATTGTAAAGCACTTTGAATTGCTTTGAGTATGAATTGTGCTACAAAAAAAAAACTTGCGAAGATATAAGAAGGCACGTGATTAATTTCATGCACTACAATGAAATTTTGCCTTTTTTTTACGGAGGAGCATCTGACTTGAAAGGAACTCTAAAGACACGTTGGCTTCTTTTTCACATTCACGTACAATTAATAGCCTGAGTAAAGAACTAAAACCAGGGGGAAGGGCAACAAGATGGGATTATCAAACATTACCATTCAACCAAAAACAGGCCATCTATTCTCTTTTGATTGATATTTATTTAGGGAAAAATGCTGTATGACGGCAACGCACCGCAGCTGACATCAGGAGATCAGAATGAGGTTTACTTTGCTGAATAAACCTGTGAGAACTCAACAATATGATACAAGTATCTCATGACACATATTGTGTTGGTTGATTCCTCTTCAGGAGACACGGCGTTGTGGGCAGCGGTATTGAGACACAGCCAATAACACAATAGAAACATATATTTTTAAAATCCCCACTAAGAAATGTTATCATTAACACGGCCTAATGTAACGAAGACGCTCATTCTGAAGAACTGCTCAAGTGGTCGTTCTCCTCCGTGACTTTGTATCCGTGGAGTCACACATCCAGCTCAAACAAATCTGTAGATTTAGTGTGATAACAGCCTGTGTCAGTCAGCTGTATATGAAAATTAGTATCTTATTCTGCAAAGTAACCAGATACCAAAGCGTTTTTCACTTAAATGTGACGTGATTTCAATTGTAACCCTGTAAAACCCACTGTTGCAAAAATATAACATCAGTTTTATTTTATTTATTTATTTTTAATGCATTTTTTTTTTCTATATTTGGGTCTTACATGGTTATAGGGTCTTTTCTCTCTCTCCCTGCCTGTCTGTCAGTAGGCTTCCAAACAGGTACAAGTTTATGGGGCATCTCAACTACCCAAGCCAGGATAACTAAGCGGAAGCACAGGTTTTCACTGTCCAGTGGTGATATTCTAGCAGGCAGGGGGACATGAAGCCTACGCTAAAATTATACAGGCTTCAGTCAGGGTAAATGCAACTAATAGATCTGTCTATTCAGCAAATCTAATTCATATTGCTGCCTCTGTTTTCCGCAATGCGGCTTTTCATGTTGGCTTTTTTCATGCGTTTTCAGCGCATATTTGTCATCTGAACCAGACCCGGGAACAGTACAGGCTGGTGATGGATGAGGCCTTCAGCTGAACGGTGCAGCTGTGATAGAAATGAAGCTAGAAAAAAAACAAAAAAAAACCAGAAAGCTGCCTTGTGAAACCAAAGTGACACAGAATTTGCTTTGAAATGAAAAGCTGACATCATTCAATAACAATGAATTAACAGTCCCTGTTTTTTTTGACTGTTAATACAGATAATTAACATATAAAGATAATTGAAGAGCTAATGCAAAATTATTAGTTTAGTTCCATTCGAGCGTGAATGTATTCGCCTGTTTAAAAACGAGCTGAAACTGAAATAATGAATGAAATCTTCACATTTTGATGAGTCCATTTTGCTCCTTTTCTTATATAAATATCACATCATCAATAGCGTTAGTAAGTCTGTTGTACTGCTAATTTAAATTCCTGTGTTAAAACCCGTGCACAGGCTACAGTGAACCTATTAAGGATCAAATATATTTATTTTCTGTCTATTTTACTTGAAACCCCCAGGGCAGTGTCATGTTTTTTTGTATTTTTTTTACTTTTACTTTTCCCCTGCGGGCAACTCAGCCCAGCTTTCTGCTGCCTCATCCAATCCAGGAGGCATGTTGTAATTCTGCTAAGCAACATCAAGAAGTCAAACCATCACTCACGATCTGTGAAATAAACACATAAACTGTAACCCGAGGGAATCCTTTTGGGAGCATTGGTAGAAACGCTGGATTATTGTGACGTGGACGTGTTTGACGGTTATCCTTTCATAATCCGCTCTATTGTTTCTGACGGAAACGCAGCTAAACGCCCCTCAATCCAGCTCACTTAACGTGTTTAGACCTTAAAACACGTTTGTTCAAATGGCTCTACCATGCCAAAATGAAATGTCTTCTAAACCCTTGTAAACCTGAGTATCTCAAATTTAAAAGCAAGTCATGAAAAAGAATGTTGCACAGACTGTATCTCCCTCAGCCTCCTCAATGAATTAAACACCCATATATATATATATATATATATATATATATATATATATATATATATATATATATATATATATATATATATGGTCTGGGTATGTTTTCTTGTCAGAGAGTTAACCTGGATTCCTTTTCAGCCTCCTCAGTTAGGCTAAACTCCTGATATGTGGCTGCACTATTCCATTTTAATGTTTTAAAAAGTTTTCACTTTTAACCATGTTAATAGCTTATATACAAAACACAGCTTTTATCAGAGCATTGTGACTTAAATTCAGTCTTTTTCTCCATAGTTTGGGCATGGAATAATGACTTTTTGAGACAAGAGAGTAGAACAGTATTGTGATCATTATATAAATATGCCGTGTCTTTATGTTAGACCCCAGAGAGGGGTTATGGTGATCTTCTCTTCAGCATCAGGATTGGACAATAAATTATTTTGATGCTGTGATATGTGGACTGGTGGGAGACTGATGTTCTCCCTGAGCTGCTATATCACTCTGAACAACAACAGACACTCTCTAATATTGTCTCTGTATCCCAGCTTTTGGTGACACTTTCCCTGAAGATGTGAAGCAGGCTTTGTGCGACTCTGGAAGCTGCCGTCTCCTACATTGTGTCAGTGCCCAGATGTGAGATGAGCTCTGAGACAAAGCAGAGGTCAGCTGGGAGCATCAGCTTCCTGTTCACTTTACAAAATGTCCCAGAGGGGGAGGAGGGACGAAGGGGGGTTTGAGGCTAGGGGACACTTCCTCTTAGTCTGTTTATGCAGGGATGGGGTAATTAATGCAGGGACACACAATAATGACAAATACTTTGACTCCAACCAATCAGTGGGGGGAAATGAAAATGCTGGTTGAAGTATAACCTCCATTTGATGATGATCACTTGGGAAACAATCACCAAGAGAAATAGAAATCTTAAGTTTCAGTCAAGCCTGCAGAGTGGTTTATGATTTCACTGATTCCTTTAAGAGAAGGAATCAGTGAAAATCAAGCAGCTGTCACAGATTGTGTTTTGATTTTGTATTCAGCCTTTAAGTCATATTTTTTGAAAAATAGAACAACGGGTCATGAGGTAGATCATTACTATATAAAAACTTCCTAAAACAAATATAGAATAAACAAGACTGTACACAGCCAACATCATGTCATCTTCCCAAATGCTCATTCTTTGCTCCCAAGCCTGTAAAGGTTAACATAACAAAGGACATAGTGACTGACCAACAACAAAAAGGACAAGACAGAAAGTCTAAATCAGCAAGTGTGTCTGCCAAAAACAAAATCCTTTCAGGTCAACAATGTTCTTTACAACATTTAAATGTTTGATGGTGTTGCATGTTGGGGTCATGGTATAACTGCCAGTGACAGCAACAGGATTCATATATAATTAATTTTTAGGGGTAAATATCTTAAAGAACAAACAAAGAAGTATTAGAACTGCATTCAATAAAATGTGCAGTTACAGTACTTCAAAACTGCAATAATTCAAATGTCTTAAGCATTGTAATGGATCTTCTCGGTGATCGCTCTTTTGGGCACGTACATTTCACACACAAGACAGCCTAGTGTTCTGTTTTTACTTCTTACTTCACTATCTATCTATCTATCTATCTATCTATCTATCTATCTATCTATCTATCTATCTATCTATCTATCTATCTATCTATCTATCTATCTATCTATCTAACTACCTAAGCAAAATTAAGACTGAGGTAAATCTGTATTTTATAAAACTAAATAGATATAATAAACACAAATTTCCAACTTCACATTAATATTATAAAATAAAATAAATTCAGGTGTCTTTAGCTTCATCTGTATTCTGGTTACAGTCCAGAATACAAGCATTTTTAACTGAACTTCAAACCTTTCCAACTTCTTTGCATTCTCGGCACACATCAGGGTGGTATAATACTCATCTGGAGTTACTGTCCTATCAGAGTAGCATAAATATACATGAATAAATCTACAACTCCAGGCCTCAAACACTCAGAATCCTACCTGGCCACACTTGCACTCCACTCTCGGTTCTTCCAGCACCACTTGGCTCTGTGTCTTCCTCTCCAGGCCTCTGACAGCATGTTCAAAGGGCCATAGCAGGCTTGTTGCTCTCAGTTACTGTTCTAATCCTCCTGATCGCTGTGCCGTGGATAAACCTGGTGTGAAAACAGCCAACAGGCCAGACTGATGGGCCTCCCGGGCTCCAGCGGAGCTTGGCATCCTGGAACGTTACTCTGTCCTGCATGAATTCACAGCAGTGCTGGCTGACAAAGGAAGGTTTTGCTCCATTGCTTTTTTAATTTTAAAAAGACTCCCTAACTTTTTCTTCTGTAGAAGAAAAGGGTGCAGCACACACTGGGCTCTGTGGCAAGAGACAAACCAGGGTGTTGTTTTTGAAGCACAGGAAATGATTTTTAAAGGCAGCTGCATGCTAAACTGCAGACCACAACAAGCACAACTGTCTATTGTTTGGGCATAATGTGTCCTATAGCAACTGGAAAAGGTGCTGTATGATTTGTGTAGGGTAGAAAATTAATAATTTTTTGGACTGTTAAAATAACAGTGGTTTAAGGAAGTTAAGTTTCATGAAATAGCTTGAAAAAAAAGAGTATTAGTAATATTTATACACTGGTGTACAGATGATGAAAACCTGGAAAAGTTGTTTCATTCTGATGTGTTTAAGTTGGGCAAGTTCATCTCGAAAGCCAAAAAAGGCTATAAAAAAGGATGATGATGATTTATACACATTTAAATCATCATCATCATCATGGGCTGCACAGTGGCTTGATGGTTAGCATTTTTGCCTTGCTAGAAGTTTGCGTCCCATTATGTATACACCGCTTAATCCTCACTAAGGTTGCAGGGGCCTGGAGTCTATCCCAGCTGACTTAGGGTGAAGGCAGGAGGCACCCTGGACAGCAGGGCTACATATAGAGTCAAACAATCACACCCACCTACGGACAGTTTAGAGTTATCAGTTAACCTCAGCATGTTTTTGGACTGTGGGAGGAAACCGGAGAACCTGGAGAAAACCTTCGCATGCACATGGAGAACATGCAAACTCCATGCAGAAAGATTCTGGGAAGGCGGGAACGCAAACCGGAGATCTTCTAGCTGCAAGGCAAAAGTGCTAACCACCAAGCCACTGTGCAGCCCTGAAAAATAAAAAAATATTATTTATATTTTTAAAGCATTAATTTACAACATTTCTTTTATACCTGCCTAAAACCTTTGCACAGTACTGTATGTTAGCATGAAGTTTTACCAGTAACATGACCTTGACCTGATGTAGAACGACCATCTCCTTTCACTTTCCATTATCTTCTCTTCCACCACCATTTTGTCATCTTTCAACTAACCATTAAGCAAAGGCTATTATTATTCCAGCTAAATATCATACTTTAAAATGCCCTAATTAAAACTGCGTTGCTCTGTCTCTTTAATCTGATGGTGCTGATTGAATCTGGGTGGCAGTAAGTACCACTGTCTGAAAAACCCTGGGGAAGTTTTCTATTAGACAATCTCTGGCTTCTTTGCCTCCACTCTAGCTCTTGGAGGTCATTCTTTCTTTTTCAATTAACACCCTGGTATTAAAATGTACTGTTGCTCCATAATGGTCTGATGACAACATTTAATCTGTAGAGAATACAGTGACAGTGTGTAGAGGAGGTCTTGACTGACTCGAGTCTCTTTTGCAACAAATAGGAGCTTTCCATTTACCTCACACACATATGTCTCAGCCTATTATCATCCTTTTACTTGTGGTGCCAAGGACTTGCATTTTTCTCCACACGTTTATTAAATGCTGTAATATGCTATTTTAGCATTTTTAGACTGGTTCCATTTACCAGAAAAGGGCTTACTTTGAAAAAGTGTTAAGCATTTCTCTTCAACAATGTTCCAATGACTGTCCTGAAGGATTTGGGTATGCAGAATCCATTTTTGGAATATACCGGATGGATTTTTGTGTTGTTTGTGAGTTATAATTAAATATTCAAAATAGCGGCTGTGCAAATGATAAGACTTTATTACAATGATAATGATCCAAGAACCACCCAATAATTCAACAATTTTTGAGTAAAATTATTCACATCCAAACAAAAAAACCCACATATTTCCTGGCCTTGAAATAGCTATGGGTTCATACTTCGACTGAAAGCTCAACACAATGGCAAAAATTGATATGCCGAGCTGACTGGGTACTTGCTTTACAACGTAAGACAACGGTGTGTAGTGTGTCAAGGTCATGACCTGGAGCTTGAATAATTGGAAAACAACCAACACTAGTGAGTTCTGGAGACACATCAATAGCACTGTTGACCTGGTTGAAGTTTGTCCATCCCTTCTCAGCAGTCTTGTTCTTGCCGTCCGAGGAAAAGCGCTTTGTCTTTCGCTGCAGCTTTACGTGCTTGATTGCAGTTTTTCGTACATGACACCACTCTTTTTCAGCTACTCTTTTAGGCTTTGCAATTCCCTCAGTCACACCAGCAGGCATGATGTCTTCCATGACATCAGGAACATCAAGAGTCATTTCCTGTGAGGGTTCCACAGCATATAAACCTATATCAACTTCTGGGTCTCTTTGCCATGCCACAACTAGAGTAGCATAAAAAATTGTTTTTGCCGTCAAAGTTGGAGTCAATGATATCAATATCATCACATGTGAAATGCACAAACCACTATACAAAAATGTATAGTGTGTAGTGAACGTATGTAAAATTAATAGCTTATTTCCTGTTTTCTTCATTCAGTTAATTGTTTCTATTAATTGTGCTTTTACCCTGGTGTTGTCCTATTTTGATCCAGTACTTTTTCAGCTAAGCTTAGGAACTGACAAGCAAGACAAAACAAAGTATCTCACATTGTTCTTTGTTGGTAAAGATCAATACTTCAGTCATACATGGCACCTCCCCTGACTTGCTGTAAGAAACACATTACTGTATTCATAACTGCTTTTATTCCACATGTTACAAGACAAAATACATTTTTCCAGTATATATTTTTAGCATTGATATATTGCACTTGCAAAACAGAATGAACTCAGCCTGATGTACTGTCATATAATGCTCAGCAGAAATGAGTACACCTGACGATAAATGTGAAATTGCCTTACTTCTAAGATGAACAGTTGACTATTTATTACCTGGAGCTGAAATATTCCTCTTCTGTCAAGCTTTTGTAGACTAGGAAGCATCTTGTCAGTCAGTATTTTGATATATCCACAGATATTTATTTCACACATGCATATATAAATGTAATCTCCCCAACACCGCTCAAGTATCTCCTCATGATAAGACTCCCACCTCTGTGCCTCAGCATTATATGTTCACTGTGGTAGTCATGCTGGAACCCATTTGAGCGGAACAAATTTGTCTTATTAGTTATGTGATGACCGGCATTGGTTTCTCTGTCTGTCCGTTTGCAACATTACTCAAAAACAATTTTCTGATGGTTTTATTGTTTTTACCTCTATGTACAGCACTTTGACTGAAAGTGCTTTATAAATATATTTATTGTTGTTATTAAAAATGGACCAACGGATTTGGATGAAATTTTCAGGGAAGGTCAGAAATGACACAAGGACCAAGTGATTAGATTTTGGCAGTGATGCGGCTTATAGTCTGGATTGGATTTTTTAAGGAATCCTGTATCATTGCAAGATAGCAGCACGTCCTCACTGTAACTATGACTACAAATGAACACTACATCAGGTACCTGCTGATGATGACATGATTGTGATCCTACTACAAATCCACCACCTACGGACGACAATTTTTTTTAAAGATTTCGGGCGCTCGTATAGCTCAACGCGTTGAGCGGGCGACCCATGTACAGGGCCTGGTCCCCGATGCAGCTGGCCCGGGTTCGATTCCCGCTCGCGGCCCTTTGCTGCATGTCTTCCCCTGACTCTTCTCCCATTTCCTGTCTCTCTCTCACTGCACCTATCCAATAAAGCCGATAAAAGGCCAAAAAAAATAACTTTAAAAGATTTCATCCCTCGGAAATCATACAATGACTGAGGAGCCTTGGTGGAGTACTGCGCTCTGAGTGCATTTCTTGCTATTGTCTGTATTAATTTGGCATAGTATTTCATGTCCATAAACTTTTGCATGAACGCAGTATTCCACACTCAAGCATGCTGTCATTGTCATTGCCATTAGATACATGTTTTTCTCTACTAAAAATCAAAACAGTTCATCCAGACGAAGAGAAGTAAAATGATCAGACCAGAAAAGTCATCAAACCTGCTGAAGACACAATTCTCATACCTGTAAAAGAACACACCACATGGGCAAACGTTCCTTAATCAATGTGTTACAATGTGTCAGATCCATGCCTAAAGAAAGATGTCGAAATCTAATACGTCTGTGGTCACCAGGTGATCAGCTTGAACATTAATGTAGCTGTCAAATGGCTCATCCAATCACTGTTCTTATGTGTCTCAATTTGCTCAGAGTAGGGGAAGGATGGTGTCATAGGTTGACGGTAAGGACCAAAACTAACCTGCTGCATAATGGCAGGTGGTGTGTCTAAAGTAATTTGTACATTTCATAGCAACAAGGTCAAGAGCCGACCATCTAGATCGTAAATGTAGCTGTCTGAAAGCTCCTCCAATTACTGCTCTCAATTGGTTGCAGCTCAGATTGTCAAGGTCTCTTAGCGGTGATGCATCCATGATTCACCGTGCAATATGTGTGTCTGCAGGCATACAGACCTACCTGTGTGTATGCACATGACAGTGGCCTTGTCACTTACTAATGAATGAAGTAATTAACTACCAGAGGAATGAAAGGCAGGAGAAATGACATCTTAGAAAATCTGAATTATACATCCCTCAGCGAATGTAGAAGCTGTCAGGTGGTGGTTGTGACAGGATGTGACAGAAAACAGACACAACATCAGACACCACTATTGATTGACATGGTCTTTACTGTACACTGTGCTCAATCATACAGTGATCTTGATTTGCTGGTACAGGACACACAAATTAGCAACATGACACAGCAGCAAAACATAAAATTGACACAAGTACCTTCAAAATCAACAATTAATGTGTCTTGCAAACTGTATGGGCATCAAAACAAATTTTTTTTTCTCTGTACCATACAGCTCCACTGTTGTACAAAAAATGTTACAAGCACATCCATCGTTACAACATTTTATAAAAACAAAGATATAATTTATAAAATGTATTGTGGATCGATTTCTATTGCGCTGTTCTATAAGAGACCTGATGTCCTCCTTTTCTCCTGTCCACTTATAGTGAATTTCCAGATTATAGCATTACTCAGCGTACCATAATTTCAATTCTATTCAATTTTATTTATATGGTGCATATTCACAACATGTCATCTTATAGCACTTCACGTAGCTAGGGAAAGACCTTAAACAAGGAACAGAAGACCCAACAGTCTAAAGTCGCCTTTGGATTCCCTAGAGAAAGCAGTCAGTGACAGTGGGAGGGAACCAAAAAACCTCTTTAATGGGAAGAAGAAAACAACTCTGACAGAACCAGACTCAGGGAAGGCGGCCATCTGCCTTGACCGGTTGGGGAGAACAAAATTTTAGAATTAGATTGCTCAAACCAGCCATGTGTTTCTTCTAAAGTATCCAACAGATATAAGTACACGCCTATGAAATATCACTTAAACATCAATTGATGTAAATTTGTGTCACCTCTCAATAATTGCATTATTTCTAAGTTCAAAAGTACAGCATTTCTTCTTATGAACAATCAACAAAAATTACTGTAGAAAGACTGAACTGAAAGTACAGGCCCCAGAGTAGAAACTCAATGCAACAAAAGTAAACACACCTGTGGTTATTGTCACAGTTAAAAAAAAAAAAACAAGAAAAGCACTCAAAGAGCGCAGTGCTCCACCAAGTCTGTTCATTCCCTGACCTTGCGCTGAACACAGGCATGTGTTATGCATGTGTACATTATGTACAGATACCGAATCACATAACCTAAATATGTAGCGGGTGGCGGGAATTGATGGGACTCGAAAACACCCCCACAATTTAATCAATTGTTCCTCGTATCATTTCTGATAAGTCAGCAGCGGTGGATTTGTAGTAGGATAGCAATCATGTGATCGTCAGCAGGAAGCTGACGTAGTGTTCACTTGTTATCATAGTTACAGTGACATCGTGCCGCTATCAGACGCTGTGCTACAATCTCAATGGATCCAGATTATAAGCTGCATCACTGCCAAAATCTAATCACTTGGTCCATGTGTCATTTCTGACCTTCCCTGAAAATTTCATCCTAATCCGTCAGTCCGTTTTTGAGTAATGTTGCTAATAGCGGCATTCACGTACTTTGATCGTCGCATAACTCCGCTGCCTTCCTTGGCAGAGGAATAAACAAACAAATAAAAGAAATACCTTGCAGTGAGCACAGGCGTATTATGCATTTGTACGTTATTTACGGATATCGCACTGCTTGACCGAAATATGTAGTTGCCTGAATTGATGCAACAGCTGATGCAGCGTTCACTTGTCGTCATAGTTACAGTGACTCCGTGCCAGCCGCTATCTTTCAATGGCAAATCCTTAACAAATCTGTGGATCCAGACTATAAGCTGAATCATTACCAAATTGTAATCACTTGGTCCTTGTGACATTTCCGACCAAATTCATCCAAATCCATTAGTCCGTTTTTGAGTAATGTTGTTCACAGATGGAGGGAAGGAAGGATTTATGTACGCCGATCGTCCTATAACTCCTTCGCGTTCCTTGGCAGAGTAAAGAAAACATGAACATGACTACTGAGGCAAAATTAGTACCGCTGTGATTTCACATTAGCCTAATTTTGTGAACATGATTCTAAAATGACCTGTGAACACCAGAACTCTCTCAGTTTGCAACTTTCTTTATGTCTATCTATGTCTGCAACTTGGTTTCACAAGGAAAAGAATTGCGGCAAGAATTAGAAAATTTGACTGAGATGCCACAAAGATGAAAAGAGTAACAGGAAAATTTGTGACCAACTACAAATCTGTTGAAAATTTGCTGCACCAGTAATCAGGAGGTATAGAATGAGCTATAGCGACACAGATCAAATTGGCTGTCCTCCTAAAATGGTGCTATGGAAACACTTTCACAATCTAGTTTTTGGAAAGAGATGGCAATCGCTTTAGACTTGGTACAGGAGTTATCAGTGGAAGTAAGAGTTTCTGTAAGAGCTCAGAGCGTCAAGAATGTTGCATAACATCAGTCAACGTCAACGTCACTGGTCAGGACTACCACAGTGAATGCATAGTCCTAACAGTGAAGCACTGAGACGGCAGTGTGATAATATGGGGCTGCATGAATGCAAAAGGTGTTGGAAAGATGGAATTTTAGAATACACCATGAATGTCAAAATGCAAAAGAGGAAGACAACTATGGAAAGCACATTTCCATAATGAAAATTATGACCAGGTATGTTGCCTGGCTTGAACACCTTAAGGGATATTTTTTAAAGAAGTAGAGCAAGACCTACCCTTTAAGCAAAGATTAGTTGAAAAAAAAGATCTCTTAAGAATAGGAAAAACATGCATACAACATATGCAAATTTGTGCAACACTGGTATCCTCCCTGCTGAGAGGAATTGGGTGTGTTATCAAAAATAAAGGTGGTCACTTGAAGTATTACAAAAATGAAATAAAATAATTCTCAGTAGTGAAGGGTCTACTGACTTTTGTTGCATTGAATTCCTTCTGTAGAGCCTGCATTTTAACACAGTAAAATTACACTATTTTAAATTTTCTTAACAGTTACTCTACTGTTCAACATAGAAGTAATGCAATGACTGATACAATTTTGAGTCATTTAACATTTAAGTAATGTTGCACTGGGGTGTACTCCCTTTAGTTGTCTACTGTATCAGAATCAGAATCAGCTTTAATGGCCAAGTACACACACAACATACAAGGAATTTGGATTCGGCTGTTGGTGTCACCAAAAAAGTTATAAAATAACTATTTAAAGAAGAAGAGAGAAAAAAATAGTAGTAATAAAAATAAATTAAGATGGAAAAAAGCATATACAGATATTTACACATATGAAAAGAATATATAATCACAGTGGTGCAAAATGATAATTGCTATAGTGACAATACAGTGCAAAAAGCATAGATGTAGTGATAAAACAACAGTATTATTGTCAGTATTCATTTATAAGTGAAATAAACCTTTTTATATTAGTTGCTACTTTCTCAGCTTAGTCCTATATTATCTGTATATTTTTAGTGGTTACCATTACATCACGTTGCTTCTTACGGAGCAGCATCTAACAGTGAATGCTTCCAAATGCTGACAGACGACAGTCTGTGGAAACAGCGGCTTTTACCCTTTTTTCTGAATTCCACTGTTTGGTGCCGTTCTCTCCAAATGACATGCAACACCAACATGTCCTCACCTCACTGTCTGCCTCAGATAATCTGCTTCCACGTTTAGAGAAAAACATCAACATTTATACTACAGGGGGGTTATATGTGTCTGGGAAAAAATATTTTAAATTTTTTGTTCTTGTGAATATATCAGTTAAAATTTTTTTTGATAAACTATTTTTAGACATCGTAATACTATGCTTCACAAGACAGTAGAGGAGTAGAAAAGACAAAACAAACGAATTCTCAGCTGGTAATATTTCACCGACCCCCTCAGTACTTCCAAAATGCTGTAGTCCAAGGCGCGCTCAGCGATTTGGCGCTAGAGTGTCTCTGGTATCCAGATCAGCTGTAGCAGCTCACACACTCTCCTCTGTTAGCTTCTGACTTGCTCATTGGATATATTCCTATGAGATTAATGGACAATCATGTCTGAAGAGGAAAAGAAGGTTTCCGATGAACTTTTCAAAGATGTCAAATTCTACGTGGTTGGGGACATTGACCAAAAGGTGAGATTGTGGACGTTAGCTTTGTATAGCTAAGTTGGTAGCATGCTAACTTGCTAGATCCTTTCAGTCTAAATGAGGTATCGCAGGAGAGGCTACCCAGCTAAGCTAACTGGATGACACAGTAAACAGTAAACTTACTATTTAGATAACGTTTGAACTGTCGCGGCTACCCCTCTGGCCTGTCTTCTAAACGCATGTGAGCATGTCTGTGATGTTTGTTGACTGAATATGAAGTGCAGAAGCTAGTTAGCCCTGCAGTTCCACACAGCTCTTTAGCATTTGCTGTGAGTTTCGTAGGTTAGCTGCTAGCTTCTAGCCTGCGGTTTATCTGTCCAGAGACTTGTAAAGCTGCTGCTAAAACTGGCATTTGGTAGCATGCTTTATGTACAGCCGTGCTTATCGGCCTCAGTGCTGTTACATCGCTGTTCTAATGCTTGGTGAAACACCGCACAGGATTATCTTATGTTATTTTACATCAACCTGTGACAGCCAACATCTTGCTCAATTGGGCGCCCATTACTGCGCATGTGTCACCGCTGTTTGACTCATTGGCACTGGAGACCTGTGGCACAGAGCTGTACTTCCTGCCAAATAGTGCGCCATGGACGCACCTCTCTTTGAGCTTGTTTGTGTTGAGCGGAAACAACGTGTTAGCTGCTGGATAACATTCAATAATATCAATTTAACTCTGTAAAATGCAGAAATGCAATGTTGTTGTGAAGTAATACGCCCCTGTCTGAGAGTGTCACTCAGAGCAAGTTGAACGAGAAGAGAAGGACAACATGGAAACAAAAATAATACAGCATCTTAATTCATAGAGCATCCTAACCCTCCTGTTGTCCTCATTTATGGGCACCAAAAAAATATTGTTTCCTTGTCTGAAAAAAATCAAAAAATTCAGCAAAAAAAATCCCCAAATTTCTGAAAATTTGCAAAACCTTCAGGAAGAAAATTCCAATAATTCCTTAAAAGTTTCCCTTAAAAGTGCCATCCATCCATTATCTATACACCGCTTAATCCTCACTGGGGGGGTGGGGGGGGGGGAGGCTGGAGGCTAGAGTCTATCCCAGCTGACTCAGGTGAAGGCAGGGGACACCCTAGACAGGTCGCCAGTCTGTCGCAGGGCTACATACAGAGACAAACAAGCACTCTCACATTCACACCTACGGGCAATTTAGAATGATCAATTAAACTCAGCATATTTTTGGACTGTGGGAGGAAGCCGGAGTACCCGGAGAAAACCCACGCATGCACAGGGAGAACATGCAAATTCCATGCAGAAAGATCCCGGGAAAGCCGGGACGCGAACCAGGGATCTTCTCGCTGCAAGGCGAAAGTGCTAACCACTACACTACTGTGCAGCCCCCTTAAAAGTTTTATTTTAAAAAAAAAAAAAATCCCCCAAATTTGGCAAGAAAATATTCTCAAAAAATGAGTAAAAAATCTTCCAAAAAATCCTAAAAATATCTGAAGTGATTACAGATATATCAGAAAAAACTTCTAATATTTTCTTTAAGAACATTCACATAAATATCAACCAAAATCCAACGAATTTCGTTGATTATTTTGTGAATGTTCTTAAGAAACATTTTTAACATTTATATTTTTTCAACCAAAAAATGTTCAAAGATTTCCCAAAAATGTTTAAAATGTGGACATCAGACATTTCACTGTGAAAATATAAATTTTTTTTCCACATTTTCAAACTTTAAAACGGGTCAAATTTGACCCGCAGGACGACACGACGGTTAACTGAAAATGCAAGCTTTGTTTTTTCAACTTGACCTGAGCGAAGTCTGTGTTTTAATTTTGTGAGAACTACACATTTTTCATTTATTATTGAACCATATAATTTCCAGGGTGCTTAAAAAACATTTTAGGGCTGCACAACTTCATAATGTGCCCTTGCACAATAGTCACATCGTAAAGTGCAATGTGAAGTAAGGCAAACTAACTCAAACACATCCTACTTCAACTGTATTTTCTGCTGCATACAAAAAGAAAACTCACATGCCAAAAGAAGTGCTGCTTCAGTTGTATAGAAATATTTTGGCTAATTAAAAGATGATGTTGACCCAAATACAGGTGCTCTGTCTGCAGTGTCTTCACTACATGAGGCAACATGCTTGACCATTTAACTCAGCAGTCCAAAGCTCTGTATGATTAGTGCAAAGCCAGATCTGAAGGCCAAAGCAAAAAGGTATTTTGGGGGTCTTTATGCATTATATCCCTAACTCTGACAATAGCAGATCTGAAATGGTACTGCATCTCTTTACCCTTTTATGTTTCTTTGCTAAGGTACTATATGTAGGTTTCTAATGGACTTAATCTGGGTTTTCAGTGAGATTGATTGAAACAGTGTCATAGAGAAGGTGAAAATGTTGATGGCAGGGCAAAGAAATTACATAAACAAATATCAGATTGTAATTGGAATTTTGCTGAACTGAATATTTGACAAATGCTTTGTTTAAGTGATGTAGCCTTTAAAATGACTTGAATACAAACAGGGGAGAGGCTCTATATTCCTGTCTGATATACATGTAGTTACTACTCACAAATAGGTCTTCAAGCTAATGATCATTTTCATTGTGGATTAATCTGTTGATTCTTTTCTGGATTAATTATTTGGTCTATAAAATGTCAAAAAAGGGTGACAAAATGTCCATGAGTGTTTTCGAAAGCCCAAGATGGCATCCTCAAATGTTTTGTTTGATCACAGAAGTCTTTTATTTATTTATTTATTTTTTAGTCTGAAGCAGGATTCATTCATTCATTCATTCATTCATTCATTCATTCATTCATTCATTCATTCATTCATTCATTCAATCATTTCATTTTCAGACTTTCAGGCCAAGGGCAGTCGGACTTACTTAAATATTTTATGAACTTTGCAGTCGCTTAGTCATGCACTCTGATTTAATTGGTGTGTTTGTTATGTTTTTGATGTTTGGACTGAAATCTCCCCCAGGTTGTACAGCTGCTGAAAGCAGGGAAAGGTAAAGAGGTGTCCTACAATGCTTTGGCCACTCACATCATTGCAGAGGATGGGGACAACCCCGAAGTGGGCGAATCAAGAGAAGTTTTTGACCTGCCTGTTGTCAAGGTAAGGGTTATGCATGAATATCTTCCTGAGCCCTGGTTAGGTTTTATTTAAGCCATTTTAAGTGGTGACCTTGATAGTTAAGTAGTTACTGGCTGTTTTCTAAAACTTTTTCCTTTTTAACTGGATGAAAACTGGTCTTACATTCAGGACTAATTAGCACACAGGTATAAAACTTTTTCTGCCTCAAGACTGAAGATAGATGGTTAACAAACAAGGTTATTTTCCAATATGTCAACCTCTTTCTTCAACGCATGAAATTGAAACGTGCTCATTTGGTTAATCGCATCACTCTCAGTCAAGCCATGCTCGTGATTTAAAGGCACCTTGTCATTGTGTAACTGAGAAGAAGATGTGACTATGTAGCATTAATGCTACATTAGCTCATGACTCTCCTTGTGTTTTCCAGCCGTCCTGGGTGATCCTGTCAGTCCGATGTGGAGACCTGTTACCGTATCCTTCTTATATCAAGTTCAAACTGGAGTTAAAAAAATTAGAATGTTTATAAGAGACTAATGTTTGGAATTTTAGAAGTTAAAAAAGACTTTTCTAGAAGATTCACTGGTACACAACATTTTATTTTTCTATAACCATGAACACTACAGTGTTACTGGATTCTCCCCAGAATCAGGACAGATATTCTTTGGAGTGACAGCTTGCCTTCCAAGGGTAAGTGTGTGTGTGTGTGTGTGTGTGTGTGTGTGTGTGTGTGTGTGTGTGTGTGTGTGTGTGTGTGTGTGTGTGTGTGTGTGTGTGTGTGTGTGTGTGTGTGTGTGTGTGTGTGTGTGTGTGTGTGTGTGTGTGTGTGTGTGTGTGTGTGTGTGTGTGTGTGTGTGTGTGTGTGCACGTATGTGTGTGAGAGAGAACCTAGTAAGCTGAATTATTCAGCAGTAAATATGTGAATTGTTTCTGAACAGACAAGCTACTTTCTATGTTGTTGTACTGATCCTGCATTATTTTGAAAAAGATTCAGGTTATGGAACCCATCAGATTCAGGTTCTGGCCTTGACAGTATTATTTTTGAGAGATTGTGACTTATTCAGAAACTGAAGCACGTCATTGTGTATATATTTCTGTATGTGTGTGTGTGTTTGTTTGTATGCAGCTTCCAGATGATCTCAACACTTTGTGGGCTTACATAACTTTCTATGGAGGAGAATGTCAGCTTAACCTCAACAAGAAGGTCACCCATTTAGTGGTTAAGGAACCAAAAGGGGTAAGTGCATGCTCTGAGTGTAATCCTGTCTACACAAGTTTCATTGTGCATATTATTGCCAAGAATTCATTGAATTTTTCTACTTTACCATCTTTGCTTGTTAGCCGAATTCATGATGTAAACAGTACTTTGCAGGTGAACATTATACATGAAAATTATACAGTGTGTGTTTTTGGTCATATATTTTTTGTCCCCAGGCCAAGTTTGAGTGTGCCCTGAAACACCCCAACATCAAGATTGTCACCCTGGACTGGATAACAGATTCTGTTAAAGGTAACGTCATGTCAAAATGATGTATTCCTTAATTCATATTACTTTTGCTTTACATAGTAGCTGGTCTTTTGCTGATGTAGTTTCTCTCTAGGTGCGATTAAACTATTAGTTGATTGACAGTAAATTAATCAGCTATATTAGTTAACTGTAATCATCCATCCATTATCTATACACCTCTTAATCTTCATTAGGGCCATGGGGGAGCTGGAGCGTGTCCCAGCTGACTCAGGGTGAAGACAGGGGACATCCTGAACAGGTCACCAGTCTATCACAGAGCTACACACAGAGACAAACAATCACACTCATATTCACACCTATGGACAATTTAGGATCACCAATTAACCTCAGCATGTTTTTGGACTGCTGGCGACCTGTCCAGGTTGTCCCCTGCCTTCGCCCTAAGTCAGCTGGGATATGCTCCAGCGCCCCCTTGACCCTAATGAAGATTAAGTGGTGTATAGATAATGAATGGATGGATGTTTTTGGACTCTGAGAACATGCAAACTCCATGCAGAAAGATCCAGAGATCTTCTAGCTGCAAGGCAACAGTGCTAACCACCGAGCCACTGTGCAGCCCTAATTGTAATCAATTAATGGTAATTGACTTCTCAAATTTTAGAGATCTGTTACTTACATTTGTCACAATTTGATATTAAACTGAATATCTTTGGGTTTTGGACTGTTGGCCAAACAAAAGAAGATATTTGAAGGTGTCACCTTGGCCTATGTCTTTTTCATTATGAAACAATAATCCTAGGGACTAGGGCTGCAGTTAATGATCAATTTCATTTTTGTCTATAATGATTGAATCTAGTTATCTAGGAAAGTTACCAATTGAAGTTGGTGTAGCTAAAAAATGTATATGATGAGATATAAATCAATAAATGGATGCACAGTATTTGTCCCTTTTTTCACATTTTAAAGACAAAAGCAGGAAGGATGAGGCACTCTATCACCCTAGACTCATATATGTGGAGCCTGAAGAAGAGGAGGAGAGTGAAGCAGAGTCATATGACCGGCACTTTCAATCAGACGGAAGCTACAGCCCCCGGCGATCCCGGCTGTCCAGTGGTGGCTCTTCTGGTGAGGAGTCCAGCCCCCGCAGACGACCAGGACCCAAGAGACTGAACTCTGTCTCCCCGACCTCTCCCCGGAAACCCGAGCGCCGCAGTGAGCGCATGTTTGATGACTCTGATGATGACTCCCCCACAGAAAAGGAGGGCACCAACCTCAACTGGACACCAGCTGAAGTCGTCCCACCGACCCCCCCAATTCCAACTGGCACAGCTAGACGGCGGGTTGGGCCACCTGGCAGCAAAGACCCCGTGTCATCCACAGCCAGTGGGCTGATCAACCTGTGTGCAACTGCACCCCCTGTACCTGGCAGTGGAGGAGCCATGCCAGTAGAGGCTCGGTCTGCCACTGCTGCCATCAGTCACTCCACACAGCAAGGTCAGTATGCTAAGACACTTCATAAACCTCCTACTCCTAGATCCATAGATCCAGCGATTCACTGGATGTTTCTCAGGTTTGACTTCAGTTTGAGTGAGCATATCCTGGCCTTAAGGAGGAAAGCTTGTGGTAATGTGCTCCCTCTAAAAAGTGGATAATTACATTATTGAGGAGTTGCACATTGTAACTCTTTTCCTCTTTAGAAACCACAGTCACAGATGTATTCAGTTTCTACTTGTGGCTCTGTGCTTTCAATATAGTCTTTCTGAAGTATTTGTTTTTGATTGTGCATAAGAGAAAATACTTTACTTGGCAACTTAGAAATAGTGTAATTATAAGATAAGATGCTTTATTGATCCTTGGAAGGAAATTATTTGTAACAGCAGCATGTTAACATAGACAACCGAGACAACAGAGGAGGTGGAGTGAGGGGATGTGGGACATAGCTGATGGAGGTCACCAGAGCTGGTGGGGGAGGGAAGAAGGGCAAGCTTGAGAGGACGAAGGGAGAAGTTTGGGTTGAAGGAGGAGGGTGGGAGGAGATGGTCGACCTGGTCTCTCCAGTTTGAGCGTGTACAGTATGCAACATTATGAGAGATGATACAGTTTTGAGTCATTTTGCATTTAGGTGTTCTAGGACATTTCGGTTCTATACTGAACCTTTTTCTAAGGTGTTGTCATATTACACTAATCTCAACTGAAAACTCTGTAAATAAGGAGAATAGTGCAGCTACGTTAATGCACAGTGTAACTTATGACAGAGACACCTTTTCAGATTCTTTCACAAATTTCAAAACTATTTTTTGGCTTTTTAACTTTATGCGTAAAGATAAAGTTGGGAACAAGTGAAATGGACCATTGCTTAAGACAAGTGTTACTAAATACTGGTATTTGTAACACTGATGGACACGCACACATTAGGTAAAATGTAGGTAGATAGTCTCCAGCAGTGGTTGTGCTGTGAGGTTGTTCCTTTTGATGCTGTGTTTCTTAGCAATATCCTTCTAGACCTTCCATCTTAAACTCTATTTAATACCCTGCATCATGATAACTAGTGAGACTGTCTAATCGACTCTTGTAAAATGAACACGTCTCCTTACTGCATTACGTTATGTTTTTGAAGCAACACAGAATGTACCCTTCAAGTTTGGACTTTATTAGAAAGATTTTCTGTGCACTTAATCCTAGTTTTGAAAGTGGATGATTGTTATTTACTGTTAATGCTGGGATCACATCTACCTGACAGATGTTCTTAAAGCAGTTTTCTATTGATCAAAGTTGCTCCTCTTTCTGCTGTTTAGGCGGGCCAGTTCCAGAGGGCATCCCTGGGTGGACCCCGGCTGTTAGAACGCTTCGCAACATCACCAACAACTCTGACATGCAGCCAACCAATCGGCCTGCCAATGTAGCGCATGTAAGAAGCCCCGACGGTTGTCTACACATATTCATAGTTGCAATACTTGGACTCTGTTTTTTCTGCCTGCTGCCACTGATTAGCATCACTAATCTCCTTCTAATGCAATTGAATATTGACTATAGATGCCAAGTATTTATGTTTCACAAAACATTTGTCCCAGATAATTTTTTTCTTTTTCACGCCTTACTTTGGCAGTATTAAGACATGTAGTGAGATATGTAAATGCTGTTGAAGGAAATACCAATGTAACACACTGCCCTTCCAGTGATTTTGCATGTTTAATCCAAACATCCACTATCAGCTCACATCTTCTGTCTCAGTCATTTTTTTCAAAATGTGCATTGCATTTTAGATTATGTAATATTTTCCAGAAGACTCTAAACTTAAACATTTAATGTTCAGATAATACAACTGCTTTAAAGGTTAGAGCTGTTCCTTATAGAACATGCTTTTATAACCCACAATAATCATGATTTTGCTTCTAAATTAGGAATTCTTCCCAATATCATTTGGCATGACAGATGTCCCACTTAAACGTGGTTCTGATTGGACAGACAGTGGAGGGGCCATGTACAACTGTGAACGCCTGTGCATCATTCCATTCCCAGTTTATTTAGTCTCCACTGAAATGCGAAAATAGTTGTGGCTGCATCCTCATGTTCCCTACCTAAAAATATTATTTTCTTTTCTGACGTGATTTCCTTCTTACTGCTGTTTATTAACTGAACTTTCCATCATCATCAAATGAGAATACACCTATATGTTTTGTTTTTGTGGTACTGTGTAGCTGAAACTGTCCCCCTCTTTAAGGTCAACAGAATAGCTTGTGTGCACCACTCAGTACAACAATCAAAATTATGAAACATTTTTACTACATGTGTGTCTGACAAGTATTTGTATTCTTTGCTGAGTTTAACAGTGTATACATGTAGTGCATATTCAAACTATTATGCCTTCCAAGGAACAACAGCATAACGGGATGGTTATACCAAAATCACAAAGTGAAACTGAAACAGCTGTGCAGGAGAACAAAACTAGCACGGGGCAGGCAGCCTAAAATGTGAGGTTACTGAAACAGACTTGTGTAAAATCCTGCGCCATGAGAAGAGTTAGCAGTGTGACAAAGAATGACATAGTGGTCATTCTGCATCAGCCAGAGCCCTCACAACAGACAGGTGTTTTAAATGTGCTGTCCAAGCTCTTCTGTAGAAGCAAAAGAGACTACTCATTCTTTTAGAAAGCATATTTTCTGCAACTGCATTTTTCACAAGTGCCTAATGTCTTTGCACAGTACCACTTTCTCTAAATTTAAACATGTTTTCTTTGTTGTTCTTTCTTGCAGATCATCCAGAATCTGGCAGCCAATCAGACAAAACCACTTGAGCAGCAGACCAATCAGAGCCATCCTCAGACCCCGAACAGCACCAACTCTCTTCTGTTTAATCAGTCCAAACTGGCCGGCCAGCCTCTCACAGCAGAGCAGCAGCAACAGTTACTGCAACAGCAACACCAGGTTTCCCAGCAACAACATCAGCAATTACCACAGCAACCACAGCATCCCATGATGCAGCTTCAACAGCAGCAGCATCAGATGATGCAGTTACAACATCAACAACAGCAACAGTCACAGGGTGCTCAACAACAAGGGTTCCCACAGTTGCCTCAACAGCAGCAACAGTTTCTGCAGCAACAGCAACAATTGCACCAACAACAGATGTTTTCCCAGCAGCAGCAACAGCATGCATTCTCCCAGCAGCAGTTGCGACCCCAGCAGCTCTTGCGGCCAGGTCTGCAGCAGCTGCAGCAGCAACAGGCACTGCAGCAACAGCTTCAACAGTTTCAGCAGCAGCAGCGTATGCAGATGTTACAACAACAACAGCAACAGCAGCAGAATCAACAGCAGATGCACCAACAGCACTTACAACAGCAGCATTTCCTGCAACAGCAGCAACACATGCAGCAAATGCAGAAGCAGCACATGCAAAATCAACAGCAGCAGCAGGCTCTGCAGCATCAGAGTCAGCAAGCCCTGCAGCAGCAGCAACAACATCAGCAGCAGCAGCAGCAGCAGCAGACAACGATTACGCTGCAGCCTCAGCTCCAGCAGCCTCCTCACATCTCCCAGCTGTTTGGACATGAGCTGGGACAAGAAAGTGAGTAGAACGAGAATCAGAGTGGAGGGTGATCAGGTTCACTTCAGGCTGTAATGCTTTATGTTGGTGTAATTGATGGGTTTGTAGTGAAACATGTAATCGGCTTGGATCAAAGTGCTACACTGACCACTAGTACCACTATCATAGAAGAGCACAGAAGTTCAGTAGAACTTCAGAGTTTCCTAAATGCAATTCTCCTGACTGATACGGATTATGTTTTACAATGTTTCTAAAGTTTGGCTTAGCTCTAATAGTCAGTAGGTAGATGATTGAAAATGTGATGAAGCTTTACCACGAGACCACAAAAGTGTGAGTGTCACACATAAAGACACTACAGGTCATCCAGACATGTGGAGACTTTAAAGAAGAATTAGTAAAACCATTGGAGACAACAGTTTTAACCTACTACTAACTTTCTTAGTTGGTCGAACCAGCACACAATTTGGTCGTAATGCAACCCCCTGCATCTTGTTCTGTTGCTACAGCGTGGTATTAATCAATCTGGCATGCCAATGAATATTTGCCTTTGCATATCATAGTTTTGAATTAATGTTAAGCTCGACAATGACTCAGACTTGTTTTTCAAGAAAAATATTTTATTCTGAAAATATCTTTTTTTTTTTTTAGCCATGCTTTTTCCTGAGTTTCTCAACTGGGCACAAGGCTAAATGCTGCACTTTTCAACCACTGCGTATCAGTTCAAACTACAATCTACTACTGGTCCTTAAAAAGTAGAAGATACCAGTTATATATTTCTTAATTGCTTAAATTACTACTTCTGACACAACCTGGCCAGTCGTTGCTTCCAAGCACAGACATGAAGATGGGTGTTTAAGGTGCGTCGTCCTCCATTGGTTTAAAATTTTGCTGGTTTGAAACCCAGAAATGTGGCTTATCCAAATATGAGCCAAGGCTGGCTACTGTAGCAACGTTTTAATTACAGGGCAGTTATCATAATCATGCAGTAACTTTATTAAATTTTGACACCCTCATGTAGGGGTCTTGCAGATATACATCTTGATCCAAAAACAGAACTGTGTGTCTGAAGAGAAGTCCCAATTTATTCTTTAAAGCCAGCTGACAATCAAAGACTTCAGCTCTTCTTAATGGAAGAGTAATGTCCAAGCACACTCAGAAGTTCAGAATTTAGTGATTGAGATCATAATAATTTGGTTAAAAATGACTGGCTTCATATTACTAAAGAGAAGCTGACTCTTCGAAAGGGAGCCAGGGTTGTTTTTTTTTTTTCACACCATAGTTCGGACAGAGCATAAACCCTGTTTTAATCGTAGTTCCACAGGATGGCTTTCTGCTGGGCTGTGTGTTTGCTGTTGCTGACTACCCAGAACAGATGGCTGACAAACAACTCCTGGCCACATGGAAGAGGGTAAGACGGACATTCAGTCACAGCAAAAGCATAAAGATGCTTGTTTCCTTTTGAAACTGGCTGGGATAAATAAACAGCAAGACAGCATCAGAGTTGGTGGCAAAATAATCAAAATATTTAGGTCAATGTGTGTTTACTAAACTGATCCTACAGGTCATCCAGGCATGTGGAGGCGCTATTGACCCCATTCTGACCAGCCGCTGCACACACCTGCTCTGTGAGAGTCAAGTCAGCAGCACGTACGTACAGGTAAGGATTCATGCCATCAGAAGTAGCGATCCATACTGAGACCTGGTATTTATTCTTAATGATCAGGGGATCACAAAGGTTTGACATGACCAGTTCTGCTATCGGTATTAGAAAAATTAGAAAAATACATTTCCTGTTAATGCTACATACATGTTGTCTTGCACATTTTATCCTAGCAACTGGATTTCTAATTCTTCTGTGATACATTTTTGGAATTCCCAATCCGCAGTAGATGCCTTCTTTTTGTCAGAGCCTGTATGTGCAAGGGGAGGGTCCAACTACATTTGTTTTCTCTTAAAAAAAAGCAGTGAGGTTGCTGTTAAAGTACCAGATTAATAAGCAGTATCCGTTTGAGTACTACTACCATTAAAGTCTAAATGATACCCACCCTAATTAAACTGTGCAAAGTACTCTACGGCTGTAAATCATGCATTGTGATGCAGTAGGAGGAGCAGAAGGAGGAGTCTGGATGCACAGTGAGATGAATGTAGAGCACTTATGCTCCTTGATTTAGTTTACTTTAACAAAAAAAAATCCTTTCCTCTGTCAGGCACTGAGAGAAGGGAAGCGCTGTGTGACCGCTCACTGGCTGAACACTGTGCTGAAGAGGAAGAGGATGGTTCCGCCTCATCGGACGCTACATCTACCCTTCGCCTTCCCTCCTGGATCCAAACCCTGCTCTCATCATGTAGGTTCACACTCCACAAACAGCTGCTACATTTGTTCACACACTGATTAGAAAATTGGGGGTCCATCCCTGACACCAAGCTGCCCCTGTGTGGCCCGTAGGCAAGGTCCCTAACCCAGTCTACTCCAAGGGCACCTTAGTGTGACTGACCCTGTGCTCTTACCCCAGCTTCCAGCTAGGATGTACAAAAAAGAGAATATTCCCCTACTGGATTAATGGAGCAAATAAAAAAAGGTTTTACAAAATATCTGTATTAGTGTAGGCCTTTAACTCCTTCATATGTGGCAGCTATGGCAGTATTTTTCATACTTAGTATTCATATCATGTGTGTTATTACAAGTTTTTGTCACCAAATTGATGAACTCCTAGAGAAATAATCAGGTAAGCATCATATGTTGTCAGTATAATCTAAAGGCCTTCACAATGCATTTGATATTTCATTGAATTGAATGTCAACAGTATCACAGCAACTTTTGATGTTTTACCATCAAAAAGGACTTCGCTGAAAATCAAATATATATATATACGTTTTCAGATTTGCTGGATGCAGAAAGTCCTGGTACTTGTGTATAAAATGTACCTTGTGTGTTCTACACATGATATACAGGCTACATGGTTCCTATGGTTGCTACATGTTCTCTAACGTCACATGGTAGACACAGGGAGTGATATAAAACATGAAATATGTCATGCCCACTGCTACACATTTCAGGCAGGACATAGAAACATACTAATTCACTCAGTTCCCGATGGTCATGAGTTGTTACAACCAGCATCCCACCAGCACCTCGACATGCACGAAGGTGCAAGCATTGCCTTCATTGTGGCTTGCAACTTTAATTTATTATTATTGTTTTCCCATCTGAGACTCTGACTTCACTGTCTTGGACTGCATTACTGCACCCGGTGATGGTAGACCTTGTTCTGCTGTGCGGGAGATCCACTGTGAGCTGAGGAGTCACTCCAACCAGAACCTGTAGCAGGTGCAATACTGGTGTCGCTACACCAAGCTCACTGAGACCACAGAGCAAAACAAGGATGCCATGAAGTAAGCCCATGATTAGATAACAGACTACTGTCTCCACCTGCAGTCCAAGAATCCTGGAGTCCATCTGTGGAATGACGGACTTGCTGGAGAGGCAGCAGAATATATTACTTAATTACTTAAAAACTTTCAGTGGAGAGACATAGTCAGGTCCATAAAAATTTGAACATTGACACAATTTCCTGCATGTCGGCTCTGTACACCACCACAATGGATTTGAAATGAAACAATCAAGATGTGCTTTAAGTGCACACTTTCAGCTTTAATTTGAAAGTATTTACATCCAAATCAGGTGAACGATGTAGTAATTACGAACATTTTATATGTGCCCTCCACCTTTTTAAGGGATCTAAAGTAATTGGACAAACTAACTTCATCATAAATCAAATTGGAAGGTGAACCTCCGCCCTAGTCTGTAGTCTTTTGCAGCCTCTAACAGGTTTTCTTCCAGGAGAGACCTGTATTTAGCTCCATCCATCTTTCCATCAACTCTGACCAGCTTCCCTGTCCCTGCTGAAGCAGAGCATCCCCACAACATGGAGCATTGCAGTTTGCCACAAGCCATGTGGGAGACACAGCAAACATGTGGAAGGAGGTGCTCTGGTCAGATGAGACCAAAATTGAACTATGTGTGGTGGAAACCTAACACTGAACATCAACCTGAACACAGCATTCCCACCGTGAAACATGGTGGTGGCAGCATCATGCTGTTGGGATGCTTTTCTTCAGCAGGGACAGGGAAGCAGGTCAGATTCGATGGGAAGATGGATAGAGCTGAATACAGGGCCGTCCTGGAAGAAAACCTGTCTTGAACACCATGCGTTGGTTTCCTTCCACTTCACAATTATGTGCTACTTTGTGTTGGTCTGGCACATAAAATACATTTAAGTTTGTGCTTGTAACGTGACAAAATGTGGAAAAATTCAAGGGGTATGAATGCTTTTGCAAGGCACTTTATACTTCTGACAGTAGCTGAAACACAGGAAGAAAAGATAGGCCTGTGTAACTGCTTTTTTTCTGTGTTTTAGTCCTGTTGTGGAATGAAGTTGTGTAACTAGGTTTAGGGTCTTTCTCCACAATAAGTTACAAACCTACTACCTCTGTGTTTGCTGAATATAT
The DNA here is from genome assembly GCF_022539595.1 of Amphiprion ocellaris. NCBI lineage: Eukaryota > Metazoa > Chordata > Actinopteri > Pomacentridae > Amphiprion > Amphiprion ocellaris. Next base: position 23,968,947 of record NC_072775.1, read on the forward strand.
GAGTGTATTCAAAACCAGCAAAGTGGACAAAATCTACACACTTTGGTGATTACCAGCGTCTTATTTTTCATCATTGTATTTGTATACCTATCATCCAATTACTCTCACATTTTCTCTGTTGCCGTCTCCCCTCAGATCATATCAGTGACTGGTTTTGTGGATGCTGACAGGGATGACCTGAAGCTGATGGCTTACCTGGCTGGTGCCAGATACACTGGATATCTGTGTCGCAGTAACACTGTCCTCATCTGTAAAGAGTAAGACTGGGGGGATGAATGAGTGCCTGCAGAGAGAATCATTAGTAGCCGTGTTACATATCCAGTGTAATGCACCAATATACAGTCGTCCTTCGCCATATTACGGTTCACTTTTTGCGGCCTCAATGTATCGTGGATTTTTAAATTGTATACGTCTAATTTTGTATTGCCGATTTCTCGCGGGATTTTGCAGTATATAAATATTTTTGTATATTTATTATTTAAATAATTTTGGTAGTAAAACATGCATTTTCTAGCCTACAAAATTGAAAACGATATAAAACATGTAAAAAATAATAATAAAAACAATATTAAATCGAAACAAAATGTCTTGCGTACAGCACAGGGTGCTGATTGGTGCAGTGACCGTAGAATCTGTCTCATCTGTCTCACAAAAATGTAATTTATTTCAAGCCCTACGATGTCGATCAAACTTTCTGTGCCTTCTAAGGCTTCTGACACCAAACCCAAGTGCCAGAGGAAGATGCTTACCATCACAGAAAATTAGAAAATTACATATGTTAAAGAGTGAAACTGAAATAGCTACTCTCAAATGCCACTTAAACACACCGTTACAGGAAGACAAGACTGTCGTTTGTGTGCCTCATCTTTAATGTAACTGCATGCAGGACAGACTTGTGCTGCATTGGAAGTGATGCAGAATTTTTATAAGCTTCAACCTAGTAAGATTGCTGGAACAAGTTTTACAGGAAAGAGAGCAGGGTTCTCATATAGACACATTCACACCCATCAGATCAGTTAACAGGAGATCATGTCTGAAAGGGACTTTGATTATGAACTTGTGTTAGTGCTGTAGATCATACAGTCTTATAGTGACCCACTGTCAGAATCTCATACTGTGTACTGTACATCTAAAAAGAGTAATGTGAAATGTCTGTGTCACATGTGAGTTGAGAAGATTTTGAGCTTCACTTCTGAAAAGTTTCTGCCACCCATATAAGCCTATGCAGAACCAGGTACATTGTTGGTGATAATAGCTGTCTTGGTGATCTCTCTTCAGACCCAGTGGACTGAAATATGAGAAAGCCAAGGAGTGGAAGATCCCTTGTGTGAATGCCCAGTGGTTATGCGATATACTATTGGGCAACTTTGAGGCACTGAGACAAATTCAGCACAGCAGATATTCCATCTACACACATCCTGAACCACTGGTGCCTAACCCTCAGCTGGTCCAGAACTTGCTGGGTAAGTTCTTGATAATGGGACCAGTAGTTTATCATGGGTTGGGTTGGTAAAATATATCTAAGAAAGAAAATATCTGGGATATTACACAATAAACCATCCGGTTATTACACACAGTGTTCTGTGGTTTTTTTTTTAACTTCATACCTTACTGTGGAATATCCCACCTGCAAAGAAAGCAATGTGTGGTTGTTTATGATGTGTACATCTCTGTGTACATCTATCTACATGGCAGGAGGAATGTAAAGGCCGTAGGCTTGATAATGTACACTACCATTCAAAAGTTTGGGATCACTTAGAAATGTCCTTATTTTTGAAAGAAAAGCAGCTTTTTTCAACGAAGATAACATTAAATGAATCAGAAATACAGTCTAGACATTGTTAATGTGGTAAATGACTATTCTAGCTGGAAACGGCTGATTTTTAATGGAATATCTACATAGAGGTACAGAGGAACATTTCCAGCAACCATCACTCCTGTCTTCTAATGCTACATTGTGTTAGCTAATGGTGTTGAAAGGCTAATTGATGATTAGAAAACCCTTGTGCAATTATGTTGGTACATGAATAAAAGTGTGAGTTTTCATGGAAAACATGAAATTGTCTGAGTGATCCCAAACTTTTGAGCGGTAGTGTATATAAAAGTCAAAAATGTATCAGTTGGAATTGTTGTGTTATGGTGTAATGTGTGTGTCTGAAAGTGTCTTGACTTTGGCTTCTGTTTTTCTCTGTAGCTGCTTGGAGAACACCAATCAAAGTATCGCCTGAAGCTTTGGCGGTGAGTTTTCGTGCCACATTATTTTTCATACTTGTTTTCTATTTGGTGTGTCAAAAAACAGCTCAGTCATTAGTCAGCTTGCTCTGTTGTATCATCCTTATGTACATGAGCAGCCTCACACAGCTCCATCTGAAAGATACAGTATACAACAGAAGTGAGTACACCCCTGTGCAATATCACTTAAATGTCAAAGGATTCAGAATTCTATCACTCAATAATTTAATTACTTCTAAGTTGAAATGTGGGGTATTTACTCTCATATACAACGAAAAGCGGTTGTTTAGATTTACAGTAAAAATACAGGTCCCATCATAGTAACTCATTTTCTGAGAGTCAGATTTTTAACTTTTTCAATACTTCAGATGTCCACCTTTATTTTTGATGACGGTCTCAATCCTCCTCGGCATTAAGGATGCCAGTGTTGCACTAATTTGTGGAGAATCGTTCAGCTATTCTTCAGAGACTACAGCTTTGGAGCTAATTATTAGACTGCTGTGACCACCATTTTCTGCTTCTTCCCTGAACTTTTTTAAATAATCAATGTTAAAAGTCAGCTGTGCAGACTTTGTAAAGAAAACAGGTGGTCTAATATTTATTTCCACGGCTGTATTTTTTTCAGTTGCTCTTTGCTGGAGGAGTTGAGTTGTTCCACCTTTCTCTTTGAAACTGATTTTGGCAATATGTTTTGGATTATTTTATTGCTGCAGTATTCCTCCTGTGCCAGGCTTCTGTACACTGGGAGTCATCTTGTCTGGCTACTTATCTACAGTCATTCATGGTGCATCTGTAAATGTAATGTCACTAGGGCTGAAATGATTCTTCGAGTAATTGACTAAACCAAAATTCCTTATACTTCACTGACTGAAAAAAATACGTCATGCCAGTGCACCTGCTTTAACAACTTTACCAACTTTGTGATTAGCTCTGAGAGACCAGTACCCTTTCAATACTGACCTCACATCTCTATTTTGTAAGTCATATGTTTAGTTTGAATATTTTTTCAATTATGGTAAGTGTTGGGTTAGCACCAGGCTTTAAATCTTTATTTGCCTTCATGTTATCCAAAAATAGAGGACAAAATCCTCCAAAGTTGCATCCACATTCCTTATTAGCTTTGCTTATGTGTATCTGTTTTATTAACTTCCCATTTAGAGTCTCCAACTGCTCCAGAAGCAGAAGATCACTGACTCCACCAACCCACCTGCAAACAAGAAGGCCAGGTCAGTACAGCAGATCTGTGTTCACCCTGCCCTTCACTGAAGAATGGACAGAGTTAACCCACACATCTGTCTAGATAACTGTTTTCTCATGATCATTTGAGTAAAAGCAGAATTTTGCATGTGTGTGTGCAGACTGGAAGAGATCCAGTCTCCCAGTAAGAAGCTTCCTCCAGAGTCCACCCCACGGGTGATGTTCACAGGCTTTGAGCCCATGCAAGTACAGCAGTACACAAAGGTAAAGTCTGCCTGAACACTCACTACATGTATTATTAGATGACCTTTCTTCTCACTTGCGTCCATTTCGGCTTCAGATTGTATGACAATGACCAGCCATCAAGCAGAATGCTAATGTTATACTCCTCAAACAAGAAAAGCACTCAGAGAACGCAGTACTCCACCAAGGATGTTCATTCCCCCATATGGCATTGTCAGAAATGCAGCAAATTTATTCTTTTTTTTTTTTTTTTTTAAGAAATGCAGCATTTATTTATTAGTTATTGATGATCAAAAATCAGGGGAAACATAAAATGTGGCCATTTAGTATAAATGTACCCACAAGCAAAATAACCTTGCGCTGAGCACAGACATGTGTTACGCATGTGTACGTTATGTACGGATGCCGAATCACGTGACCTAAATATGTAGCAGATGCCGTGAAATGAGGTTACTCGGAAACACCCCCACAATTTAATCAGTTGTTCCTTGTATCATTTCCAACAGATAAAGGCGGGGATATGCTTTCTTGTAAATCCACTCCAAAGACCGTGTGAGACTTTATAGTCTATGTGGCATCTGCTCCCAAACTGCAGGGGGCAGTGTATCACAAATACACGTCTACCTAGTCTACTCTAGTACTAAACTAGAATAGAAGAAGTTTGCCATTGTTTACTGCACTTACAACATGCCATTTTACTGAACAGTTGCATTTCAGCAGTTAATTTTAGTTTCACACCATGAATTGTTCATAACCCGGTTGTCATGGTGATCTCTGTGATGAATTGTATAAATGCCTGTATTTCTGAACTTCTCCTGCTAGGAGCTCCTGTTCTTCTGCCAGCTTTCCGTGTGTCTCTGTCTGCGTAGTTAGAAAAAGTTGAAGGTGGGTGACGCGGAAATTTTCCGCTTGAGAAGGGCCGTGTGAGAGGGCGTGGCTGCTAAAATAAGTAATTTGTTCGTACAGAGCCGCACGGACCTTGCGGACGTGGCAAGCATAAAACGAACTTAAGTCGCAATAAGTCTGCAGCGGTGGATTTGTAGTAGGATCGCAATCATGTGATCGTCAGCAGGCAGCTGATGTAGTGTTCACTTGTTGTCATAGTTACAGTGATGCTGTACTACTATCTCGCAATGATACAGAAATCTGTAGCAATCCGTGGATCCAGACAATAAGCCGCATCACTGGCAAAATCTAATCACTTGGTCCATGTGTCATTTCTGACCTTCCCTTGAAATTTCATCTAAATTCGTCAGTCCATTTTTGAGTCATGTTGCCAACAGACAAACACACAAACCAACGCCAGTTGTCACATAACTCCGCAGTTCCTTGGCAGAGTAACAATCAAGTACTAAAATAAGGTCACTAGTAACTGTTTTTTTAGTGTCAACATTCACTTCTCCATTCTGTTGTGTTTCATGCGTGTGTCTTCATCTACTCCTTTCTTGCAGAGATTACATGCTTTAGGTGGTGAAGTAGCCGACAGCAGCCTGAAAGCCACTCACCTGGTGGCCAGTAAGGTGACTCGCACTGTCAAGTTTCTCACTGCCATGTCTGTGGTGAAACACATCATCAGCCCAGAGTGGCTGGAGGAGAGCTGGAGAAGCCAGAAGTTTGTGGGTATGTGTTTGTGGTTTCATATCATTACTAAACCTGCTTGACTGTTTTTTCATTCAGTATGCAATTTCCTTACTGCTGGAAACATAAACTAATGTGTTTGTCTGTGCGTGTTGCAGATGAGCAGAGTTACACTCTGAGGGATGCAGAGGCAGAGGTGTTGTTTGGCTTCAGTCTGGAGGAGTCACTAAAGAGAGCTCACAGTGCACCACTCTTCAAGGTTAAACAACACATTTCACCCTCACACCAGTATTCATGAAAGGAAAAACTTAAAAAAAAAAACTTAATTTTAAAGTTTTCATCACAGTCCTTTGAGAGATATATATATATATATATATATATATATATATATATATATATATATATATATATATATATATATATATATATATATATATATCTCAAAGGACTGTGATGAAAACTTTAAAATTTTCATTAAGATGTTACTGGAATGTCTACAAATCAAATGACTGAATTTGACTAAAACTAGAACACAGCTTTCACACAGCTCGGACGATGTTGCATTAACTGGGAGTAGTTCTGATTAATGTACTGTGTCCTGATTGTCTGTCTGTGTATTTCATGTGATGGTTGATGTAGGGGAAGTACTTCTACCTCACTCCGGGGATCTGCCCCAGCCTCAGCACCATGAAGTCCATCCTGGAGAGTGCTGGTGGAAAGCTGCTCGCTAAACAGCCCTCATACAGAAAGATAATGGAACATAAACAGAACAAGGTGCTTAAATGAAGCTGGAATTCTTTCATTTCCCTGTGCACTCAGGGAAAATGTATAGTTCATGTCCTGAAACACCAACTGTTTCTGGAAAAGATGAAACAAATGACTGTCCTAAATACATTCTTGTCCAAAAATCCAAAAGTCAATAACAAGCATTATTTTTCATTAAAATAAAGCGCAAGCAGATGCTAGAATATCTCTGACAATGGTCTAGCATGTTTTTAGTACTAACTAAATATTCTTTTTTATTTTTTAATTATTTGTTTTTACAGAATCTTCCAGATATCATCCTAATTTCATGTGACAATGACCTCCATCTATGTAGAGAATACTTCTTGAAAAATATTGGTAAGACCTACACAAACACACACATATTTTTATTGGAAATCATGCATGTTTATGTCTTATTGTACTTTGAGAAGCATAGAACAAATTAAGTAAAAAAGAAATCTATTTAGAAACCAAAATGTATTCTAAACTTTCGACTCATCGAAGTAGCCACCTTTGGCAGATATAACAGCTGAACACACTCATGGCATTCTTTCCACAATAGAAATCAAATATTCTTCAGAAAGTTCTTGTGCGGCACTTGTAGGTTGCTTTGCTTTCATTCTTCTGTCCAGTTCATCCCAAACCAGCTCCATGGGGTTTAAGTCTGGAGACTGTGCTGGTCAGTCCATGTTTTCAAGCTGACCATCCTGCTCTTTTTTCCTGAAGTAGTTGTGGCATAGCTTGGACTTACAATTTGGGTCATTATCTTGCTGTAGGATGAACCCCTGATCAACTAGGAACATACCAGAGGGTACTGCATGGTGCTGCAGAATGCTGAGTTGGCTGTTTTGGTTCAGGGTTCCTCTCACTCTGTACAACATTTCCTCCTCCATGTTTGACAGTTGATGTCACACACTGAGGAACCATTCTTTCTCCTACTCCGCGGCGTACAAAAATTCTGCGTGATGAATCAGATTTCAAATTTTGATTCATCAGTCCATAATACCTTCTTCCAGTCTTCAGTAGTCCATTGGTGGTGGTTCATGACCCAGGCATGCCTCGTTTTCTTATTCTGACATCTTACCAATGGCTTTCTTGGTGCAGCTCTACCTGTCAAACCTGCAACTCAAAGTCTTCTCTTCACAGTTGAAACTGAGACTTCTTACTACAACCACTATTAAGCTGTGCTTGTAGCTGTTGTCCTGTGAGCCGCCTATCACCAAGCTGTTGACTCTCAGAAACTTGTCTTCTGATTCTGTGGCTTTGGGTCTTCCAGACCTCTTCCTGTTACAGTTTCCCCCAGTTTCTGAGTGCCTTTTGATGGTGAAGAAAACTGTACTCACTGACACCTTGACTTTCTTTACAATTTCTCTGTAGGAAAGACCTACATTTTAAGTGTTATCATGGTCTGTCTGTCGTCTATTGCTAATTGCCTTTTCCTCATCATTTTTATAGCACCACACTACTTCCTGCTGTACAATATTCAAATAATGCTCTAGAGGGTATGGTGCCATGGTGTGTTCCAGCACTACTTTTATGAAGAGGGGGGTTGTAAGTAACCAAGAAAAGTTGGGACATCTGTAGGATTTGGTAGCACCAACTTTCAAGACTTGATCAACCTCCATTGCTGCAGAACAGCTTTAAGTTGTTAACCCATTTCTTGTTCCCTGAAAAAGGCCTTTTTGTATTATTCTAAAATGTACATTATTTTCAGTTTTAGGTAACCTTACCATTTTAGTTTTGTAACATCTGGCAGTTTACCATTTACCTTTGTACCATTTCAAGCTATTCATTCGACTTGAACTACTTGAATTTCATTTTAAAAACGCTGGAAAAATTGGCGTTCAAAAACTTTTGACCGATAGTGTGTGTATATTGTACTAACAGCTGTAAATCTTATCCAAATGATCAGTATCAAGGCTGATGATGCCTATTTTAACACAGCGGTCAGCATAAAATTCAACCATGGGTCATTTGTGTCTTCAGTAAAGTCATCTAAAACTCCACAGGACCTCTGTAAACAGCCAGTAAAAAGATAACAACCTCTTCCGTTAGAACTTGTGCTGAAGTGTTTGTAGTGTGTCTCAGATGTTGTCTGATGTCTCTGTTGTCCAGATGTCCACAACGCGGAGTTCATCCTGACTGGAGTTCTCACCCAGAAGCTCGACTATGACTCATATCCTTTACAGCCAATGACAGCTCAGAGCAAAAAACTTGTTGTAGGTCAGTAACTGTGGCTCACTACATAATTTTTGCCTGTCCCCTTTAGTGTGATAACACATAAAGAAACAGGCAGTCATCTGCTGCATTGCTCCTGAATTAAAACATCACTCTGAGGGAGTATCAGTTGCAGGGAAATATGTACAATATGCAGCAGAAGTGAGTGCGGCCCTGTGCAGTATCATTTAAATATCAAATGATTACTTACAATATGTCTATTACTTCTAAGTTGGCAAATAGAGAATTTCCTCATATGATCAATCAAAAACTTACACTTTAGAGAGCTTATATTAAAAATATAGCACAGTAAAAATAAAAACAGTGGAACAAAAGGAAATACACCTGTGATCACTGTAACGCAAATTAATAAGCCTGTGTTCATTAAACAATATTAGGTATACATGAGATTTCTAATCAGTCTAACTGCATGAATATAGTTATACAATGACGTGAACACCAGAGCGTTCTGTTTTGGACAGATGGGCTGTGTCTATCTGCATGTCTGCATCATGGCTCCTCGTGGAAATAAATTGTCGGAGGAACTGAAATATCTGTTTATGAGACTTTGCAAAGATGGAAAAGGAATCAGGAAGATTGGTGACAAACCAGAACTCTTCAGAAATACAGCGGTAATCGGGAGGCATACGAGTCATAGTACCACTAATCAGAGCCACAGTGGTTCTAAAATGACGCCACAATTTGTGTGTAACTTAATTGTAAACAATGGCAAAATATTTCTCCACAAATTAGTGCAACACTGGTATCCTCCGTACTCAGGAGGATTGATTCTGTCATCAGAAGATATAGGTAGACATACAAAGTATTGAAATATGACGTGAATCTCAAGTGAGGAAAGGTGTACTTCTTCCTACAGTGGGGTAAATGTAACATAGTAAGTCTGATCTGATAGTGTTTAATTTTAGGTCAGAGCAAATACTTCAGTGTTCAACTCTGAAGTAAGGCAGTTTCTGTAAGGTGATATAATTAATTCATCCATCCATTATCTATACATCGCTTAATCCTCATTAGGTTGGTTGGGGGGCTGGAGTCTATCCCAGCTGACTTAGGGTGAAGCCAGGGGACACCCTGGACAGATCACCAGTCTATCACAGGGCTACATATACAGACAAATAATCACACACACATTCACACCCTTAGAATTACCAATTAGCCTCAGCATGTTTTTGGACTGTGAGAGGAAGCCGGATAACCCAGAGAAAACCCACACATGCACAGGGAGAACATGGAAACTTCACACAGAAAGATCCTGGGAAGGCCAGGACATGAACCAGGGATCTTCTAGCTTCAAGCCGAAAGTGCTAACCACCAAGCCACTGTGCAGCCCATGATATAATTCAGAATAATTTAAAATTAATGGTATGACACATGTATATTTTACATGTACACTACCTTTCAGAGGTTTGGGATCACTCAGAAATATCCTTATTTTTGAAAGAAAAGCATTTGTTTTCAATGAAGATAACATTAAATGAATCAGAAATCCAGTCTAGATATAGTTAATGTGATAAATGACTATTCTAGCTGGAAACGGCTGATTTTTAATGGAATATCTCCATAGGGGTACAGAGGAACATTTCCAGCAACCATCACTCCTGTGTTCTAATGCTACATTGTGTTAGCTAATGGTGTTGAAAGGCTAATTAATGATTAGAAAACCCTTCTGCAGTTATGTTAGTACATGAATAAAAGCGTGAGCTTTCATGGAAAACATGAAATTGCCTGGGTGACCCCAAGCTTTTGAATGGTAGTGTATGTCTCTGTAATGCTTTCAAATGAATAATAGTTGCTCAGAAGTGTTAGTGACACAGGACAAAGGAGAGATCAGCCGTTAAATTCTGCCATCTCCCCGAGCCGGCCCGTTAGATACCCTCTGTATGAGTCCATGGCATGTTGCTGGTGTGTTGGCCACCTCATTTAAATTGGTATGGGTTGACTAAATGTTAGAAGACAGCAGCACATGTGAAGTCAAGATGGTGCTATCCTGCATTAGTTCCAGAACCTAAAGCGTTATTGTTCTATGATTTGTAGTGAACAGTTGTAGCTGTGTTGTTACTGTGATACCAGTGAAAAAACTAAGTTTCCTTAACAGTCACACTTATAAGTTCACTTGATTGAGTCACACTGATGACATGAAGAAGAAGAAGAGATGAGAAAGCCTCCTGTGTACAGTCCAGCCACACTGACTTTTCTATGTTTTTATTTTTGTGCATAGATCTCCAGTCATTTTGTAGCTTTTTGTTACCTGTTTGAAATAAATAAATGGATGTTATTTTTGTGAAATGATTGCTTAAATTATGGAGGATCAAACCCTTTTCCTGTTGAAATAGGATGTGTAAAGGCTTCAGCTCTACATGCTGCTTTTTAAATAAAAACTACATTTGTTTGTGCTAAAACAGTTGTTTGCTTTCTTATCAAGTAAAATGGGTTAACACCAATGTTCCCTGTAATTTTTCATGAGTCTGAGCAAACACACAAACTCCCTGAGCGTCCCTTGGACCACTGTGAGCAACATCAGACGTGTGCACTGTGGTCACACCAGCATCACATCCATTCAAGTTACATGGTTCATTAAAAGAATCAAATTACAGCATTTACATTTCTGTTAAAACACTTTGTCAACAGGAGCCAGTTGAAGGCTGCAGTGATTTTAGTGACACTACAATGTAGAAGAGTGAAGTTATTGAATATTTGTCTCTCTTTACTGTTGCAGCGGTTTTGCAAATTGCAGACGGACCCTGTTCACTCCATAGACACCAGTGTTATATCTGTAGCTTGAAAGACAGTTACTTTTGATAAAACTGGGCTTGTAGCACATTGTCTGCCTTGCAACAATGGGAAAGAGGCACCGTTTATGTTTTGACAACCTATATCTAATGAGTTATTGATGCTGGAAGCCCGAATCTGTGAATATCTTTCCAACTTTACTGAACTTGGGGCCACTACCACCTAAGGAGTGATATATTTAATTTTGAAAAAAGCATTTAGCCATACTTAAAGCTTTAAGTGCTTTATTAACACGGAACTAAAAATTTTGTATTGTTTTATTATCACAGGTTCTGTCTGAAAAGAGGTGGCATCATTTTAAACAGTGAAATCAAACTAATAAAATGTAATGACCAACCAGTGAGCAATACTGGATTCTGCAAAAACATAAACAACTTTTTTAAAAAAAATCTAAATCTTATCTTAACACAGTTAATGTATTAACTTATTTTTGTGTGTATGCATGTATTTATTGATTTATTTAGTACTGTTAACATATCAGAGTTCTGAGTGAATTTTTCTTAAGATAGGCAAAGGCCATTTATTGATTACATATAGGCTGTTAAATGTTTATTAAAAACTAAAAAGCATTTTTAAAAAAACAACTTAGCCATTTATTGAGTCACTAAAATACTGTAGAGTACAGACCACATCAGCATGATTATAAGCATCCTCTGGTAACAACCAGATACTGATGTCTCTCACCATATGGACTTCAGGAGATGATTAGATGATGATAAACTGTGACCTACTGGTTGGGTTCTCTCTGTTCTCATGTTTCTTACATGTTTGTCCCCTGACAGCCAGGTCCTAATGTTTTCTGAGCAACACACCATACTATGACGTTTTTACAATGATGGTTCTACTATGAAACCAGTTTGACATGTTCAGGTGTTCTTTGTGTGAAAACTCAGAGATTTCAGGTATCAGAAGGTGGTTTTCAACCTTCTTTGTTAACTTTCTGCTTCAACTTTAAACTAAATTTCCTTCACTAACCCAGCCCTCTGGACTTCCAGTAAGCTGTGTTCCTATTGGCTGTCCAGGTGGCTGCTCGGTGTTATTAGGAACACCTGAGCAGCTCAGTGTCTTCCTGCTTTATTTAGCTGCAGACAAACATTTCCTCTGCTTCTCTTCACCACTGAACTGGGTTTGGCTCTGTTGCTTTAGTTTGTTCTTTAGGCGTTGGCTTGCAGCTTCCAGCAGTAAAATAGGCTTTAATGTGTTTCTTGGTGTGTTTTAGGGCTTTGTACTGGATAGTTGTCTTGGTAAATGTGGTTCTTTAGCCACAGTTAGCACATGGTGCTAATGTTTGCAGTGATTAGTGGATTTGGTGCAGCTGAGTTGTGTCTTTATCTTGGCTGTAGTGAGTCTTCAGAGGTTTTTGGTCAGACACATTCTGTGTTCTTGTTTGAGAACCGATGTTGGTTGTCCAGAAGGTAAGAGATCCTGTCCTGATTCTCTGTTCTCAGAGGTTCTCTGGTAGGCTGCAGGAGACTTTAGCGTTTGGGTTGTGCTAGTTTGGTTTTTGTATGGTTTCATTTGGACGACTATCTTGAGGCCCCTCCATGTGGTTTAGTGAGGTTTTCTGGAACAGTTCTACAAAGCAACCTGCAGCAGAAGAGACTTTGAGAGTTTTTAGGAAGTTCTGGAGACCAGACTTTAGAGCAGCAGAAACATCTGTCAGCAGGTTGAGCAGGAGAAGGTGAGCTTCAGAGTAGAAATGAAACGGAAACCTTCTTGACTCGTGTGGTGAGGTCCTGTACCAAGAGTTTGAGCAGGTTGTGAAGAGTCTGTAGTTCTTTTGTCTGAAAGCACAAGAAGAGTCGACTCATTAAAGGAGAAAACAGGAGATATTGTTGGTTCTTCTGTCGCTCTGCAGTTTCCAGTTTCCTTAGACTGAATATCAAGTTTATATTTTAAATGATTTACCATGTGAGCCCAAGAACACTTCAATAAACTCCCTCCATCCTCTGGACACAACAGATTTTATTACCATGTTAAATCTTTTTTTTGTTTGTTTTTGAGTTTTAATCCCAGTTTTAGCATAGTTTTTTCTCTTTGCTTGTTTAGTTTTGTTATCTGTGTAAAAGGTGCTAAACAAATAAAGCTGAATTGATAAACTGAATAAATGACTAACTCATGATTGTGACAACAGAAGTATTTTCATTGTGATTTAAGGGTTTATTTCATTTTTAAGGTTGGGATTAAAATCTTGTCAGGAAAAAAAAAGATTAAAGAAATAAATGACAGTAAAAAAGCAAATCAAAGGGAAAAAACATTTAATAAAACTTTAAAAAAGAAAATTAAACATTAAATACAATTACATGATATTAAACAGACAAAATATTTAATTAGATAATTAAACGGAAGATACAAAGCATGTAATTATGAAATTAAACAAAAATTTTTAAACAAAAATATTAAACATTAAAGATGAAATATTTTAGATAATTAAACATTTAAAAAATGCAATTAAACAAGAATATTACACATTTAGAAAAATACAAAACATTTAATTAGATTATTAAACCTTTAAAAGTAAAAGTCAAAACATTTAATAAAAAAATTTAATGTTTAATTAGAAAATTAAATCTTAAAGACAATAAAACTTTAAATAGGAATTAAACATAAAATACAATGAAGCATTAAAAAAGAAAATTAAACATTAAAAGGTGGTAAAACTTTTAAAATGAAAAACCTTAAAGATTTAATCGAAAAATTAAACATTGGGAAAGAAAAAGAAATTTTTCAAACAAGCCGATAAAACATTTGAAAAAAAAAATTAAACATTAAAAAGACAAAACATTTCGAAATCAGATCAGACATTAGAACAGAATAAAAGGTGAGAAAAGAGCAAAACTAAACATTTAAGAAGAATCAAACTAAAGATAAAACCTTTGAAAGGGCACCAATTAAACTTTAGAAGATCAAATTAAACAGAAGAAACAATAAAATGATCAAAAGAGCAAAAACAGATAAAGGTCTGAAAGCGTTTTCTAGTCTGAAATGAAAATATCAAGTTTCTTCAAACATTTACTCTTTCTATGTTCTTGGTTTGATTGTGGACAGATTTACTAAGAACTAATTTCAGAAAACTGCTTTCCAGATAAAGTCTACTAGTAGTTGAAGGCATCGATCAAACTAATGTTACCTTCTGATCGCCACAAACTTTACTGTTCAGTGAAGAGAATCAAAGTTTGTTCAGGATTTCTAAAAAACCCACAGGTGAAGGTCTGAGAAGAACTCAGACTGATGGTCTAAATGTGAAATCAAGACTCATGGTCACAAGTTTTAAGGCTTCTGTTAACCAGAAAGTTCAAACGAACAGAGAAGTACTGAGAAACTTTTAAGATTTCAGTCCTCAGACTGTCTGAAAGTTAAATCTAACAGAGAAGTACTGAGAAACTTATAAAACTTCAGCCCTGAGACTGTCTGAAGGTTCAAACTAACAGAGAACTACTCAGGAACTTAGAAGATATCAGTCCTTGGACTGTCTGAAAGTTCAATCTAACAGAGAACTACTGTGGGACTTAGAAAATTTCAGCCCTCAGACTGTGTGAAAGCTCAGGTCCTGAGGACTCGGGAGGTGTGGAGGCTTTGGAAAGTCCTGGAACTGAGGGTTCCACCCTCCAGCACAAAGGCTGAAGTCCAACCTCCTGAGAAAAACGGTTGAGTCGAGACTCGAGTTAAAAAAAAAACCCCGAAAAGACAAAAAATAGATGATAAATGCGCAAAAAAAAGAGAAATTAGTATCTGAGCGAGTAGCTCAGGGGATAAGTAGACAGACTACCAACTGGAAGGTCACAGGTTCAAGACCCACCACTGGCAATTTTCTTTCTTTGTCTTTGTCAGGATTTTCAAAAAATTTAAGAAGTGTCTGGTCTTGAACCAGCGACCTGCAGCTCCACAGGCAAATCCTTAACTCACTGAGCTACAGATCAGATGAAAAGAAATAAATTCGTCGTCCCTTTGGCATCGTAGTTCCTGAAGTGACCACATGGGTGGAGCCAAGGCGGAGTCTGGGTGGAGTCAGGGCGGGGAGTAGGCGGGGAGGTGGGTGGTGGCCTCCCCCCTCTACTCCCCCGCCTCCCCCCACCTCCCACCACACCTTCCCCCGCCCCACGAGTTTTTCGAGTCTCCACGAGTTCTTCGAGTCTCCAAGGGTTTTCCCGAGTTTCTGGTGTTTCCACCAGGTCGGAGGCAGAACAAGTTGTCATGAAGAGGTGTTGAAGTCGGCCAGGATGGAATGACTTTTTACAGCGACTAGAAGGAAGACGACTAGAAGAGCAGGTCTTTAACCACCATCCATAAAATCCATGGAGTCGGCTCCAGAGAAATGAAAGAAGGTCAACTTTTATCAACCTCCATCCAGATGTTCAACTTGATATCTTTACTTTGACATTTTTAGCACCACAAACCTTTAGTATCACACTTTATTATCATTTATTAGGACTTTAATGGAATCCACCAGCAGATTTAGTTTTTGTTGAAAAACTTTATTCTTGTCATCGTGGGACTGCAGTATTTAAAACTCTTCCTTCTATTTGACCTCATGTTTATTAGTTTTAGTGGAGAAAGTTTGAATTGTCAATTAGTCTCTTAAAAACTAAATAATAAATTGTATTAGTCAAGAGGTTTAAATTTCTTACTTTGTCATATTTTAAATATGACAAAAAAATATAAAAATAAAGCATCTTGAGACAATTTGACCTGTAACTGGCATTATATAAATAAAATTGAACTAAATTTGTATGTATCTTGTAATGGAGTAATTCAGCCATATATGTTGGAAAACACATTTTCTTTGTCCATTAATCTGTTGATTGTTTTCTCCAGTAATTCATTTCTTGTTTTGGTTTATAAAATGTCAAGCCCAAATATATTCAGTTTACGGTCATAAAAACCAAAAAGATTTACATTCATGATGCAGGAATCAGGCAGTTTTTCCACTTTTTATCTTAGTTTAGTGAGAAAGATAGTTGATAATGTGTGAATTGTTGCAGCTTGTGAGCCGTAGAAGGTTTTAATCTTTGGGGCCGAGTGTCAGAAAACATTTAGAAACCAACATCAACAAAACACTCAACAAAGATTTGAACATCATTAAAGGGAAATCCAACTTTTGCATGACAATGTCAAATTAAAGGACATTTATTTCCAACGTAAATGTGTGATATTCATCCTCTGGAGCTTTCTCTTCACATCGTCTTCCACCTGGACTGGTTTGGTCGGGAGCCTGTGCAACAAACATTTGAAAAACTGCACTTTAACATCAATGAATGACACTGAAGTTTAATCTCTACATAAATGAGACTGAGTCTGGATGTGCTGCTCTGTCATTAACTCCTAAGTTTAGGGAAAGTTCAAACAAAAGAGGACAGTTCAGATAAGACTTGAGAATGAGCTTATTTTGAACAAACATCTCAGACTTTCTGAGCTTCAGCACCTATAGCAAGATATTTTAACAACAAGCAACTCAAGAGATCCAGAAGTTGGAGAGAGTTAGCTTTAGCTGAGCCAAAGAACATGTGGGACGCTAACCTAGCAAACATTTCAGACTTTTCTCTGTGAATTCTGAGAAATAATTTACTATTTAATGACAGCTACACATCTTAACTCAGTCTCATTAAAACAGACTCTAATTCAGTATCATCCATCCATATTAAAGTGCAGTTACCCAAAATGTTTGCTGCATGAGCTCCAACAAAACCTGTCCAGGTAGAAGGCCACTTTGACAAACAGGAAGTGGAAGATTCCAAGCAGATTTATAGAAGGGGGAACCGGACTGTACTAAGTGTGGTCTACTATAGAGGGGTGTTTTGTGGGTTTTTAAGGCTGATAATGATTATTAGTGAGACATTTGGAGTAGATATTCATTTGCAGTAAATGAAAGTATTTAAATTCTTGGAGTTAAACTTACAAGAACACAAACTTTAACAGAAAACTTTGGTGATACATTTTTGTTTTGTTTCCAGATGTTAAGTTAAAGGAGTTTTATTCGTGACGTATAACCAATCAAATCACTCCAGAAGACAGAGCACCCACAGGTAGATAAAGGTTCAGAGCCAAAGTTGCGCCATTTTTAAATTTATTTATTACCGTAAATCAGTAAAAAATAAAATACTGATAATCAGTAAATCAGTCAGCCCACAATTACTACAATTCTACAATGTATGTCTCTTTCCTTTGACTTGTTATTTGTACAATCTACGATGTAAATGATGGCGTTTTTTCATCCCAAAGGTTATACTATGATGTTTTCTAAGAGACATACCATGCTACTCTGTTTGTTTTGCCACTAGGCCGCTGCACTCCTCCTCTGTTGTTTTCTGGATTGTACTCAGCTGCATGCCTTCGTCCACCCGGCCTCCGTTGACTCGTCCCGCCTGCCGTCTCTGGAGCTGAAGCTGGATTGGAACAGACCAAAGTACAGTCCAATCACGATGCCAGCTGCCTCTCAAAAGGCTCCTTCATCTGGCAGGTGGCGGCACTTCTTCTGAGGGGAAGCTGAGCTGGCCCGGCAGAACTTTGGAGATGTGTTCCAGTGGTTGGTGGATGTGTGGGGAGATAGAGAGGGACCTTTGAATTGTTCAGAAAGGAAAACAGGAAAACCATTGGTAGTTTTAGTTTAGGGTGCTACTGTGGTGTGTTTTTGGGCTTGAAGAGGTGAACAGGAAGAGTTTTTTTTTGTATTGATTATCTTTTACTTTGTTCCTGGTTGGAATGCCCATCAATGTCAACATGAAGTTCACTTTTAGTTCTGTTTATTTATTTTTATTTTACTAACACCCATTTGTTTTTAATCCCCTCACATGTTGTGTTGTTGTAAACTTACTCTTTCAAATAAATTCTCATCTAACCCTCTGGAAACCAGCGTTTGGACTGTTTTTGTGTTGCTCCTCACCAACTGACAGCTGTGGACTAAAGGCTATACTGTGACGTTTTTAGAGCGACATGCTATACTATGATGTTTGTTGGGCGACACGCTATACTATAGGTTTTTTAATTGACACATTACTGTGACTTTTTTTTGTTTTTGTTTTTTTTTAGCAACATATAAGAATTCGAACAGTTTTAAAAGTTACTCTACTTTTACTATTTTGACAATATACTGCACTATGACATTTTTTGAACCACATATCATACATGACAATTTTAGGCAACATCCTATCATTTTGTGCTGTTTGAACCACATAATAATCTATGTTTTGTTTTTTTTTCTTGCCAACATGCTGTACTATGAACTGCAGGCCATACTATGTTATTCTTGAGTAAAGCATACTATACTTTGACATTTTCTGAACTACATCCTATACTATGGTGTTATACACAGAGTACTTTGGTTACATGTTGATTTATAATCTAGATTTTTTTCTGTTTTGTTTTTTGATGGGATTACCACAGACCTGACCGTGAACACAATCGACACCCACCTGAGGGAGACGCTGCCTAAGATCTCAAGGCTGCTTGGTCGTGGTCTTTCTGGCACGTACTCTTCCAAGATGAGCCGGGAAGTTTAACACTGATGGAATGACACAGGTCTAAGCCGACAAACTTCCAATTCCTCCTCAACCCATAGTCTCTGGGAAACCTACATGGAGTAAGAAAAGTAGACAGAGAAGTAATTAAGTCTGTACACAACACATTAAAAAGAAATCATGCTAATAAATTAAGTACAAAGAACCGAATTCGCCAATATACTGGAGACCAGAGCTATTTAATTTGATAAGTATAACCTTGTTTAGTAACATTTCAATTATTTGAGAGCAGTCCTAAAGAACTGCCTGTAATCCCAATCATAAAATGGGTTTCGAGGAAGAACATAGATGGTAATCTGGATATACATGAGTTAGGCTTTATAACTACTATTGGTAGTATTGGTGGTAGTAATAGCAATGTGACTACTACTAGTAGTAGTGGTAGTACAGTAACTACTGCTGCTGATACTGGCACTGCTACTACAACTTGTAATACTATTACAAACGCTGATACTACTTCTATGACTCTAACAGCTGTTTATACTACTACTGCTGCTTGTACTTTTAGTAATACTACTACTGCTTGTACAACTATACTACAGCTACTATTAATCGTCTGGTATTTGGTTGTCAAGCTGCTAGCTCGCCTTAGCGTTTTGCTAGTGGCTAACTAGTTAGCTCTCATAGACTGGAAGCTCTCAACAAGATTTAATAATGAAAAAAGAGCCAAAAACTATTCTTACCTATGAAAAGTCATTCCAAGTTTCCTTGTCTCAATCGTACGATGCAGTGTGTAATTGTATGCAGCACAGTGAGACGGCATACTTGTTTCCGTTTTCAAGCCGTCTACATCAACGGAATGCACTGAAACTTTGCCCCCACTAGCTTAGCCTCGCAGTAGCACGCAGCTCAAAGGGGCGTGTCCTATCTACTCATTCATATCTATGACAACAACGATGGCTGCACATAAGTACGTCTGACGTTGATTAGCTGCGTAAATACCATTATATACAGTCTATGGTAAATACGTATGTGAATTGCATCATTGGCTGCAGCAGCCAGTCACCGGTCACTCACTGACTCACATTGAAAAATAGCACAGAATGAATTGTTACGTGTTTATTTTATTTACAGTTTAGGTTGGATTTTTTATTTTTTTTGCACAGCAGATTTTCTGTGCACGGAGACCGTGTCAGCAGTGCGCAATTGCGCACATGCGCAGCTTAGAAGGAACAGTGGTTAACACCTCCCAAAATATTAGATTTTCAGGCAGTGTTGGTTTCTTGAAAAACACTGACCATGAGCAGAAGTGTTTAGAAGCAGAAATAGATATTTATTCACAGGTCAAACAATCCACTCACATTTATGCTGTAAGAACAAAAGCTCCGTGTCGTACGCTCTCACTTTGGAGGTTTTGAAAGCCTTCTTGAAGGTATTCCTCCCAGGTTTAAGCAGATAATTCCTGATAGATTTGATTTAATTAACTGTTAATGAGGGTCTGGGGTAGTTACTGGTGAAGTTCTAATTGCTGGCTGTCAGACAGATAGCCTCGGGTCATGTATGTGTTTGGGGGGCGGGGGAGGAGGTAGTGTCGCCTGCAGTGCTGCCCTCAAAAACGACAGCAGACTGAATTAGACAGCCTGAGCCAAGGTCATGTGCTACATATTCTATGTGTACCATCGCCACTGTTAAATGGTATTTACACGAATGGTGGATGTTCCGTTCAATCAGTTAGTCTCTGTGTTTAATGAGAGTCCATGAAGAACCAGAACTTTAAATGTCCTGACATTTGAGCTTTGTTTTTTTTAGTTCATTTAGAAAAATACAATAAAATACAAAAACCTTTCATGCCCTAAACATCATCACATCTTAGCAATCTGGATTCTATGAAGCTGAGCTGAGTTTAGATAGAAGCTGCTACCAACTGAAAAGATTTATTTTTTTGTGAGTAAGAATTTGGCAGTTGGAATAATATGAACGACCTGGAATTTCTTAAGAAAAATAAATTCAATTTCAATGACATTATGCCTCATTTTATCATTTATACATTACACCTTACAGATCATAGTGGATCTACAAATGAACAAAACATTTAGTCAGGTATCTGGAACTGAACGATGTATTTTACTTTAAGATCAAATGACAAAAGTCTGACAAAAAAAACAAAAACATGACAGAATATTACATAAATGAGATGCAAAATGACAAAAATGAGACACAAAACAAAAACGAGAAACAAAATGCCAAAAAATGAGACAATTGACATGAAACAAAAAAGAGGCAAAAAATTAGACCAAAAGTTACAAAGGGAAAAAGAAATGGACAAATAGCAAAACCGAAAAATTACATAAATGACACAAACGAGACAAAGAAAGCGAGAAACCAAACAACAACAAAAAAATAGACAACACAAGCGGGACAAAAACACAAAACGACAAAAGACACACAAAACAAAGCGAAACAAAATGACAAAAATAAGACAAAAAACACAAGCAAGACAAAAAGGAAACAAAACAATAAAAATAAGAAACAAAATGTCAAGAACCTGAGGCAAAAGTCTGACAAAAAAAAAAACAAAGCAAAAACAAAACTGAATATTACAAAAATGAGACACAAAATGACAAGAACAATGAACAATATAGTATTTTACTTTATGATCAAAAGAACTTTTCAAGGTCTTTTAAAGGTTATTTTAAAGTTATATGCAGTTAACATCTTCTCTGTAATTTTTACACATTACAGAGATTGGACCCTCTGGCGGACCAGCTTTGGCCTGCAGGCCTCATGTTTGACACCCCTGATTTAGAGATGGGAATCTACCATTCACAAGTTTGGGGTCATCGAGACAATTTCATGTTTCACCTGAAAACTCACACTTTTATTCATGTGCTAACATAATTGCACAAGTGTTTTCTAATTATCAATTAGCCTTTAACACCATTAGCTAACACAATGTAGCATTAGAACACAGGAGTGATGGTTGCTGGAAATGTTCCTCTGTACCTCTATGTAGATGTTCCATTCAAAATCTGCCGTTTCCAGCTAGAATAGTCATTTACCACATTAACAATGATCAAGGATCCGTCCCATGTAGCTCTCACTCTCCGTAATTATGGTTGTAAGAGCTAATTTGAGAATTATTTGTTGTACAAAATATTTATTTAGAACATTGTTTATTTACTTAGATATGTAAATTCATAATTCCATGTCAGTGTCTCTGTTGGATGTTGCATTGTCAAATGAATTTCCTGCATTTTTTCCTCGAAAAACATTTTATTAAAAATTTTTTCAAATGTTTCTCAAGGAAAAATTATTCAGTCCTCACTTAAAACTGTATTTAAGTAACTGGACTGGCACTATAATGGCATTCCAAAAACTAAGAGTATTATGTATATCTTGAACACTGGGGAAAACATCAACATGAAATTGACATTACTTCTGCCAGGAAATGTCTTTAACTTTGTACATTCCTGAGAAGAATCCAGGCTTTCATCCATTGGCTGTCCTCGCCAAATAACTGTTTTATGTGTAAACTTAGACCACTGTTGGTCCAGCAGCCTTGTAGAGCTTCATAATACTAATGGAACAGTCATTTTATATCTAGTTCTAGGCTGTCTTATATATAAGAGAAGAAATGCAGTCCTATTTATGTATTATTACATTATCGGCTACAGTTATTACATTTTCAAATGATTTTTTTTTAATGCTAGGCCATTAACGTAATAAGCAACCAAGAACATAATTACGTATTATATTACTGGCAAAATTTTATTACTTTATTGGCTAAAAAACTTGATGACATTATTGGCAAGTTATTATGTTATTTATGGAGTCACAGGAATGCCACAATAAAATAAAATAAATAAATAAATGTGGAAATATAAAGAGAAATGAATGAATAAATAAATGTGGAAATATAAAGAGAAACAAATAAATAAATAAATGTGGAAATATAAAGAGAAATAAATAAATAAATGTGGAAATATAAAGAGAAAAAAAAAATAAATAAATGTGGAAATATGAGAAATAAATAAATAAGTAAATGAACAAACAAACAAACAAATAAATAAATAAATAAATAAATAAATAAATAAAAAGGAAAATTTTGTCTTTGCTTTTCCCTTTTCGCTTTTTTCCTTTTATTTTTCCATTTTATCATTGTCTTTTCCGCTTTGCATTTGCTTTTTCATTTTGTCATTCCTCAGTCCACCAAGTAAAAGCAAAGACAAAAGTCTTTGCTTTTAATTGGTGGACAGAGCTGTCAATCAAATGGCTCTGGGCGGGGCTTTCTGTCCAGGGTGGGTAGTCATACCCATAGATATGAATCAGTAGATAGGACACGCCCCTTTGAGCTGCTTGCCTACAGCGAGGCTAAGCTAGTGGGGGCAAAGTTTCAGTGCATTCCGCTGATGTAGACGGCGTGGAAACGGAAACAAGAAGTATGCCGTCTCACTGTGCTGCATACAATTGCACACTGCGTCGTAAGATTGAGACAAGTAAACCTGGAATGACTTTTCATAGGTAAGAATAGTTTTTGGCTCTTTTTTCAGTATTAAATCTTGTTGAGAGCTTCCAGTCAATGAGAGCTAACTAGTTATCCACTAGCAAAACACTAACACGAGCCAGCAGCTTGACAACTAAATACCAGACAATTAATAGTGGCTGTAGTATAGTTGTACAAGCAGTAGTAGTAATACTAAAAGTACAAGCAGCAGTAGTAGTATAAACAGCTGTTTGAGTTGTAGAAATAGTATCAGCATTTGTAATAGTATTACAAGTTGTAGTAGCAGTGCCAGTATCAGCAGCAGTAGTTAGTGTACTACCACTACTACTAGTAGTAGTCGCATTACTATTACTACCACCAATACTATCAATAGTAGTTATAAAGCCTAACTCATGTATATCCAGATTACCATCTATGTTCTTCCTCCAAACCGATTGTATGATTGGGATTACAGGCAATTCTTTTGGACTTTTTGCTGCAAATGATGAGTGGGTGCTCTGCAGTGATCATTTTAAACCTGTGAGTTTGACAGGGCTGGGCAGGTTTGTCGGCTCAGACCTGGTGTCATTCCATCAGTGTTAAACTTCCTGGCTCATCTTGGAAGAGTACGTGCCAGAAAGACCATGACCAAGCAGCCTTGAGATCTTAGGCAGCGTCTCCCTGAGGTGGGTGTCGACGGTGTTCACGGTCAGGTCTGTGGTAATCCCGTCAAAAAACAAAACAGAAAAAAATCTAGATTATAAATCAACATGTAACCAAAGTACTCTGTGTATAACGCCGTAGTATAGGATGTAGTTCAGAAAATGTCAAAGAATAGTATGCTTTACTCAAGAATAACATAGTATGGCCTGTAGTTCATAGTACAGCATGTTGGCAAAAAAAACCCCCCATAGATTACTATGTGGTTCAAAAAGCGCAAATTGATAGGATGTTGCCTAAAATTGTCATGTATGATATGTGGTTCAAAAAATGTCACAGTGCAGTATATTGTCAAAATAGTATGTAATTCAAGAAAACATCAGAGTATATGTCATCTAAAAAATGCTATAGAATAATAACTCATTTTAAAACTGTTCAAATTCTTATATGTTGCTAAAAAACAACCAAAGAAACTAAAACAAAAAAAAGTCATAGTAATATGTCAATTAAAAAAGCCTATAGTATAGCGTGTCGCCCAACGAACGTCATAGTATTGCATGTCGTCCAAAAAACATCATAGCATGTTGCTCTAAAAACGTCATAGAAAAGCCTTTAGTCCACAAAATGTTTTGTCCCGGCTGTCTGAAGTAGGTGAGGAGCAACACCAAAACAGTCCAAACGCTGGTTTCCAGAGGGTTAGACGAGAATTTATTTGAAAGAGTAAGTTTACAACAACACAACATGTGAGGGGGTTAAAAACAAATGGGTGTTAGTAAAATAAAAATAAATAAACAGAACTAAAAGTGAACTTCATGTTGACATTGAAGGGCATTCCAACCAGGAACAAAGTAAAAGATAATCAATACGAAAAAAAAAACTCTTCCTGTTCACCTCTTAAAACCCAAAAACACACCGCAGTAGCACCCTAAACTAAAACTACCAATGGGTTCCCTGTTTTCCTTTCTGAACAATTCAAAGGTCCCTCTCTATCTCCCTACACATCCACCAACCACTGGAACACATCTCCAAAGTTCTGCTGGGCCAGCTCAGCTTCCTCTCAGAAACTGTACTTTGGTCTGTTCCAGTCCAGCTTCAGCTCCAGAGACAAATTTATTCTTTTTAAATGTTTTACCACCTTTTAATGGTTAATTTTCTTTTTTAATGCTTCATTGTATTTTCTGTTTAATTCCTATTTAAAGTTTTATTGTCTTTAAGATTAAATTTTCTAATTAAACATTTAATTTTTTAATTCAATATTTTGTCTTTTTAAAGGTTTAATAATCTAATTAAATGTTTTGTATTTTTTAAAATGTTTAATATTCTTGTTTAATTGTAGTTTTTAAATGTTTAACTATCTAAAATATTTCATCTTTAATGTTTAATATTTTTGTTTAAATAATTTAGTTTTATTTCATAATTACATGTTTTGTATCTTCTGTTTAATTATCTAATTAAATATTTTGTGTTTAATATAATTTAATTGTATTTAATGTTTAATTTTCTTTCTAAAAGTTTTATTGTATTAAATGCTTTTTTCCTTTGATTTAATTGCTTTTTTTAATGTAGTTTATTTCTTTAATAATTTTTTTCTGTCAAGATTTTAACCCCAACCTTAAAAATGAAACAAACCCTTAAATCACAATGAAAATACTTCTGTTGTCACAATCATGAGTTAATCAATTATTCAGTTTATCAACTCAACTTTATTTGTTTAGCCCCTTTCACACAGATGACAAAACTAAACAAGCAAAGAGAAAAAACTATGCTAAAACTATGATTAAAACTCAGTAACATTTTAAAAAAAACAAGATTTAACATGGTAATAAAATATGTTGTGTCCAGGGGATGGAGGGAGTTTATTGAAGTCTTCTTGGGCTCACATGGTAAATCATTTAAAATATAAACTTGATATTCAGTCTATGGAAACTGGAAACTGCAGAGTGACAGAAGAACCAACAATATCTCCTGTTTTCTCCTTTAATGAGTCGACTCTTCTTGTGCTTTCAGACCAAAGAACTACAGACTCTTCACAACCTGCTCAAACTCTTGGTACAGGACCTCACCACACGGGTCAAGAAGGTTTTCATCTCATTTCTACTCTGAAGCTCACCTTCTCCTGCTCAAACTGCTGACAAATGTTTCTGTTGCTCTAAAGTCTGCTCTCCAGAACTTCCTAAAAACTCTCAAAGTCTCTTCTGCTGCAGGTTGCTTTGTAGAACTGTTGCAGAAAACCTCACTAAACCACATGGAGGGGCCTCAAGATAGTCGTCCAAATGAAACCATACAAAAACCAAACTAGTACAACCCAAATGCTAAAGTCTCCTGCAGCCTACCAGAGAACCTCTGAGAACAGAGAATCAGGACAGGAACTCTTACCTTCTGGACAACCAACACTGGTTCTCAAACAAGAATACAGAATGTCTGACCAAAAACCTCTAAAGACTCACTACAGCCAAGATAAAGACACAACTCAGCTGCACCAAATCCACTAATCACTGCAAACATTAGCACCATGTGCTAACTGTGGCTAAAGAACCACATTTACCAAGACAACTATCCAGTACAAAGCCCTAAAACACACCAAGAAACACATTAAAGTCTGTTTTACTGCCGGAAGCTGCAAGCCAACGCCTAAAGAACAAACTAAAGCAATGGAGCCAAACCCGGTTCAGTGGTGAAGACAAGCAGAGGAAATGTTTGTCTGCAGCTAAATAAAGCAGGAAGACACTGAGCTGCTCAGGTGTTCCTGGTAACACCAAGCAGCCACCTGGACAGCCAATAGGAACGCAGCTTACTGGAAGTCCAGAGGGCTGGGTTAGTGAAGTAAATTTAGTTTAAAGTTGAAGCAGAAAGTTAACAAAGAAAGTTGAAAACCACCTTCTGATACATGAAATCTCTGAGTTTCCACACAAAGAACACCTGAACATGTCAAACTGGTTTCATAGTAGAACCATCATTGTAAAAACGTCATAGTATGGTGTGTTGCTCAAAAAACATTATGACCCGGCTGTCTCGGGTCGCTGAAGAGCAACACAAAAACAGGACAAATGCTGGTTTCCAGGGGGTTAGGAGGCTATTTATTTGAAAGAGTAAGTTTACAACACAACATGTGAGCAGAAAAATCACAAAGTCTGTCTTTAGTTCAGCTGAAAATATTAGTTTTTGTCTTTTTTATTGACCAAACTTTTCAGGAAGTAGATGAAGAATAATTAAAGCTCTCAGTAGAAGTCCAACTTATTTTGGATCCTTGTGGAGAGTTTAATCTTAGAGTTTGTACAGCTGTTGAGTTTTTAGAGTCACATGGATCATTTTGACATTTAAAAACGGAGTCCTGAAATTAAGTTACAGTTGTGGATTTCTGTCATTTAGTCTGGACTAAACAAATAACAGCAGCATAAATCTCAAACGTCATTATGAAGAGTGGATTGAGGTTTCTCACTTGATAATGATCAAAACATGAAATTTAGGTTGGTTTAAAGGAATATTCCACCTTAAATCTTTGAATGTTGACCTAGAAAGTTGGTTTCAGGAAGTATTCCACCTACAAGGTCCTCACACATCCACCTTAAAGGAACATTCCACCAAAAATCCTTGGACATGCACCTAAAACGTTGGTTTAACCGAGTATTCCATCCAAAATCCTCAAAGTGACCTGAGGGGCTGGTTAAAAGGAATATTCCACCTAAAACCTCAAATATAGACCCGAAAGGGTGGTTTAGAAAAAAAATCCTTCAATGTAGACCAAAAAAGTCAGTATGGAGGAACACTGAAAAAAATTTGGAGTGCCATTTACTTAAAAAAAGCTTGGAAACAAATTCCACACAGAAATTCTTTTTGATTTTTACTCAGCAAATATTCAAGTAAAGTTTACTTGCCAGCAAGAATTATATTTTATTAAAAATACTCAAGTAAACATTACTTGAGATTTATTTTCTCAGAGAGAAAAGGTACTCACTCTTTGATAGTAAATTTTACTCAAAACTACCTTTGCATCTACTCCCGGCCAGCAGGCAGATGGGTCCCCTCACATAAAGAGCTGGGTTCTGCTCGAGGTTTGTTTCCCTGTTAAAAGGGTGTTTTCCTTGCCACTGTCGCCTTTTGGCTTGCTCTGGGGGTCAGGCATATGGGTTCTGTAAAGCCTCTCGAGACAATTTGACTGTAATTGGCGCTATATAAATAAAATTGAATTGAACTGAATTGAAAACCCATCTAAAAATACTTGATTTTCAGGAGTATTTAACTAGTTTTTCCTTACTTTATTTGACCAAGTAATATTTAAGTAATATTTACATATTTAAGCTACCACCTACACCACTATTCTAATATGAATGTGTTGTATTTTTAACATGGCCTACTTTTAATTAAATGAAATTATCTTAACACATGTTCTACAAATATGAAATGAAAACATACTTTCAAACAAGAACATCTTTATTACATGTTCCAGCAGTGATTAGTGTGGTTACAAATACCAGACAAAATATTCTAAATCAGTGTAGATTTTTTTTGAACATTCACAATAATGCAAACAATTACAGGTTAAAGACCCAATAAAATGTTCTGAAGTGTAACTGTTAAGCATAACAGTGAAATCTTTCAACAAGTGTCATGTACTGCTTCCACACATCAGACAAACAGCTATATGCTTGAACAGCATATGCAGACCTGTGGAAACACTCACAGTAGAAGTTTTTTTTTGCAAAGACCGAACCTTGGGCGACATTTTCAGAACATCCAGCTCAAGAAACAGCTTCTGAAATACTTCAAATGTGTATTTCAGTTTCGGTGGGTAACTCAAGTTCATGGCGTAGATTAAGCCCATGAGCAGAAGGCAAGCCTTTGCCACAGTTTTGCAGTCATCCAGAACCTGTTTTCCTTCGACGATGACTGACACAGGGGCAGGATTGTGGCCTTCCTGTGGTGCATTTCCACTGATGACAAGGATCTTGAGGACATGATGAGCAGAGTCTTCTTCACCTACATTTTTATTTATTATATTCATTTATTTGATCAGGGACCATGTAATTATCATAGAACACATAGGACTGATGCATTACATATAGCGTGTGTAGCATAGAGCTAATTTGCAACTCCTGTCCCTGGTTGGGCTTTTAAGTAAAAGTAGTCAAAGGATCAACAACACAAACAAAAACAGCACAGACAGCATTAAAAACCTATAACCCCCACCCACACACACACACACACACACACACACAAACACGCACAATGACACAATCCACAATGACACAATCCACAGTCATAGGTAGATGTCATAGGTGAGTACATTCTTGTTTTTCTTTCAGCCAATGCTTAACTTTTGCTGTAAAAGTTTTAAAATCTGCTATCCTATTAATTTCATTAGGTAATGTATTCCAGATGTGACAACCTTTGATTGAAAAGGCTGTCTGTCCAAATGTAGTTCTGCGGTAAGCTATTTTGCAATTGTTGTTGGTGGAGCTTCTGGTGACCCTGCAGCCGGCCTGTCCTTGGATGAACCCACAGAGTGGCTGTGGCGCTGATTTATTGAGGCATTTAAAGACTAATTTGACATAGCAAAGATCTATAAAGCATCCTGTGAAAAACATGCGTTTTAGTGCTCAGGAGTCAATATTATATACATTTTTTCTCTCAAGTTCCTTAATATCCAAGAGATGATACATGATGTTAAAACAGTCAGTTCATACAGCCTATACATACCGAGATCATGGCATTGGTTAAATGCTGGGTAATTATTTGGGTAACTATTGATTTTAATTGATTTACTTGTCAGAATAAAATTAACAAATTACTTTTCACATCTTTGTCTAGGTTAACCCAGGTTTGCGCTTTAGATTTTCAGCGTACACTTGGCTCACTGAGGCAACCATCATTTTTTTCCAACAAGATTGTCCAAAAAATACAGAAGGTTGTTTTACGTACTATTTTTAATACTTTCAGAATCCTCAAAAACATTTGCTTTTCAAACATTTCAGATTCAGAACCAGTTGAAAAATTGGGACAAGGGCTGAACGATATAGACAAAATTTCATATCTCGATATGTATGCCAGATATCTCGATATCAATACGATAGGGTTGATCTTACCTTGTGTAAGCTGTTGAGACCAAATTCTTGAGTCAGTGTCCTTCAATATTCTGTGAAATATATCGAGAAATTATATTAATTATGACCACAATACAAAATCTAAAATTGAAGAACACTATAATAAATGCTTTTAGTCTTGATGGTAAATTTTATCCTCACACAAAAAACAACACACACGTAAAATAAATCTTAAACAGAAATACACAGCAAGCTTTGTTGTGTTGACGTAATGTAAGTAATTCTGCAATCTCAGAAACAATATCAAGCTTATGTGGGAAATCCAAGATTGTGTCATCAAATGAGTATTTAAAATTCAAGACTGCAGTGAGAAACTGAACATCACTGGTATCTGATTGCGTGCACATTAGTCTAAACTACAAAACTGTTTGATAATATTTGATAATGTTTTTTTTAAAAACAAAACACTCAAAATCAACTCATTTTTTTTACTACTAACAATTATTCATCTGTGTCTTAACTTTAAACTAACCTAAACAAAACTACAACCTTCAAAATAAAAACTTGAGGGTACATTTTTTTTAAATGTTTTTTTTCTTCACTGTTTTCCGACTCACTGGACATTGTTTTGGAAATCCATTATCCAACTATTTTAAATCATCAATAATTAACAAAACTGAACAAAAGGCAAAACTGCCATTTACAGATTCAAATCACATATTGCAAATGACAATATCAGTATTATTGTAATGTTACCTTCACAGTCAGGCGTCTTTGTTGGTGCAAGCTGCTGCTATTACACACTGAGAGGACACTGCTTCTTAGACTCTTTGGCTGCAGTAACTTAATGTTGATGTCTGGAATAAACAACAACATTGTAGTGGCATATCATTAAAATATCATGTGTTACAATATGTGAAATTAAAACAAATGTTTATTTGGATATACTTGGATCATCACTGATGACACAGAAAGTTCCTGTAAAATATTTTTAACATTAAAATGACCACAGATGTGGTAAAGTAAACTAACCTTGCTCCAAAATTACTAATCCTTCCAGACAGGTTTAAGTTACTACTGATATATTTTCAGGGCCTGAAGAGGGTGTGCTTGTTGCTGCAAACAACAACAAACAATAGTGTTTCCCATACATTCATTTAGCAGTGGCGGGCGGCCATTGTCGGGTACTCACGAGCATATGCTCGCGAATACTAAGGCAGCGCCTCTCAAATAGTGGGGCGCGCCCCCGCGTGTGACCCCGGGGAACATGCTTTGTTTATTTGCCGTACTATGGTGCCGGGATTTTTTGCACGGAGCATGTGCACGCACAGCACAGAGCTAAGACGAGTGAATAAGACGAAGCTTATGTAGCGCTTGGCTTCACTGTGACTACGGTGGGAGACGAGGAGAGATCGGTGTGTATTGTGTCTATGTTGGCAGCGGAGCAGACAGCATGAAGCCAAATAAATAAATTAACCCTTTATTTATGAGCGTGTCGGCGCCGACACAGCACAGGCCAATGCAAGCAGAGACTCCCTGCAGTGTTAGAGGCAAGCATGCCACCACTGCTGAAAAAAATCCGAGGGGAAACACTGAACAAACAACATATATCGTTAATGAAGCCTTACAGGTTCAGTAAAAATAAAAATCTCCTGTTCTGCAACCGAAAACACGTCCACAAAAAGTAGCCGCGTGCCACTAAACCAAGTTTGCCGTTGATAGCTAGCTAGCTAGCTGGCTAAACGTAAGCTAATGCTAACGGTGAGTGTTCCATATTCCAGCACTGACTTAAACAGATGAGCAAAGGTGACATAAAAAGTCAGTTAAGCATATAACCTACCCATATGGCTCCACATCGATGAACTTTCTTGTTAAACGACTGTCCATGCTGTCTTACACTGTCCTCCCGTGAAAACCTGGCGCCCTCAAACTTTGCCTTGTCATGTCTGAGCGCAAACGATCCTCTGACGCATGCGCCGAGTGCATGGCCAGGTTCACTGCTATTACCCAAGTACATTTTACTATCTGGTATCAGGTTGTAAAATCAATACATTAGTTATGTAAATATTACTTGGTGTCAATGATCAAATTTACATATAAATGTGAGGATACAAAGTTACAGACAATCATCAAGTAAGACATTACATAAAGGGTGAGATTTTAAAGTAAAAGAAGTGAAATAATAAATCCTTGTAAAATTTAAATGAATATCTGAGGTAATAATTACAGGGCCAAAAAATAATTTTTTTCTGTGAATATTCCACCTGAAATGTAGACCTGAGAAGTTGGTTTGGAAGAATATACCATCCTAAACATCCATACATGCAGACTAAAAGAGGTTTGGAAGAAAATTCCACCTAAAATCTTTCAATGTAGACCAAAAAATCTTGGTGTAAAGGAGTATTCCACCTTAAATGTAGACCTAAAGGATGGTTTGGAGTAATATTCTACACTAAAATCTTCCAATGTAGACCTAAAAGGTTTATCTGATGGTATATTCTACCCAACATCCTGGAATATTTACCTAAAAGGTTGGTTTAATGGTATATTCCCAGAAGAACCCTTGAACGTTTGGCTTAATGGTATATTCCACCCAAAATACCAAGAAGTCACTGTAAAGGAAATGTAGACCTAAAAGGATTGTTTAAAGGAATATTTCAATGATTATTTTCATCATTTAATAATCTGTTATCAGTCAGAAACCTGGCAAACTTATTTTCATCAGTTTTTTTAGTGGAAGTCACAAATAAAGGAGCTCTTGGTTTTTCCTGGCGTTAGTGAGTCAAAAGCTGCTGTTTCAACACAGACACGTTCACATGCATCCACAAACCTCTCAGCACTCAAACACCCACAGACAGGAGGCCGGCTGGACCGAGGCTCGGCGGCGTCCTCAGACCCACGAGTCGGGGAGTCGCTGAACTTGTTGGTCCGGTTTGAAGGCCTCCGTGTGGTCCAGTAGAAGTCCACGTAGTCAGTGTTGGCTTTGAACCACAGCGACTGGCCACCATCAGGTGGACCGGCTCGTCCTCGTAGGGCTCCTCCTGTAGCCTTGAGGGAACCACAGGAACATTCAGTAGCTGTTGGAGTTCTTCCTGTCAGGCTCGTGGTGGAACGGCTCTGAAGAATCTTGTACTTGTCTTATCTGGAACAATCGAACAGCCTAAACTGTTAACAGTGGTGTAAAGAAGCAAACACAGGCATAGATTAGGACTCAAACTTCCTGGCTCATCTTGGAAGAGTACGAGCATCATTGACAAGGATGCAGCAACTCAGTTTTATTGAGTTTCATTATTTTCATGAAAATTTACACTTTTACTGTTTCTTTATAGACGACCCACTGTGACCCAGTGCACACTTATTCACCCTACTTGTGTTTGTATCTAAATAAATAATATTTATCTGCTTGTATCCCTGCTTTCATGCTGTTAGCATTTATATGTCAATTGTGTATATGTCTAAGTATTTTAAATTATTTTTGTCATGCTTAATGATTCAGTTCAATGTACCTGTTTCTTGTAAATGGCAATAAACTCTATTCTGTTCTATTCTGTCTCCATGTATATAACAGCCTATAGCTGTAGAGAGAGATAGATAAATAAATATAAATTATTGTTTGATTACCTTAACAATTAAATCTTTTGATCTAAAAAGATATTTTCTATATATGTATTTTTTTTATCTTTCTCTTTTTTGTTCATATAGCTATATATCTAATTATTTACAATGTAAATTTTACATTTATATATGTAATGACTGAATGTAGAAAGACTTTCCGTTTTTTTAATCAAATGTTCTGTATTAATAGCACATGTTTTGACATTGACAATAAAGTAAAACACATGAAAACTGGTTGAGAAAAAAGCAAATTATCATTTATTTTCAATGTACATAGATTGCTTTTAATCCTCCAAAATGGCCGCCACATAGGCACTTAGCTGGCAGCTACAGCGTACTAGCATATCTAGTCTTCTATATATATGTCTATGGGTAGGACTACCCACCCTGGACAGAAAACCCCGCCCAGAGCCATTTGATTGACAGCTCCGTCCACCAATTAAAAGCAAAGGCTTTTGTCTTTGCTTTTATATGGTGGACTGAGGAATGACAAAATGAAAAAGCAAATACAAAACGGAAAAGACAATGATAAAATGGAAAAATAAAAGGAAAAAAGGGAAAAGCAAAGACAAAATTTTCCTTTTTATTTATTTATTTATTATTTATTTCTCTTTATATTTCCAGATTTATTTATTTATTTCTCTTTATATTTCCACATTTATTTATTTATTTCTCTTTATATTTCCACATTTATTTATTTATCTATTTCTCTTTATATTTCCACATTTATTTCCTTTTTTATTTATTTTTTTATTTATATTTTATTGTGGCACTCCTGTGACTCCATAGTTATTGGCTTCATTACATTTAAAATAGCCAAAATGATGACGTTACTGGCCATTATTATGTTATTGGTTGCTACACACCTCCTGTGGCTGTGGCTCCGCTGGCAGAGTGTGTTGTCCAGTAATTGCAAAGTTGGTGGTTCAATCCCCGACCCCTCCATATGCTGAAGCGTCCTTGGGCGAAACACTGAACCTTAAGTTGCTCCCGATGGCACCTCTGTCACCATTAGTGTGTGGATGAGAATCACATTTTTCCTTGTACTTGCTCTCAAGACTGTGACACCAACAGAGCTGAAACTGTCCTACACGCCATAAGAATACATTTACAACACATTCAATTAACAGTCAGAGCTTCTTCTGCCTTAATGATGGAACAGTTATATTGATGAGCCTGTTCACTCAGACATTCACTTGGCTGCCAGCTTTTCTTCCTGTTATAACTGCAACAGCTCTGCTGATTTCAGTAATTCTTCAGTATTTCTTGTGCTGTTAATCACTGCTAGGGATTGCTCCTGGATCTTCTGTCGACAATAAATCCTGCTGCCTCTGAATGCTGACTCGTCCTGGTGATTTTTTAAAGATCTTTAAAGAAGCTTTTTGGACATTTGAACACAGTCAAGTCTTTGACTTCGGCCCATGCTTTGGGACTTAGTTTCAATGTCAACCTTTTGTGTAGAACTGTACAGAACATAAAAACAGCTGAACCACCTTCAACGCCCTCCTTCCTTCCTGCTGCCCATGTGCCATGTGACATCATCAGATAAATGAAGAAATCCACCTAAGCAAGAACATCGCTGAACACAGTGAACACACACACACACACACACATACACACACACACTGTATTTGGGCAATCCTAATTAATTCCAATTAGAAATGCAAATAAGGAGCCACATCTTTGATTAAGCAGCAGTCAGGCTCCTTGTTGGTTTGTGATGTCCTCCTCTGACGCAGCCCAGTTGTGGGGAGAAGGAAGGAAGAAAAAAGTATCGGGACACAGAAAATGTTGTAATTAATGTAGAAATGCTTTACGTGAGATATTTCTAATTAGTCCCCAGTCCCTCCCTCTGTTGCATCAGACACACTTTTGGCCTGCCAACTTTCCCCTGTTCCACGAGATGCAGAGGAATTACAGACTAATTACACAGAGACGGGCGCTGGGATTCATCTGGCCCGGCAAATTAACATATGAGCTAATTAGCATATGATGGAACTAATGACTAATAATTTAGCCAATTACAGGACTGGGTTATCTCATTACACTTTGGAAAAATGATGCTTGGAGGAGAATGTATTGTTTCAGTCACAGACAAAGAAGTGATCAGGAGAAGACTGGTTTTTATCTTTATGTATTCATGTTTACTGTGCAAACACTGAGTAGCTCTGCTGGACCAGATGGAGGGCCGGTGCCTTGCTTAGGGGCTCCTCAGCAGATATGGATGTAAGGCTGAATGTCAAAATCAAGTTCTTTTTCAGCTAAACATGTTGAGACACACATCATATGAAACTGCTTCTGTATCTCCACATACAGTCAAAAACGATTACCAGGCATGATACAATTTCTGATCTGTATTTTGAATGAATCTCTTTATAGTCTCTTACAGGAAAAGGTTGTTATCCATGAATGTGGATGAACAACACCAACAACTCCACAAAGTTAACAGCTTCTTATTTCCAGCTCTCACAATCAGTCAAACTGACATCACAGAAACTGATCTCAGTAGAACTACCACGTGGTATTTAGTTTAGCCCCAATGGTACAAGTGCACTTGAGTAAATCTTTAAAGCTAATATAAGCATGCTGGTCAAAACAAATGGCTGAATGAAAAATGAAAGGTCTTATTTTTACCTACGTTTTGACACCAGAATTATCTTCTACCCATAAGTCTTTCTGTGTCAAAACAGTTTTCTAATATAGTCATATTTTAACACTTGCAAAAGTAGCTTTGGGCCGTGAAACAACATTGGTATTCACATGTTCAAATTATATTCCCAGATTGACTTTATGGCACCAGATAAGCTTCACATGCGCATGATGACCAGTTAGGAAAACAATATAGAGGTATTGATGATTTATGACATCATGATTAGCAAAAGGTGGAAATTTAAGTTGCAAAACACACCCTTTTATATAGAGGCCTTTACATACAAGCAGAGTGCTCACTCATTCAACATTAACGTGGTTTTAATTCTCTGAGCAAATAGAGGCTTCCCTTTTACATTTAGTCAAAATGTGACAATATTAGAAAACAGATAAGCCATCAGACATACCAATGCTCATTTCTGTGACTCTATGTCATTAATCAAGTGAACTTTATTTATATATTACATTTTAAAACAACCAATGTTGACTGAAGTTCTTCACAGTTCAAAGCAGAAACAGAATCTGTGAGGAAATATACAGATAAACAATGACGTATATCAAGGTATCAACGCTCAACTTCAATTAAAAGCCAGAGAGTAAATATATGTCTTCAGTGGGCACTTGAAGGTATCAAGAGTCCGAGCAGTTCTAATTTGAACAGGTAAGTGGTTCCACAGACAGAAGTGCAGCCACAGAAAAGACCCGGTCGCCTCTGTTTCTCAGCCTGGATCTGGGAACTTTAAGTATTATCTGACTGGCCGACCTCGGTGCTAAAACTGGAGCATGGGCATGTAAAAGTTCAAGTAAATAAGAAGGTGCCAACCAATTTAACACCTTAAAAACTAGCAACAAAATCTTAAAAACACTTCTGAACCAGACAGGAAGCCAGTGGAGTGAGGTTTTGTCCCTGTTAGAAACTGGGGTAGAACAGGTAAGATAATACTCGTCTAGCCTAGATGTGATGAATGCATGCATGACTCTCTCAAAGTCACTGTGGGACAGATAGGGCTTCACTTTGGCCAGCAGCCTCAACTGGAAGAAGCTAGTTTTGACAACAGAACTGCTGTTTGTCAAATTTAAAAGCACAGTCAAAAAACACATCCAGATTTTTTATACACGGTCGATTATAGACATCCAGAGAGCCAAAAGCACTGACACAGTCAACTAATTGGTCTCAATGGCTAAAAACAACAATCTCTGTCTTGGTTTCATTGAGACAAAGAAAGTTAATATCCAACAATGATTTCAGATCCGCTAGACAGTTTAGCAATGGCTGCAATTAACCTGCAGTTTTGGGTCTAGTGGGGAAGTAAATCTGCAAAACAATGGAAGGAAATGTTACATTTGTTAAAACATTAACATTAAACTGCTACAGCTTTACTGTTCAAACTATGATGAATCCCTTTGAAATTGATGCTAAAGATTAGTGAAACAACAACATTTAGCAGATGAAAAAAAAACATTTTGGCTTTAGATTGTAACACCAGGAGTGAATGTGAAATCGATTTGGTTGAAAATTTCCTGCGTCTATTTTCTGTACTGTGTTGAGGGCTCAAAATGCTGGAAAAAGTCACGTGAATTAAAAAGTGCAAATTTTGTCCCCACTCAGTGTGCTTCAAGAGCCTGTAACAGGAACATATTTGGAGTATGAAGGTAAAAATTGGAGCAATGAGCAGTTAAAAAAAATCTATTGCAGAACTGCAAATTGAGTGTTTCTCAATCTCACCTCTTATTTGAAAAGATCTCTTCAGCTCTGGTGCAGAGTCTCAGGTATTTAGGCTCCTGTGGGGTTGTTGGCAATTAGAGAGTCACTGAGGTCTCACTGCAGCTACGAACCATCATGTGAGTTTTTACACTCACTGCGGTCACAAAGTGAGTGATATTGTGTGTGCAGTTTTACAGTCTTTGTTAAAGGATTTAAGTCTAAAATGTCCATCCATCCATGGGAGTCTATCCCAGCTGACTTAGGGTGAAGGCAGGGGACACCCTGGACAGGTCACCAGTCTATCACAGGGCCACATATAGAGACAAACAATCACACTCACATTCACACCTATGAACAAGTTAGAGTTACCAGTTAACCTCAGCACGTTTTTGGACTGTGGAAGATAGCTGGACAACCTGGAGAAAACCCACGCATGCACAGGGAGAACATGCAAACTCATGCAGAAAGATCCAGAGAAGGATGGGACGCTAACTGAGGCAAAAGTGCTAACCACCAAGCTGCTGTGCAGCCCTGGTCCAAAATGCGACTGTTAATATTTGTAAAATACTGTTGTGTATAATGACGGTTGTGTGCTCTACACTAAATGTGAAATATTGATCACATCAAGCTTTTCCAGGGCTGGTGTATCTCTACTGCCATCCACTGGCAAAACACAGCACTGTACAGTTAAAATAAAAGAAGACAGCAGCAGAGGAGGAGGTTTCAACACCGTGGAAGCCCTTTATTAGCTCTCCAACCTCGCAGGAGGCTGGAGTCTATGAGAGCCAACAGCTTACAAAATCAGAGAACATATCATTATTATTATTATTTACAGAAGAGTTAACTCTACAAGTTTTCAAAGTGACAGAGGAACTGTGAAAGGCATGCACAGGTTCAGACTTTGGCATAAAAACAACAACGGAAATAAACAATTTGCATATAAGTGAAGGCTTATTTTAACTGTGCATTTATGTTTAAATTCTAAACATTCAGAATATTTTTTGTATACACGGATCACAGTAAAAGGTCCACACAGTGTGTATTAAAAATTAAACCAAACACTTTTCCGTTGCTTTTGAACTCATATTGGTGTCTTACAGGAAAAAACAAAACAAACAGACTATGAGACATCTTATGAGATTTTATCTTACGTAGTTTTATCCAGAGTCAGATGAGAAGATGAATCACTCAATCTCGGTTTGTGTCTCTGTGGTCCAGTAGCTCTTTGCAGACTTCATCCACACAAAATGAATTGAAGCAGCTTTTGCCTTCCTATTTGTCATATCTGAACAAACTGTGAAGCCAAAACGTTTGTAAAATCGTCTGTCAAAAATTGCAGTGAACAATAACTACTTTCATTAAATCTTACTGCAATTTGTAAGTATAATCTTGATCCTTGAAGGTGGTGTGTTTGCACAAGTTATAGAAAAAATTACTGACATGATAAATTTGCTAAACATTGATGATAAACCTCTGATTTCAGTCTGGATAATGGAACAGGGACAAGCTCAGGGTGGATGTAGGATTTTGACACCAAAGAACCCTGGTTTCTACAGAACTATCCTTCACAGTGCTGTTGCTACAAACGGATGGTGCATTTTAAGATTGAATCTTGTAAAACAGATGATATGCTTTGTCGGTGATCTTTCTGCAGATTTATTTTGATAAAAAAGTTTGATCATCATGTTTATTTAAAAAAAGAGAGAGATGATTAACAATGTCTAGACTGTAGTTCTGATTCATTTAATGTTATCTTTGTCGAAAAGAACTGCTTTCGTTGCAAAAATAAGGTCATTTATAAGTGATCGGTATCACCTTATGTTACTTACATTATTTTTAAGTTGAACAGTATAGAATTCACTCTCATGAACAATCAAAAGTACTTTTATAAGACTTTATGGAATAATCAGGCCCAAAAGTAAAAAGTCAATGTAACAAAAGTGAGTACACTTGTGATCACTGATAGACAGTTAGATCATTTATAATCACTGAAACCACTCCTGTGATTTCCACTTACCCTAACTGCATGAACATGACCTGTGGACACTAGAACAGAAGAGAAATATGCCAGCATGAGACTATTCAAAGCGTTCTGCCAAAATCACACAGTTTATAAAGAAAAACTATGACCTGGACAAGTAGGGTACCTGGTTTGAATCCATTTGAATATCTTTGAGGTATTTTAAAGAGAAAGGTTGAGTAAGACTTCCCCTCCAGCAAAGACCAGCTGAAAAAACAATCTCAAGAATAGCAGAACTTCTCGACTGAAATTTGATTCTCATGCTGAGGAGGAATGAGTCATCAAAAATAGCGGTGGACATGCAAAATTAGAAAAAATAAACAATTCAAAACTCATGAATGAAATCTTTACTGACTTTTGTTGCATTGAGTACCTAATGTGGAGCGTGAATTATTTACTATAGTCAATTTAAACTATTAGTTCTTGTTTACATAAGTGTAAATACCCTACTGTTCAACTTAGAAGTAATCTAATTACTGTAATGTGATTCAATATTGAATTAATGGACTGAGCACTGTTACCCATCCTCTCATCTGTCTCAGTCTTTTTCTCATAATGGTGTAGCACTCTTTTATCCTTGATGGCTTTAGCCTGATAGACCATCATAAGATGTCCGCGATCATCAACTATCTTGGCAGTGTAAAAAAAAAAAAAAAAAAACACAACATGAAACTCCAGGTTCTTTCTCTTTGGCAAGAGTCATGTCAAACAGTTCACTACAAATGGCAGTAAGCACACAATAACCGACAACTTCTGCACTAGGCAAACATTTTAGGCTCTTAAGGTGATTAGATTTGTATCCATCCTTTGTTTACTGCACTTTATGTAATGGATAAATACACACTAATAATGGTTTCATTTCTAAAAGCATCCTCACTTCATTGCTAGTGCCTAAATTATTTGCACAGTGCAGTATGTTAACAGAAAAAAACTACATGTCTAATACATTATTTCTATACTATACTTTAACTACATAAAAAATTCTACTTTGACAGATGTACAGAACAGATTCTTTAGACAGTGTGCAGTCTGTATAGGATTGTCTTTGGGTAAACTCTTTATACTGAAAATAACAACCTCTTGTAGAACTCTGTTTTTAAATAGAAATATATTCAACATTGTTAAATGAAACCATGCATACTAGATCTCAAATGCCAAGTATCCAAAACCAGCTCTTCTACTGCATCTTACGGGCATGGCGATGTGTGTACCAATTGAAGCTAAAAGCATGTCCAACTAAATCCCAAATATATTGTTACTGATGGCATTCTAGTCATCAATTAGCCTTTCAACACCATTAGCTAACACAATGTAGCATTAGAACACAGGAGTGATGGTTGCTGGAAATGTTCCTCTGTACCCCTGTGTAGATATTCCATTAAAAATCAGCTGTTTCCAGCTAGAATAGTCATTTACCACATTTACAATGTCTAGACTGTATTTCTGATTCATTTAATGTTATCTTCACTGGGGAAAAAAAATGGTTTTCTTTCAAAAATAAGGATATTTCTAAGTGACCCCAAATTTTTGAATGGTAGTGTACCATTTTCACTTCATAACATTGTTTCAAAATTTCACATGTATTAGTGTGGATGGACCCAAAGTGTTTCTATTTGTTTTTTATTCTAATGTCCTGCTGACTGCCTCTGGCTGAGAGGCTTTGGTGTCAGCCTTGAAATAGCACAGATTTTTTTCAATATGCTTCATAACTCAGGACACCTTGGATGCTTTCCAATTATTAGTGCAACTCGACCACCTTTAACCAGAGCAGTCACAGTCACAGTGGTGACCAAGTGGCTAAAATATGTCATGAGCGGAAGATTTTACAGAAACATAACTTAAACTCTCTGGACAACAAATTATGTCTCAGGATCAGTGATTTTGAATGGGTGATATAGTCATTTTTGCGATATCGTACTTTCAGACAGTAACATCAGCCTCATGGATGAACTGGTCGGGTTCCAGGCATTAATGTAGTTTCAACTTCAAAGAATATCAGACTTGACCTTACAATCCCTTCTAAACCAATCCAAATGTTTCAAAAGGTAAACAACACACGATATTGCTGTAGGAACACAGTGCAATTTTACTTTTTTCTCTCATGCACAAAAGCTGAATATACCACACCCATGTCTCTCTGAATTTACATATTTTTTCAGGAGATGAAAACAGCAGACATCATTCTGCGTCCTTTGAGGCTGTCGCCACAGCGCGCAGCACTCGGACAGCTTGGCTTCCGGGGCGTTTCTTGCCGCGGACTGGAGAGCCGGGGTTGGACGCTGACATCTGGACACTCCTGGCCCCATGACTCACCATGGTGGGCAGGAGGGAGGCAGACGGGGAGGGAGGGGAAGAGGAGGAGGAGGTAGGCGACAGGGAGGATGAGGCGGAGGAGGAGGAGGGTGAGGATGAAGAGTAGGAAGATGAAGAGTAGTAGCTGTGTTGGGGGGTGGTGGTGAGGACGAGGCGATGCTGGCGCTTGCTGCTGCTGCTGCCAGGCCCACGGTGGGCCGAGCTGACGTTAGCGGGAGATGGCGACAAGACGTGGCTAGATGAGGGGAGGAGACGACTCAGATTCAGAGAGGGGACAAAAGACTTGTGAGGATGTTGACTGGAAGAAAGCAAAGGCGAAGGGGAGCCAGGTGGGGAGACTGATGGAGAGACTGAGGAGGAATTTTTCACCGTCGAGGAAGAGGAGAGGGGACACAAGAAAGCCTGGTGCCTGGAGCGCTGGGAGGAGGAAGGAGAAGATGAACGGGAAGGACACTGGGAGACATTTAAAATAGGACACGGGGTGTGTTTCCCACAGGAGGAGGAGGAAGAAGCTGAAGGTGAAGAAGCAGTGGAGGAGGAAGAGGACAGGTTTTGGATGCTATCGGTGGTGTCTGAGCAGTGAGGAGTGGACAGAGATGGGTGTTTCCCAGAGCTATGGCACAATGATGGGATCTTAGAGGCACGCAAAGCAACGACACAATGGTTACTATCCCCAGCTGCTCTACTGCTTCTGCTGTCAGCCTGCAAACAGACACCACGGAATACGGCAAGTCAGCGGCAGCAACGCACAGCCCACATGACAGGAGAACAGCACTCAGTCTCAGCACTCATATCTGTTATCTCTACGGCTTTGGCCAGCTAATCCTTTTCCACAGGCTATGCATGATGAGTTTAATTGCATACAGTAAGAACCTGTTCTCACCACAAAGTGACATTGACTTATGAAATAGATTGTTGACATACTGACCACCAGTGCCATCAGTCAATCACCTGACATTAACATGATACATTTAAGGATCATAAAGGCCTACAATAAACTTAGAACTATTTTATATAATGTGTCTGTAAGCAAAGGTTTTGCTAACTGGTTCCATTTTGTATCCAGTAAACTCTGATGTTTTTATATTATATTCCTGGGATGTTATTTGTGATGTAAAACTAGTGATGCATTGAGTAAAAGAAGTATTTTACTGATAGAGCTGAGTTGGAGCTAGTTTATTACTTCGCTAAAGAATGCGGTGGAGTTATGTGATGATTGGCATTGGTTTGTTTATCTCTCTGTTGGCAATATTACTCAAAAATGGAAAAACAGATTTGGATGAAATTTTCAGGGAAGGTCAGAAATGAAACAAAGACTAAGTAATTCGATTTTGGCAGTCATGAGACTTATAGTCTGGATCCACAGATTTTTAAAAGATTTCTGAATCATTGCAAGATAACGGCATCACTGTAACTATGACAACAGGTGAGCACTACATCAGCCGCCTGCTGTCGGAAATCATACAATGACTGAGCAGCCTTTACAGAGTACGATGCTCTCTGAGTGATTTTCTTGTTCTGTATGCTGTTAATAGTTCATTAGTGAAGCTGGTTGAGAAAAGACTGTGCAAAGCTGTTATCACAGCAAAATGTGGCTATTTGAGCACCTCATCTCTATTGTCCAATCTTCCACTCTTCATACATTTATATGACACCATTGCATGTCAGAAACTTTGTGTATTTTTTTCTTCCCTAGTTTGTGTTTCGTTC
This sequence comes from Amphiprion ocellaris, assembly GCF_022539595.1. Lineage (NCBI taxonomy): Eukaryota > Metazoa > Chordata > Actinopteri > Pomacentridae > Amphiprion > Amphiprion ocellaris. The sequence goes on from NC_072775.1 coordinate 24,012,637, forward strand.
TCTCTGCAGATATTCCTGGATCTAGAGCTACACACGTGGACAAAATTGTTGGTACCCCTCGGTTAATGAAAGAAAAACCCACAATGGTCACAGAAATCACTTGAATCTGACAAAAGTAATAATAAATAAAAATTCTATGAAAATTAACCAATGAAAATCAGACATTGCTTTTGAACCATGGTTCAACAGAATTATTTTTAAAAAATAAACTCATGAAACAGGCCTGGACAAAATGATGGTACCCCTAGAAAAGACTGAAAATAATGTGACCATAGGGACACGTTCAATCAAGGTGTGTCCTCTAATTAGCATCACAGGTGTCTACAAACTTGTAATCAGTCAGTCTGCCTGTTTATAGGGTTACAGTAGTCACTGTGCTGTTTGGTGACATGGTGTGTACCACACTAAACATGGACCAGAGGAAGCCAAGGAGAGAGTTGTCTCAGGAGATTAGAAAGAAAATTATAGACAAGCATGTTAAAGGTAAAGGCTATAAGACCATCTCCAAGCAGCTTGATGTTCCTGTGACTACAGTTGCACATATTATTCAGAAATTTAAGATCCATGGGACTGTAGCCAACCTCCCTGGACGTGGCTGCAGGACGAAAATTGATGACAAATGGAAGAGACGGATAATATGAATGGTAACAAAACAGCCCAGAACAACCTCTAAAGACATTAAAGGTGAACTCCAAGGTCAAGGTACATCAGTGTCAGATCACACCATCCATCGTTGTTTGAGTCAAAGTGGACTTGATGGGAGACGACCAAGAAGGACACCATTGTTGAAAACTAATCATAAAAAAGTCAGACTGGAATTTGCCAAACTGCATGTTGACAAGCCACAAAGCTTCTGGGAGAATGTCCTATGGACAGACCAGACAAAACTGGAACTTCTTGGCAAGACACATCAGCTCTATGTTCACAGACGCAAAAGTGAAGCATATCAAGAAAAGAACACTGTCCCTACTGTGAAACATGGAGGAGGCTCTGTTATGTTCTGGGGCTGCTTTGCTGCATCTGGTACAGGGTGTCTGGAATCTGTGCAGGGTACAATGAAATCTCATGACTATCAAGGTATTCTAGAGAGAAATGTGCTGCCCAGTGTCAGAAAGCTTGGTCTCAGTCGCAGGTCATGGGTCTTTCAACAGGATAATGACCCAAAACACAGCTAAAAACAGCCAAGAATGGCTAAGAGGAAAACATTGGACTATTCTGAAGTGGCCTCTATGAGCCCTGATCTAAATCCTATTGAACATCTGTGGAAGGAGCTGAAACATGGCGTCTGGAGAAGGAACCCTTCAAACCTGAGACAACTGGAGCAGTCTGCTCATGAGGAGTGGACCAGAATACGTGCTGAGAGGTGCAGAAGTCTCACTGACAGTTACAGAAATGGTTTGATTGCAGTGATTGCCTCAAAAGGTTGTGCAACAAAATATTAAGAGTACCATCATTTTTGTCCAGGCCTGATTCATGGGTTTATTTTTTTTTTAAATAATTCTGTTAAACCACGGTTCAAAAGCAATGTCTGATTTTCACTGGTTAATTTTCATAGAATTTTTATTTATTATTACTTTTGTCAGATTCAAATTATTTCTGTGACCATTGTACAGTGTCTGCTTTTTGGATGTCTAAAATGTACATTTGTTTTTTTCCATCCCATTTAAAACTGAAGTATCTTTCTTTTTCTGGCTAAATGTAATTCTGAATGAATTTCAAATTACACCTATTAAACTGCCCAAAGACATAGTAGTAACATGCATGACTGACGAAATTCAGTGCTATTTTTCTCAAAATAATCAGTTCAGAAAAAGTTAATGTACAAATTTTTGGTGCAAATAATATTTCCACAACTCACTGCCAGATGAAGAACGACTGTACACAGAGAAGCACATGCAGGGCAAGATCCACTCTCTGTGTTCATTTTTAAAACATCTGCTATTGATTTCTGATAAGCAGGCTATTGCAAAATCTGTTAAATACAGGGAGTGAACCTTGAAAAAAAAGAGCACAAACACAGGCAGACAGACAGAGCTTGAGGAGGACCCATGTTGCCACAAGAAAAATACAAACATTCACAATAACCCATTTTAAAACTCAGCAGAACACAAACAGTAAAATTACTAAAATATTATCATGCATTCTTTTAGTGTTGTTTGATTGTTGCTAAAATACAAAGCAGAGATCAGATGGTATCTACCTATCTTACATGCAAGATATCTATTTATGGATACGTAGTATTCCAGCTATGTACCCATAAATGAGGTCATGTCTTGATGTAGTAGTACCTGCCAATCATGGAATGTAGAAACTTAGAGGCTATTATCCAGCTTACAGAGGTCATTTGTCACAAGCTGCTATGCATAATCAAACTAAAGATATTGTTTTATATTTTACATATATAACTAATTTTAAACTCGCTTTTCTATTATAAATATCATAAAATCTACAGTCTATGCTTCAAATCTAGCTAAACAGGAATTTTAAAAGTAAAGAAAATTCCACTGATAACTGCCATCATGATGAACATATAGAAGAGTGAAGTGTTCCAGAGATATCATAGCAATCTCTCCCTCTTCTGTCACAGACTGGCTGTTTCTCTTTGACTCTCTTTGAAGAACCTAGGACTACCTGGAACTCCTCCACATCCCTTTTAATTATATTTGGTTCAGTTGCATGATTTGCAGCTGTTTATCCATTTCCCAAATTTGAATTTTGACACATTCCTGTACATTGGCAAACAAACTTTACATAGATGTGTCCAATATTATCTCTAACTGTCTAGTTAATAAAAGTTAATTTAACCTTCTGACCAATCAGACTACTCTTCAGGGAACAAGTGTAATGCTTTTAAGGTACTGCAAACAAACTACCCTGATTTAAATTTGTATATGACTTCATAATGAGCAGTATCCTCCTAGAGTTTCAGATGAAGAGGTCCTTTAAAGTGGAAAAAGTATATTTCATATATTTCTACAGAGCAGACTTGTGTTTAGGTGATCATTTTCATAGTGATGACAACTTATGGAAGGTTTAAGCTTTCTCTCTTTTAGTTACCACTAACTAGCTAAATATACTGATAATTTCAAAAAATGTTACAGGTTGTTGAACCTGACAAGAAGAGAAATCCTGATAGCATTTGGTGGAATATACACTACCGTTCAAAAGTTTGGCATCACCCAGGCAATTTCATGTGTTCAATGAAAACTCACACTTTTATTCATATGCTAACATAATTGCACAAGGGTTTTCTAATCATCAATTAGCCTTTCAACACCATTAGCTAACACAATGTAGCATTAGAACACAGGAGTGATGGTTGCTGGAAATATTCCTCTGTACTCATATATAGATATTCCTTTAAAAATAAGCTGTTTCCAGCTAGAATAGTCATTTACCACATTACCAATGTCTGGACTGTATTTCTGATTAATTTAATGTTGTCTTCATTTTCAAAAAAAAAAAAAAATCTGCTTTTCTTTCAAAATAAGGACATTTCTAAGTGACCCCAAACTTTTGAATGGTAGTGTAAGAAATCCCTTTCAGCCTATGCTGTTTCACATGTGCTGACCTCAGCTCTCCTCAGAGTTCATTTACCTGGCTGGGCTGCTTAGGGATGGCCTGCTGCTGGCTCTTAGGTGTCTTGTCTGGTGAGCCAGAGGAGGATGAGTGGCGAGACTTGGCGTTAAATCGCTGAGCAGATGAGCTGGAGCTGCTGCTGGAGGTCTGCAAGAACATGCATACACAATGCTAATTAGCTAGCACAGTCTATCTGGGACTATGATATCACTGCAGCAGCCAAAAGCTTCAGATTCAAGCAGAAAATGAAGATCAAATGATGACACCAGACATTGTACTTCAAGTGTTTAAACATCGGTGCACATAGAGGGAAAATGTAGACTATAGATGAGTACTGAGGTATGTCAGTCATCATGGGTATAAACAGTACAGTACTGTTTAAAAGATACTTTATGATATCTGTGACCATGTTGGAGTTTCAACTGACATCATCAAAGAAGTGATTGGTTAAACCAATGTGTGAGCTGCATATCTCTTAACCATAAAAATTCTCACTTTATCCAGAGGCATTCATAAACTAATATGGAGACAAGAAGAAAGATGTGGAATATAGAGAAAACATGCACACAAAATGTTCACTGGCTATGAAAGAGAGATACATAGAAGACACAGCATGTAGAGAGACACGCTGTCAGAGTCGAGAGCCCACCACCAGCCCTGCACTGCTGAACCAAGTCAGTTCTGTGGGCAGAGGAACATCAGACCTGTTTCTTGGTTGTGGTTTTCCCTCGGTCATGTGGAAGCTGTGGTTTGGCTCTCTTACTCTGAGGCGAACTTGGGCCCTTGTGGATCTGCGTGGCTGGCCTTTTGGACGGGCTTCTCTCCCTTTCTGGTTTGACTTTGCCTTTAAACTGAGGTGTGTCAGTGGAGTCAAAGGAAGGATTAGGGGTCTGAGGAGGTGAAGACACAGTGGATGAGGGTGAAGAGGGGGAAGTTATACTGTCCACACTGATTTCCAACTGTTTAATGGACTCTTCTAGGCTGCTAATAGAGTCAAATGTATTCTTACAGAGCTCCTCTACCCGGGTTTGTGACATAGACTGTCTGGTTTCAGCAGGAAACAAGGCCTTGATGTCGCTGTCACAGTTATTGCCTTTGCCCAAGTCGAATTGTTTGGTCTTGTTGATCTCAAAACTCTTGGATTCTGCTGTCTGCTTCTTGTTTTCCTTGATGGACCTGCTGTCCAATACCTTCTCCTCCTCTTCATCATACACAACAACTTCAAGAGTCTTCTTCCCCGTTTTGTGTGTCCCTGTTCGAATAGCCTGACTAATTGCAGCCAGTTTGTTTTTGGGGAACCTGAATTTAAATTTTCTTTTGCTTTCTTCCTTTCTAAGCGAGTCTGGTTTACCCTGGTCTTTGATTTCAGGAAGTGAGACATTATTTGCTAAAGATCTTTCATGCTGCATTTGTGGAGAATTCTGATCACTTTTTGAGGTGTCTTGAAGGCCTAACTCTGTATTAATTTCAATCACAGAAATGTTTCTCACATCCTTCTCCTCTTCCTCCTGCTTTGTTTCCTCTTCAACCACAATACACTCTGGAGGCAGAATCCCATCAAGATCTTCCTCACTTTCAAAGATGGTAGACAGACGCTTGTAGGCTGACTGAATGTCCATCGGCTCATTCAAAATAACAATAATAGGTTTTGTGCCAGAATCATCACTGTCCAGAAAACCATGGTTTTCATATCCCACATGAGAAGGGTCACCAGAACTGTCCTTGGCTACAGTCTGTATGTTAGAACCATTCATTTTGGCCAGATCTTCTTCTTTGGACTGGGTCTTATTTCTGTTCTTGGAGATTCTATGGCTGAATTTACCAATCCGAGGCGGGGGAGGAGGTGGTCCCTCATCATCCAGAATAGTGGGGCTCAGAGTACCTCCATCCTCTGCACACAGTGATTGGTCTTTGGATATCTGCGCTGCCTCTTGGTTCTGCTCATTGTTGCTGCAGCTGTTAGTCGAACTAGGTGAAAGGGAGGACGGTTTTAGGAAAGGAATAGAAGTTTCAAAATCCTGATCTGAACTCAGGGACTTGATCTGATGTAATGTTGGTGACGGCTCTGTATGTTCTGGGGTGTTTTCTTTTTGTAAAGTCACAACTACCATCACATTAGACTTCTTCTCAGCTGGTACTTCTTTGACAACTTTTTCATTTGTCTGTTTGGGACTTGTGACGGTTCCCTGAATGTCTTCCTTTTGCAGAGTAACAACTGTTGTAAACTTGACCTTCTTTTCCACTGCTGTTGGGGAGAACACCTGTCCAACCACTGCGTTAACACTCTGTTTTGAGGTGTTTGAAGTAAGATCATTTTCTTTACGTGAAGCTGGTAGTGTAAACACTTCCATTTTGTCTGCTTTCTTTTGGGTTGTTGTAGGCGCCTCCTCATTCTTCTGGACAGTCTGAACATCACGTATAGTGACAGGTGGGGACACCACCACCTTCTTTGTGGTTGGATACTTTATGGAAGGCACTTTACTAACCACTTTCTTCTCCTTCACTTCTTTCTTCTTATCAAGACTTAAAGTGTTTTTCCCACCTTGACCGTGTTCTTTCAGTTCAGCTACTGCTGCAACTTTTAGAGTGGATCCATTTGTAATGCCCAACTTAAGAGCTGACTGGTGTTCACTTGTTAACATTTTCTGAGTGGCCACTTGTGAGGTTTTGGTTGTCCTGGCGTTTCCTTTGGACTGTTGCTTATTTCCACCTGGTGAATGATTCTTATTTGACAGATCTGTCATCACCTATAATTATAAAAGGTCATATTAAACACTTCATCAACTCTTAATTATGAAGAAAAAAAAGTGTAGCCTTTTATATTCTATTATAACTAAAGAAAAAAAGTATTTTTCCATATATTCATTATGCAATTTGATGTAAAGTGTCTTTTCATACAACAGTATTTGAGGAAATCCTAAATTAAAACATAAACTTATGTATTTGATATACTAAATGTGGATGTGAAATATTTCTTTTATATGGTATGTATACTGAAAAAAGAGATCAGATTTTTGAGTTTAAACAATCAATGAGTCAAGATGATGCATATGCATCCTGTTAAGTAGTAATTATAGATCTGCACATAAGTTGATAATTTCCTGGACACTCTGGCCCTTAATAAGTTTTAAAAAATGCTTTAGAGGATTTTCAGATCTAAAACACTACTGTGTTAAAAGAATGACTTGTGTTGTTTCAGGAACCAGGGATGAAATTACATTCACAAGTAAACTTCACTGGTTAAATTTACGAAAAATCAAAAGCTGGAATCCATCCATCCATCCATCCATTATCTATACACCGCTTAATCCTCATTAGGGTCGCGGGGGGGGCTGGAGCCTATCCCAGCTGACTCGGGCGAAGGCAGGGGACACCCTAGACAGGTCACCAGTCTGTCACAGGGCTACATACAAAGACAAACAAGCACTCTCACATTCACACCTACGGGCAATTTAGAATAATCAATTAACCTCAGCATATTTTTGGACGGTGGGAGGAAGCCGGAGTACCCGGAGAGAACCCACACATGCACAGGGAGAACATGCAAACTCCATGCAGAAAGATCCCGGGAAAGCCGGGACGCGAACCAGGGATCTTCTTGCTGCAAGGCGAAAGTGCTAACCACTACACCACTGTGCAGCCCCAAGCTGGAATCCCTTATTTACAAATGCATTCAGACCCTTTGCTGTGGCTCTCTAAAGTGTGCCAAACAGCATTTAAAGGAATCTGTGAACATGAGGAAAATCTTCTCTAAAATGATAAAAACTCAACAAGTGTGCAAAAAGTAAAGCGATTAAATACCTTCTGTAGTGACTATCCATGGAATGTACACTACCGTTCAAAAGTTAGGGGTCACTTAGAAATGTTCTTATTTTTGAAAGAAAATCTTTTTTTTTTCAATGAAGACAACATGAAATTGTTTGGGTGACCTGAAACTTGTGAATGGTAGTGTATGTATGCTTGTGAACATGTTAATTTAAGGTTGTATTATAGTGTAATCGAATCCAGTTAAAAGGGAATAGAAGACTTCAGAGGTGAAAGAGGATGGACAGAAGAAGTGCTGCTGGGGCCTGAAGTACACCAGGATGTTCTGAAGGAGCCCAATATTAAAAAGAGAAGAAAAAAACAAGTGGACACACATTGGTGGGTGATGCCATCCACACCACACAGTGCAATACACACCTATTGTAGAATCAGAAAGAGACTGAAAACAAGCCCAAGACATAAGTGGTTCAAAAATGGTAAAATATTTCAAAGAGATGAACCCAAGTTTTATATGTCTTTGTCTTGTAAAATATTCAAAACAATATAGCGGAAACTATGTGGAAATAGAAGTTCTAAATGAAATATGTTTGAAAAGGATTTGAACATTTTGTCTATTTAATGCCAATACAACGGTTTGCTGATAAAAGCTGAATAGTTTTAAAAGTATTAAAGCTATAAAAAACATTTTAATACACACAAATGTCCTTGAGGGACTGAATCATGTGATATCTAAATAGTGCATGTAGCTTCTAGTATGCAGAAGTAGTTAAATGTCAAAAAATGTACAGAGGTCAGAAGAATAATAAAGAGTTTGGAGGATCTCAAGAGTTAAACAGTGACTCAGCTTTTGCACAATCATGTGGCATCTGCCTTACTGGATATGTTTCCTTCTGAACAGAGCAGGGCATTATTTCTGAATGATGACACTATATACATCATGAAGCTCCTCACTGTTACACCATCACAGTTTGTGTCTCTTTAACAGGATTAATTAGTTTGGGAACACATGCCTTGAAACCAGTAAAATCATTATTAGTTAGAACAGATCAACAGAACAGTAATTAGTATAAAAGCTGCAAATTTAGCAGATGTGAGTCAGAAGCGTAAAACATGTTCACTGCAAACCAAAAATTGTTCATTAAAAAGACCACTGATTTAGTTCAGCTAGCACTGGTTACAGCAGAACACTAATTTGGGCTCACTGCACAGTACCAGTCAAAAGTTTGGACACACTTTCTCATTCAATGCTTTTTATTTATTTGTATTATTTTTAATATTCCTGTCAAATATACTGCTGGCTCAATACTGATTTACACATTGCTTCAGTGCTAGTAAAAGAGCTGTGTTGACCTGTGAAGATAAGAGGGTCACGGACATCATGTCCCCCTGTGTGAATGGAATGAGCCAAAGATGAATTGAACCAGGTCAGCAGAGGGCAAACTGCAGCTGCTTACACTCCAACACATCAACACTCATTGCTGACACACATACATACATGTATGCATGCACACTCCACGCTCTCACACACTCACTTAGTGCTGAAGGCCACTCCAAGTCATAAGAACATCAAGTGAGAGCAAAAGCTGCTGTGATTAAGAACCGATAAAATAATCATGATAAAATAATCAAGACTGGAGATGGTGCGTCAGCTAGAAGCTGTGATAATATATGACTGAGACAGAAACATGAATCATAACAGGGAGGGACTCTTGTACAGTATCCAGGACCATCTGATTGAAGGGTGGTGTGCCAAGAGGCTATGGACGTGCCTCTGCACCAACGAAGAGAGGGCTGAGTTAAATGCATTTCCTGTACATCAGCTTTTGATCAATAAGATTGTAACCCATTTCATAAATACTCTGTATACTGTGAATTTTAGCCATTCCTGGGAAGACGCCCACAGATTAACATTTTGTTGACAGTAGTCCTCGGAACAGTAATGGTCCTTGATATCAAGCTATTTTGGCATTGCAGAATAAACAACTTGAACTGCGAGAAGTTGCTTCTCTTCTATCTCAAAAAAAGAACACAACAGATTAACACTGAAGTTTAACACTTTTTTGTTTACAACATATTTCCAACAATTCCCAATGTATTCTTTCATAGTTTTGATGTCTTCAGTATTAATCTACACTGTATAAAATAAATAAAAACCATTGAATGAGAAGGTGTGTCCAAACTTTTGGCTGGTAGTGTAGATTAAAGCCAACATCTCTTTTGGACAGAGCATGTTAGAAAATGATCCTGTTCAGTTCACAACACACTTGTTGAGTAAACATCCTAATGAAAGCTGGCATACTTTCATTCGGATGCACATTTTTAGGTTTACATGAAAAGATCTGTAGTGGATATTGAGGTGTTAATGATTAGTATTGTTGGTTTTTAAATGTCTTTCTGTTTTACCTGAGGCTCCATCTCTTTGCTTTGGAGCTCGGAGACAGAGAGTTTAGCCACGTCTCTGCCCCCTACATCCCTCCCAGTGCATTTCTGAAACACCTGGGTGAGAAGGGCAGAGGATCCATGTTGAAGGTTAAGGAGACAGGGATAAGCTCAGAGGTAGAAGGGTGCAGTAGGTAATAAACACCTTCTATTTAGACTTCAAAGTGTTGTATAAAACTTAACTCAGGGGTTCAGTTTGTGAGTAAGAATGGCAGCCAGATGGAGTTGTGTTGTCAACCGCATGGACTAATCCTACACTAAATGTGGTTTTCCTACTGTTAGTAGTGTTTTCATTGCTTAAGCCAAACAAAGGAAACACTATGCTGAGTATTCATTACATTTCTCTTGATTCTGTGCTGTGTAAAATGAAAGTATTACATTGTTCTACATGACAGAGACCTTCATTCCCCATGAAACAAACTACACAGAAAGATTTAATGAGAAATCTGATGCGGCATTCAAATTTAATAAAATGCAACCAAAGCCAAATGTTTGCTGAGAGTTGTTCCAACTTCATCAGTGACGATATTTGGTTTTCCTCTGCTCTTATTAACGTGTCGTGTAGTGCAACTACAACCTGTGTAATTTCCTGTAATGATAATTGACCAAAATAAAAGTAAAGAACAAGGTCCGACCCAGCAGATCGGTTGACCTGGTGTTTTCCCTGATTCCGTATTTGATCTGCTTAAACAACAGTTTCTTCAACATACCTGCAGCTCTCTCATGAATTTGTTGTGCCCCTCCTCTTCCTCCTCCTCCTCCTCCTCCTCGCTGTGTGCTAGGGCTGTAGGAGGGGTGGAGGTGGAACTGGCTACAGGTGCAGGGACACACATCTGGGGTTTAGGTTTGACCTCTGGGGGTTGTCTTGGAGGTTTGGGCTGAGGTGGCTCTTTCTCTTTGTCACCCTTCTCCTTTTACAGAAGCATAAAGTGAAAACAAAGCATAGAATAAACACCGATCAGCCACAACATTGTTAGTCACCGATAGGTAAAGTGAAAAACATTGATCATGCTGTTACAATGCAATGCTCTGCTTGGAAACCTCGGGTTCTGGCATTCAAGGATATTACTTTGACATGTACCCCAAACCTAAACTTTATTCCACATCAAGCAAAATTCATTTGTGACTTTAACTTTATGTTCTGTTTAATTATTTTTTCTTGAATAAAAATAAAAATGAAAATCCTTCAGAGTCAAAGGTCCTTAATTAATTTCGCTAATACTAATTTCATTCTGTGTCTATAGTCATAAATGGACTGCAAAGGGCTCAAAATGTGTGACGCTATAAAATACAAATTGAAGCCTTTTCCTTACTTTGACATGACACCCCTCTGATGCTGTTATCTGTAAATGTATTTACTATACTATTCATATTTATGTGTTTGCCCCCAAAGTCAACATACCTGAGCTCCAGACTCATGGTCTCTAGACTTCATGGCAGTAATGATCACATCTACGGACCTTCCCGTGGTAAAACCAGAACTGACAGCATGAGACCTGGGCAAAGGATAATAAAAATAGAGGTTGGGCAGGTGAGGGAGACGAGCTACAGATCTGTAGTAGATCTATAGGAGCTATGTGGTGAGCACAGAGCAACCTCAATGAGTGAACACTGTGTTATAATGTGGTGGGGCTGAGTGAGAGAAAGAGCAAGTTAATAAGAACGTTTTAAAAACCGAAATGGAGATGATGTGGGTATGTCCCCAACTGTCGGTGTGTCAAAGAGAAAGACACACAAAAAAGTGTCAGTAATGTATTATAGGTTTATTCCAACCCGCTGTATTCCCATTACTGTATCGATTATGTCTCTCTGTGGGTCATGCTAAATTTACAATTCCAACCTTGATTGCACAGATTCAAGAAAAAAAACATACACAACAGCTAGCTTTTAGTTATGACACTATTTAGTAACTTGTAACAGACTTCTTGCTCAAGTTCAGTCCGGCTCTAGCACCGAAAATTCGATTCACTTTTATTTATATAGTGCCATTTTGCAACATATGTCATCTCATATCACTTAACAGAGTAGGGTGAAGACCTTACATATTTTAAACAGAGAACCCAGCAATACAAAGCTGTCTTTGAATTCTCTTAAAACAAGCAGTTGGCAACAGTGGGAAGGAACCAAAAAATAAAGAGCAAACCATATAACAAGTAGGGGAAAAAAAACTCAGAAAGAACCAGGCACATGGCATGGAAGGCAGCCATCTGTCTCGACTGCTTAGGATGAGGTTGGGGATGAGGGAAGTGGGGGACAGGTTGGGGTGGGAATAACATTCCACTCATCTTGTATTTAAAAGAGAAAGGTAGAGCAACACAACACATATGGCAAAGAGCAGCTGAAGAGAAACTGTCCTTGAATAATTGCAGAACATCTGTCCACAAATTGGTGCAACAAGGCTGTCCTCAAAGCAGAGAAATATACCTGTGTGGAGTCTGTCATCAAAAATAAACCTGGACATATGACATAATAAAAAACATAAAAAAGGAAAAGATTTGAATCTCAGTGTTTGGGGTTGGCTGTGGCTCATGTGGCAGAGTGAGTTGTCGACTAACTGTAAGGTTGGTGGTTGGATCCCCGGCCCCTCCACATGTCATAGTGTCCTCGGGCGACACACTGAACCATAAGTTGCTCCCGATGGCAGACAGCACTGCCGCCATTGGTGTGAGAATGTGTGCGTGTGTGTGTGTGTGTGTGAATAGGACAGGGTGTAAAGTACCATTGAGGTTAAAAGGCTCTATATAAGTGCAAACCATTTACCATTGAAATTTATTGTGATTCATTTCTACTGTGGTAAGTATATTTTCAACAAAGTAAATCCTAACAGTTTTCATGTCATATATGAGAAAAACCTATTGTTAAATCAGATGTAATACAGTTACTGTAAGGTGATACTAAGTGGAATCATTTGACATACACTACCATTCAAAAGTTTAGCGTATCTGTTGTATACTGTTCCTATGGTGGGACTGCTGTGAATGAAGAAGAATGAGCCTGAAGAATAGTCAACATTGTCCTTCAAGCTTGTAAACTGGTACACTAAATAAAGCATTAGAAGTAACTGTGATCAACTCACCTCCGTGGAGGAGGAGGAGGAGGAGGTGACTTGCTGGCCCTGTCTGGACTCTGCTTCATCTCCTTCTCCACACTGGAGCGGCGGGGTTTCTCCATTTGTGGCCGGCTGCTGCGCTCTGGGTCCGGTGCTGAACGAACAGCTGATCTAGCAGGTGATGGAAGAGGTTCCACAGTGGCTGCAGGAAGCTGTGACACTACTGCTGGAGTTAAACACATCACACCAGAATGCTGTCATTTAATGACTGAGAATTCCTTGACAAATTAAAGATAATAATATTTAAGGTCTGTATTTGCACATGGGGATGAGTCATTTTGCAGACTGACTGGTATTATTTCCAATTTTCAACTTTTGTTTTTTGTTCCCTTCAACTGTCAGTATTATGTTTGTGCTGTTAAACACAGAACCTCATAATTTGCACATGGACGACTGAGTTGACCGATAGGAATGTTAAAAGTTCGCTGGATTATCACCACGGCATTTTATGATATAAATTGCTTGCTGTCTTAAAGGTATATTGAACAAGTGTTGACAGGATTGTGATTTTTTCATGATAAATGAATGTTAATGAAAAATCTTTGTGATCTTTTGGTAATCACAATATATTTACTACACTCCTATATGACAAATTCTAAAATTACATAAAAGTTTACATATAACATAAAACCAAACCAAACAAAACAAGCAAACAAAAAAAATGACCGGTGAACATGGACTTTAATTTCACTTTAGGTAAATCTGCAGTTTGAACATAAATGTGCAAACAGTGGAAACAGTGAAGCACAATGTTGACATCAGTAACACAGCAGGAACAAGGAAAATTAGACTGACCATGAATATACTGCCACAGTGCATGCAGGGAAAGCTGCTACTACACTTGTCTGCATATAACTGTAATTTCATGATCAGCACTTAGCCAATTAATTGAACACTGATAACAGAACTCCCATTTTCTCATTCCTCTTCCTTTCAAAATATGAGCACATATGAATTTGACTTATCAAGCTGCTTTCACAGAACTAAAATAACTGGATAATATTAATCAGATTGATGTTAGCCTGATAATCTCATGTTTGCATGAAGTATGTTAAACTGGGATTTTTGAAGGGGCAAGAAATATGATAGATTAGCACATATTATACATTTTATTTTCTTTCTTCAAACTGAAATCATACCTGAGTCTGGGGGTTTCATCTGGCTGGAGTCCACCTCATCACTCAGCTTGAGAGATGTGTCTTCCTGTGTATTACAGAGAAGCACCTGTGGCTCTGCTGAGGTAACAGCACAACAACAACACAGGCACACAGATGTGTTAACACGGGCTCCAACAAATAGGCAATACTACTGAAGGTTTTTTGATGATATTAAAACATCAAGAACAACATGAATAAAATTACAGTTAAGTTAAAGATAACAAATGTCACTAATAGAGAAACATAATTGCAGTACTTGTGTATTTTGTGTAGTGACCCTTAATCTTTTGCAGCTAATGTGGTGCAGACACACTTTTGCAAGGCGTATTTATAATACTGTAGTTCTGTGCCCATTTCAAACATTGAGTTTTAATTTCAACTAAAACTTCACAAGCAGAGTTTTGATGCAATATGATACACATTACGGTAAGCGATCATATATGTACGCTACCGTTCAAAAGTGTAGGGTCACCCAGGCAATTTCATGTGTAAAAACTCACACTTTTATTCATGTGTAACATAACTGCACAAGGGTTTTCTAATCATCATTAAGCCTTCCAACACCATTAGCTAACACAATGTAGCATTAGAACGTGCTGGTGCTGATGCACCCCGGCAATGCCAGCAGCAACAGGGACACGGAGTTCCATAAAACCCTCTGTAGCACAGTTTGGAAAAGCACAGGTGGGGCTGTTGAATGAGGAACGACCAGCTCTGACATTCCTCGGACAGTAAGGCAACTGTTTTAGTATTTTCAAACTGTTTCAAGTCCTTTAGCATTCTTTATTTGGATCCTCATTAACTGCTACTAAGATACCAACGTAACATCCATCCAATATCTATACACCGCTTTATCCTCATTAGGGTCACAGGGCGGCTGGAGTCTATCCCAGTTGATTTAGGGTGAAGACAGGGGATTGGTTGCCAGTTCATTGCAGGGCTACACAGACAGACAGACAACCAAGCACACACACTCTCACACCTACAGACAATTTAGAATCACCAATTAACTCAGCATGTCTTTGGACCCACGCTGCACAGGGAGAACATGCAGACTCCACACAGAAACATCCCAGGCTAGGACGCAAACTGGCGATCTTTCAGCTGAAAAATCTTCTTGATTTCCAACAGCAGGGCTTAAAGCTGAGTGTGAAGTTCTTGTTTTTTATTCTTTGGTAAGAATTTTGCCCATGTGGCAGTTTGTGGGAGTCAGTTTTGCTCATGCTTGTATCTTATGAGAGGTACCTCCTCATGAACTAGCAGGATTCATCAAGCAGAAAAAAATCAGTTCAGTATTATTTATATGGCATCAATACAAAACATAAGTCATCCTAGGGCACTTCGCATTGTATTATGCAGTGAAACCCAACAAATGCAATAATTCCCTTTGAGCAAGCTCAGGGTACAGTGTGAAGACGAACTCTCTTTTAACAGCAAGACACCCTTTCTGACAGAGTTTTCTGAATCCAACCAACTTCACAAAAAGAGTGACAAGTGACAGGGATTGTGCAGGTCTACCTTGCAGCGTCATGTCCAGAGGTGTTTCCTGGTCTAACTCTGAAGCATTGAGAGTTGATTGTCTTGAGGCAGAATCAGCATAGCTCTCTGCTGCATCTGATACATCTGGATCAGGTATGGACTTCAAAAGGCTGCCGTGGGCCTCTTGGAGGACGTGGTCAGGGTTTGTGCTGGTGTTTAGGGGTGGAGGCTGGCTAGAATCAGACTTGGGTAGCTGGTTGACTTGGCTGGTGCTAGACTGGATCATATCGCTGGTTTCACTCTGACAGCCCTCTGGAGTTTGTCTCTCTGTATTCTATGGAGGACACAGAGTGAGGACAGGGGTCATTTGTTTTAAACTAGGCCTGACACTGAGGGAAATCTCTGGTATCAAGATTTCATATCACATATAATGCAATTTAATATAATCAAACCTTGAAACGAACAATAAAGCCTACAAGTGTGTGAAAATTCTTCCATAGGAAAGTTGAATCAGAATGTGCTGATGCCATTCAGAAACAATTTGCAAACAAACTCATTTGAAAGCACAAAGTCTCTTGATTCAAACTATGTGAACCATTTAAACAGCACAGCAACAATAACTTTTTATTTCTTAGTACAAGTGCTGACACAGGAAAACTGCCATGTGCACTACCGTTCAAAAGTTTTGGGTCAATTAGAAACATCCTTATTTTTGATAGCAAAGCATTTTTTTCAATGCAGATAACATTAAATGAATCAGAAATACAGTCTAGACATTGTTAATGTGGTAAATGACTATTCTAGCTGGAAACAGCTGATTTTTAATGGAATATCTCCAAAGGGGTACAGAGAAATATTTCCAGCAACCATCACTCCTGTGTTCTAATGCTACATTGTGTTAGCTAATGGTGTTGAAAGGCTAATTGATGATTAGAAAACCCTTGTGCAATTATGTTAGAACATGAATAAAAGTGTGAGTTTTCATGGAAAACATGAAATTGTGTGTGTGACCCCAACGTTTGAATGGTAGTGTATAGGAAAACATTTAAGACATTTCTGGTTTTGCTAATTGTGCCAGCCCAATTCTATAGAACACAACATGTACAGATTTGACTAGAACTACTTTCAACTGATTAAACAGTCTCTATTTCTACTGTCTGCAGTCTGCTCTATGAGTCCCCCTCCTGTGTATATCTAATGAATGATGGAACAGCACAGTAATTATCACGTCATTTCTAACTAACCAATCTAAAGCTACCTTTGTATATCAGCTAAAAACAGTTTTTATTAAATTTAGTTTTAACTGACCCTTATAACCTTAATTATTTGTTCTTATTATTGTTTCACCTTTATCTTAAACTTTTGTCATTCTTCTATGTTATGTTCTGATACTATTACTGAAATTGTATCATTGTTTCAAATCATTTGTAACACTTTGTGCTATTTGTTCCATATAATGGTATAAGTAAGTAAGTAAGTAAGTAAATAAATAAATAAATTAATTAATTAATTATTTTTTAAAAATGATCCATTCAACTATTAAATAATTTTTAAAGTATCCTCACATAACTAAAACATTTGCATTGTACCAACTATAAGTATGAGCACGACAAAACCTTACAAATTTAAAACCAATATACTATAAAGAAACAAACCAAACAAACACAAGTGAAAAGGGGATTTTAGGGGAGACATATAATATGGGTGGAAGTAATATAAACACATCTAAGAAAAGGTTCATATTTCTGGGTTAAAATCACTGAAAACAAAGAGCCTAGCAGATGTGCCAAGCATGAACCCTGCAACATGTTGGGTTAATGAGACACATAGTACCTGCAAATAGTGATGGCACACTGCTGCAATTCTATTCAATTCAATTTATTTTATATAGCGCCAATTACAGTCAAATTGTCTCAAGACGCTTTACAGAACCCAGATGCCTGATCTGCTGCAGTGCATGATTTCTGGAGATTTAACTGCCTAAATAGCACAAGAGTGACAGACAATAATACAGAGTGAGTGAGTATAGCTCTGACATCAGGATGTGTGTTGTATGTCTTACCATGGTTTTATCGCTGTGGCTCTGCTGTGTTGGCACAGGTTGGTCCAGTCCATCAGACTGATGAGATCCCGTTCTCCTCTGCAGGGCAGGGCTGCCCTCTCTGCTGTGAGAATTCACCTTCACAACATGACAACATTTGATACATTTTAAATATAATTACAAAACAACATTCAAATGCACCAAAAATTGTTTAAAGGTGGTCAAAATTTCTCATCTCTTATACGGGACAGATTAAAAAAAAAAAGTCTGATTTGATAAGAGCAACAACAGAAGAGTCGAGGAGGAATCTCCAACTCTGAAGATGATCAGTTTGCTCTGATCCAGCTAAGATCTCATTGGTCAGTTTTACATGGAGAAAAGTGCTATGTCAACAGCCTTCCAGGATCAATCCGTTATTTTTGGTGGAGGGAGGAACAGACTAACTGTGAACATTTATTTAACATTTACTAAATGTTCAGCTCCAAAGTAGCCGACGCCATGTCAAAGAAGTCATTGGTATGGCTGGATTTTGTTTAAATGTATGAAAAATAAGTTGAGTGTAAACTTTGCAAGCAGTCATTAGTATAACACAACTGAAGAACCGGCATTGAAGATCGTGTAAAAACAATAGGCTAGCTTGACTGCATTATATTTCCCATCGGGGGGGCTGGAATCTGCAGCCAACTCAGGGTGAAGGCAGGGTTCACCCTGGACAGGTCACCAGTCTATCACAGGGCTACATATAGAGACAAACAAACACACTCACATTCACACCTAAAGACAATTTAGAATCACCAATTAACCTCAGCTTGTCTTTGAACTGTTGAAAGAAGCTGGAGAACCTGGTGAGAACCCACGCTGCACAAGGAGAACATGCAAACTCCACACAGAATTCAGCTGGTGTATCCAGCGTAAACCTTTTTCTTTTGTTGTCATTCTCAAGACTGCTGACATTCACACTGGCTGGACAAAGAAAACACACCTTTGACAGTGACTATAATTACCACTACAAGAACTACAACTTGGTCATCTAGTCTCCTAGGGTGGTTGTGAATCTGCTTTGATAATGCAAATTATTATTTATTTAGTTAGCTTTACTGTTTTCAGTATATACACTATCGTTCGTATTCAGTAGTGTATTTGTGATTATGGATTTTTTTTCTTTTTGACACATATAGTACATCACTGTAATTACACTCATGGAAGCTAACTGATAACCCTGGTACTGATGGCTCATGTCTAGAATTGTTCATCACAGACCACTGACAGAAACACATGTTTACATGGTCACTTCACTTTCTGTGCAGTACCTTAGTCATAGTGGGCGAGTCTCGTCCATGGGTGGGTGTCAGGGGGGTACTGGGGTAGTGAAGGGAAGGCTGTGCCACTGGGGCTGCTGTGCTTTTCATTCTGTGGGCCATGATGGGGGAGACGGAGCCTGACAAGCCAGCCTCAGTGTGGCTCCCAGAGACAATGGCGGTGGACATTGGGGACCTGATGGAAGATCGAGGCTGAGGTTTGGGGGAGCTCTGAGGGCTCTGGGTCTTTGGAAGTCCCTGGTCCGTTTCTTGAACATTTACAGGCCCCACCTTGGCTGATCTGGCAGGAAAGGTTGACTCTGACACACACCTGTTGAAAGCAGGGAGGACAAAAATGGCCACCCACACATCATGATTATTTTGCTGCAGAACATGAGTATTTTACCTGTGAATTAAGTAACTGAGTACCTGCGGAGTGAACTGAGGATTTCAGTCAGGGCTTTGACTCTCTTTAACATGGAGTCCATCTTATGAGGCTCCTCCTTCAAAAAACGCACCGCCTCCACCTCCAGCCTCAGCACTGAGCGCATCTTCACCTGCAGCTCTGGAAACACACCTGAAAGACAACCAATGGCATGTTTAAACTTCCTAATTTATGTCAGTGCAGATAATTATTTTGCAATAATTCTTAGGAAACTTGCATGGTGCATAATTAGTCTGAAGTACAGCTAGACAGTCAAGTGAGTTCACTGTATTTCTGATATTTTAATTCTCTTACTGACCTTCATTTACTTTCATTGAAGTTTTCAATTTATGTGCCTTATAAATACATCACAATTATCTCTCCCTTTTCTGACACCTCCATCCATAATCCTTTGTAGCACATTTCCCTATGTGATGATTCCATCACATGCACTTTTCAAAGCACTGATCCGGTGCATTTTGTTATATCTTTTAATTAGCCAGTACAGTGACATGATTTGTTTCAGTCCAGTCTTCAAACATCCTTAATCCACCAACCTTTAAGCTTAGCCAGAGCCTCTCCAACCCTCCGCAGGTTGACTGCTCCCTCCTCCACGTCTCCCAGAGTGATGGACTGGCTGGGAATGGAGGCCGAGCTCCTTTGCAAATGGTCCACATAGTCCTCAAGTTCACTGAGAGGAGAAAAACACATCAAACATGTTGTATTAGCAGCTGATGCAGGCAGAAAAATCAACTGTGTGACAGCCTGCTGCAGACATAAGATGGCAGCAGAGAGTCGATTTGGGGAGTTCACAGTCCCCTCAGTGGTCCTCAGATTTAGATAATGAAGGTTCATAACCAGTGATAAAGTGATTCTAATGCTGTAAATGAATGAGGGTGGGGGTTCTTGGTCACAGCCATGTTTAGGTGGGTGGTAAATGTCAAAGTAACATCTATAAAGTAACATTACTCAAAATTTCCCAGCAAAACATTGAATTGTAACCAGATGGTCAGTGCTGTACACTTCACCTGTCACTAGAGTTAATGCTGTTGTTCTCCTGCATCTGAAAGTAGCTATGTAATGAAGTGTGTTGAAGTGACTGTTTTGTTTTGACGTGGGATTTTCCTGCCTGTTGACCCCTTTCTGAGCAAACCGGTCTGACAACATCTGTGAATCTATGACTCAGGCTGTGCTGTGTGTTTGTGGTATTTTAAGAACCAGTTCTGTCTTTAGCCCTCCCGACAGAGAACCCTTTCTGATGGCATTTCATACTGGTTTTCATTATTTCTTTGCTTTTGGACTTTGATACTTTGATTTAGATACTTTTCAGACTACTATAAAATGAATTGTTCAAACAATAACAGTGCAATAATTGTACATAAATATAACAGTAACATAATTACAGTTTGCTTTCATTAATAAATAAATAGGTTGTGATTCATCTACAGTTAAACTGATGGAAAAAAAAAATCGCATTACTCTTTAGCCTGAAGCATCCACTGAGACTTAAGACTTGGATTTGCAATGTACCTGCTCAAATGAAAATAAGTGAAGCGTAATACATCATTAAATAGCTCCTGAAAGGCTGTAGAATGAACACAGACTAATACTAGCTGATAGATAGCAGTGCAGAAGAAGGTGCATATTTCCTACAAGATTCTGATCAGAAGCATGTTTAGTTGCTGTGTCACCTACAGCAGTGTGCGAGTGTTTACTGATGATACAGGTTAATACAACTGTCACACTGCTACACTGTCTGACTTCCAACAGCAGGCAGACACATGCCCCGCCAAGAGCATGGGAAAGGACAGAAAGGAGGAAAACACTTTCTCAACATAAATCAAGTTCTCCCTGCCAGGTCACTGCCTTTACCTCGATTTGATATCAGCAGTATTGCTTAACTGGATGGAAGCTGTTTTGTTTTTGTTAGTTTTTTTTTAAGTTGTGTAGCTAAAGAATCTGAAAATAGAATAGAGTCCAGTATGGACATGCACAACTGCTTGCTCACAGGAAAACAATAAAAAGTAGGGCAACCTGTAATAACTGCATTTAAGTCACTTTCTAATAATTCAAAGAGCTACTCCACTACTCTTATTGTGAATGCCAGCAAAGCCTTTTGACGGATTGTTTTTTTTGTTTCATCGTTTTTTTTTTTCCCCGCAACCTCAATGAGGATTAAGTGGTGTATAGATAATGGATGGATGTTTCTGCTGACATCATTTTATCACAATTTGTCCTTGTTACAATGATAGAAATGGCTGCATGCATTGATCAAACAGGAACATTATAGCTATCATAAATTGACCTACACTACCGTTCAAAAGTTTGGGGTCACCAAGAAATGTCCTTGTTTTTGAAAGAAAAGCATTTCTTTTTTTCAGTGAAGATAACATTAAACGAATCAGAAATACAGTCTAGACATTGCTACTGTGGTAAATGACTATTCTAGCTGGAAACGGCTGATTTTTAATGGAATATCTCCATAGAGGTACAGAGGAACATTTCCAGCAACCATCACTCCTGTGTTCTAATGCTACATTGTGTTAGCTAATGGTGTTGAAAGGCTCATTGATGATTAGAAAACCCTTGTGCAATTATGTTAGCACATGAATAAAAGTGTGAGTTTTCATGGAAAACATGAAATTGCCTGGGTGACCCCAAACTTTTGAACGGTAGTGTACAAAAGATATCACCGTAAGAGGACACTACGGATAAAATCCAAGCTGTCTTCACACCTCTGTGCTTATCAAAGCATGCCAGGGTCATTCGATTTCATTGTGGACATGTAGATGCCTTAAGATCTGGATTTGAAGCAAATGTTGAAAACGGATTTGCAAATCACTTCTTGTGCCCTTTATATGGAATTAGACAACACCCTGCACGCATATATTTAGTTTGAGAAATGCATAATGAAACACAAGGTATAATCCAGCTGTGGTTTGGACTAATGCTGCTCACTCTCAAAACATTTTACTCACTGCATAACCACAGCACTTAGAATTTACGGTGAGCTTCAAACTACATTACAGCCTAGGTGGGCATTTTAGTATACATGCAGTGACAGTAATCATATTTTCTTGGGCAAAGTCTTTACTGATGGTAAGTACCAATTCAATTCAATTTAGTTTTATTTATGTTACGAGGTTAGCAGGAGAACCCAAGCGCAGACTCACAGAAACTGACAGACAGCTGAATGAAGGCTATAGATTTATTTAATCCAAAAACTAAACCAATACGTAAATGGAGAACTGAACTGAGAGGACAGCATTAAACCAAACAACTCAAAGCTCGACAATAAACACTACGAATACCAAAATGGAAGTCAACCAAAACTAAACTGAATTTGCAAAACTAAATTAAGGAGGAGTACTCACTAGATGGGGGAACTGAACACAGAGGGGAAAACAGGCTGAGGTAATCCAGGCAAGGCCAGACAGAGGGAGCCAAAGGAACAGGTCAAAATAGATGCAGAAAATCAAGGAGGACGAAAGAAAGAGGGAGAAAGTGGGAGAAGGAACAGGAGCAGAATCCTAACAATTTACATAAGTACCATTTAACAACACAAGTGATCTGAAAGCACTTCACATAGTCATGTGAAGACAAAACAAGATTAAATTGTACAGAGAAACGCAAACCTACCAAAGATGCTAAAAGATGCTACATTCAAACAGTCCACATTATACAGACTTTGTAGCCTGTTGAGCCTGAATAAGATAAGATAAACATTTTATATCTATCACCAGGGAAATTCACAATAATATTGTTAATCAACATAAAGCAGGATTAGCTGCACAAACTTTATATTATCTGTTTTGTCAAACAGAGCAGCCCTCAATGTTAAACTCCTGCTGATACTTTTCTTAAACTACTCATTCATCTTTTCAGGACTTTAAAGGCATAGGTTGGTTTGTACAGTAATCCTTGTTTTGGTTGGGATCTGTTGGAACCTGCACAGTCACCAGTTACAGCCCTGAATCAATTACGTAATTGCATGAATATGCGTAAGTCAGATAATACAGTAAGTCAGATAACGACTTTCTAAACACCTGAACATTTTTATTGGGGTTCTCTATTTAAGGTAAATGGTGCTTGCTTCCCTGGTAAAAAAACAAAAAAATTTGGAAAACAAATGGCAAATTAGAACTATGTAGGCAGGAGAAAGAATATCAATACAGCTGGAAATTAAGAGCCATGATTTTTCTTTTGCCCAGTATCTATATCTGGGACGGATGTGTCACTGATCACTGATCGGACAGAAAAAAAATCAGGACAGCATAACCTCCTTACATGATGAATCAGTTAAGATAAACGTAATATCTTACTGAACCATTAGCATAGCAATTTGGAAGTAAGATGAAAAAAATATATACTGAGAGGAACTTTGTGGGAAAATACACAGAGATCTGAAATCCAGTGGAGCAGAAGCTCTTCATGTCTTTTCTTTGCCAAGAAACGCAGCAGAGTATGTGATGATCGCCGTTGGTTTGTCAGTCTGTTTGTCTGTCTGTTAGCAACATCATTCAAAAATGGAAAAAACCTGAAATTTTCTGGGAAGGTCAGAAATGGCACAAGGACCAATGGATTTGATTTTAGCAGTGATGCAGCTTACGGTCTGAATCCACGAATTTGTTAAAGATTTCTGTATCATTTTAAGATAGCGGCACGGCATCACTGTAACTATGACAACAAGTGAACACTACGTCAGCTGCCTGCTGATGATCACATGATCGCGATCCTACTACAAACCGACCGCTGCGGACTTATTGGACTTATCCGTCGGAAATGATACAAGGAACAATTGATTAAATTGTAGGGGTGTTTCCCCCTGCTACATGGTTAGGTCACATGATTCAGTATCCATATATAACGTACACATGCATAACACATGCCTGTGTTCAGCGCAAAAAATGCTGCATTTCTGACAATGCCATATGGGGGAACTAACAACCTTGGCAGAGTACTGCGCTTTCTCAGTGCTTTTCTAGTTCAGTTCTGGGATACAAAGTAACTGACACTTGCACTGAAAGACATTTGCTAAAGCTCTGTTTTCCAAAAGTGCACGAATGAAGCTAATGTTTGTTCAGTGTGTTGGTATTTTGCTAATCATGTGTGTGATTTGGATTGGTGTGTGTGTGAAGATAATCGTGTCACACTCATCCTAAGACTCCTACTTGTGATGCTTGATAAATGCCAGGCCTCTGTTAGCAGTCATCTATGTTATGAAGTCAATGTGTAGCACGCTAACATAAGAATGAGTTCCGATGTATCTGGAAACCTGTCATGCCAGATCAAATCACTGCCCTTCCTCCGCCTCTATTTTTAACAATATGTTTCTTCATATTCTCTCTCTGCCTACAGATGTTACTGTGCTGTGTCTTGCATGCCACCAATGATCTGACTTCAGCTGCAGTGACACCATTAGGGGCGTGATGTCAGAGTTAGTTCGCCAAATGCTGAAAAGGCTCCGTCAGAACTCATGAGAAGTCATGCCCACAAATGAAGAGTTTAATCTAAACTTTAAGCAAAATAAGACAGCTGACATCTTGCATGCCTGGCATTTGAGAGAATAACTGCTAAAGAACAAGTCTGATATAAGGACACTAAAAGATACTTTACATGACACTTAGCAGAAAGGGTGGGTCTGTAACCCCAGGAGAGATGCTGGGTCTTTGTGGGGACAAATATTTGGTCAGGACTGTGGTGGAGAAGTTTAGTGGGGTAGGAGGAAGCTTGCTGAAGCTTTGGGAATGATGAGGTGGACTTAAAAACTGTTGCTGAAGTGCATACACTGCATGTGTAGGAGTTATGAAGCTTGCAAATCCAAGAATGATACATAAAGGGAGTTTTTTTCCCCTGAGTTTGTCCTTAGGGCACTGCTTCTCCCCAGACTTAGTGCAGGTTTACCAGGTTACTTGTGTTGCCTGGAAGACGGTGTTGCCTTCAAGGATGAAGTCACTGTAACAAAAGTAAGTGTAGCCTTACTGCAGTTTTATATACTGCAGCACAATACCAATCAAATGTTTGGACACACCTTCTCATTCAGTGTTTTTTATTTATTTTAATTAGTCCTGCAAGACTGTTGGACAACCATTCCAGTTACCATTACCTCTCTATGGCTATAAAAGCCAACTGCAGCAGTAAAGAGGCGACAGTAAGTTGACCACAGGCAAAGCAGTTAAAGAGGTCACATGTTTGTGCTCTGCTTGTTCAACAGGCACTTAAAAAATGCTCCCTTTCTGGCACATTTTGTAGTACTTAGGGTCAATGCACATTGTCCTTGTCATCTCGATTAAAATACAACCTCAAGTCACTTTTTTTTCTGTTGGCTGTAATGTGTGTCTGTGTTTTTTTTTTTTATTACTCATGCTGTAGGAACAATCGGTTTACATACTGTGGAGACCTTATTCATTTGCAGCATGTTCCAGCCTTCTGGAAACCCAACAGGTAATGAACCACAGTTTAAGGCAATCTCATGTAAGTTTCGCTGAACAAAAGTGTTTGATAGTGATTAAGAATGTAATGTAGTGTGGCACAGTTGAGCCACAATTGCCCTGTTAGGGAAGGCACAGAATTCACATAAATACCAGGACCCAAGGTTTCCCAGCAGAACATTATGCAGAACATTATACAGTGATCACTGCCAATCACTTCACCTGTCAGTGGTTTTAATGTTGTGGCTCAGTGTATATTAAATTTGCCATCATGAGCTACTGGTCATACTAGACTAAGACAACAGAACCTCTGCATCTCCAAAGATGAGCACGTCCGTAAATTCTTGATATTTTCTTCAATTATGTTACTTTTTCTCTCAAAAAGAAGTATTCAAAATCAAATATTCCCAAGTAAATTCAAAGTCTTACCTGAGCTGTTTGAGTATTCTCTCCTCAGTAGCTAGGTAGTGGATCCTCTCCTCCTCCATCTCAGCTCTCTGTCTATACGATGCTTCCTCAGATTGAACCAGCCAGTCACACATCAGCACCACCAGCTCCTGGCCTGCCATCCGCACCATTGAACTCACACTCTCCTGGTTTGACAGCTGGAACACATGGAATGACTCCGGAGTCAGAATTTTTATTTTTATTTCTTTTTAAATATTCCAATAAGTTCATTAACTAGCTTTGGATTGTGTCTGACTGCTGTTTGCTGCTGAGCAGGTAGTATACAATGAGTTTATCAGAGCTTTTTCTCTAATAATAAATACTTAATGAGAAATTTAGCCAAGATTTAAGGAAAACACAAATTATATCACTGTAGCTCACATGTATACAAGGTATGATCTCCTTTCCACATGAACCACTAATCAAATTTCACCTACAGTTAGGTCATTTTGCAGCTATTTCAGCTATTAGCGTTACTGAAGTTGTTATGATTTATGTTGAATTGACTGTAATTAGCACACAGATCACTACCTGTAACTGTCTAAGTTGGTTAAGTTGCTGCCGTAGTTCACACACATTCCTCTTCACAGACACCAAGTGCTGCTGCAAGCCACTCTGAGAGGGAGGGGCTTGAAGAGCCAGAGGGGTGGGACTGAAGCTGTCAATCAATGAAGCAGGGTTGTGGGGCTCAGATGGCACCCCTGGAAGTCAAGGAAGATGATTTTATGTCATCAGCATGTTCAGAGTATATTAAGTATATTCGAAGTGTCAGGGGTAAATTAAAAAAACAATCTCACCAAGTCTGTCGTTGATAAGTTTGCGTTCAGCATTTTCACTGGAAAGACACAGGTAGATAGACAGTAAATTTAGCCATCATTGCTCTAAATAGGGACAAAGTTCAATTATATTTTATGGGACTTTCATGATTCAATTCACTGACATACTACTAAATTACTGCTGGTGTTCAAATAGCTGGTAGCAGATAGAACAGACCTGACAGCATCCTTGACTCCTGAAACATCTGGTCCCATGGACAGAGCATGATGGACCAGCCCTGCTAGACTGGCTATCTGCTCCTCCATGGCTTTCATTCTGTCACTGAAAAATAGGAACACATATATTCATCACATCCATCAACATCCATTTATCCATTATCTATACGTCGCTTAATCCACATTAGGGTCACGGGGAGGCTAAAGTCTATCCCAGCTGACTTCGGGTGAAGGCAGGTCACCAGTTTATCACAGGGCTACCTATAGAGGCAAACAATCACACTCGCATTCACACCTAAGGACAGTTTAGACTTACCAACTAACCCTTCAGCATGTTTTTGGACTGGGGCAGGAAGGCGGAGAACCTGGTGAAAACCCACGCATGTACAGGGAGCACTTGCAAACTCCGTGCAGAAAGATCCCGGGAAGACTAGGACGCGAACTGGGGATTTTCTAGATGCAAGGCGAAAGTGCTAACCACCAAGCCACTGTGCAGTCCCCATCAGATAACATTTACACCAATCAGGCACAACATTACAACCACCTCCTAATATACTGTGCAGGTCCCCGTCATGCTGCCAAAACAGCTATAACTCACTAGAGCATGGGCACAGGGCTCTGTGGGTTGGGAGATGGAGCCTCCGTGGATCTGCCTTGTTTTGGCGCATCTGATGTTTGATCAGATTTGGATCTGGGCAGTCTGGAGGTCGGGTAAAAGTTTTGACTCCTAGGTTATGTGTTGTAGTGGGGCACGTTGTCCTGCTAGGGGAGGTGACTGCTGTCAGGGAGTGCTGTGCTTTGCCTGTAGGCATGTTTAAGTAGGTGGTATGTGTCAAAGTCGCATGCATATTTATGCCAGGATTCAAGGTTTCCCAGCAGAACACTGCTTATAACCAGATGATGGATGTTAAGCCACTAAAGACATTCAGAATTTAATGTAGCACCTTCATGTATGAATGCTCACCCTGGGCATGTTTCTGTAGCAACTGAGCCAGCAGTCTTACTATGTTGGACCTAGTAACATTTTAAAACTATTTTTGACAGAGCACAAGTCTGAACCCAACAGTCACATTAATGAATAGACTCACAAAAGCGGTGGTACTTTGAGTTGTGTTAAAATGATCAACACAAGATATTAAGAGCAGCTTACTTCTAGCTGTTTAGAACTATTCTCTGAGTTTTTTCAATACCTCACTGTTTAAGAAATCAGACATAAACTCAAATATCATTAGAAAGATGCAAGAAATAGAACACAATGGGACTAATCAACATTGTTAGCTTTGTACTCATCAACCCGAATTCAGGGGGATTGTGTAGCTCAGACTAAGTGTTCCAATTAGGTAAGATGATTATGGATGTAATCTCACCTCTGGGTATTGCTGGTGGCCACATGACCCTGAACCAATCTCTCAGGTTGTCCCAGAGGACTGTCCAGAAAAACTGATGAGGTGGACGATGAGGAGCCGCTCACTCTGCTCCTGTTTAAAACTTCCACTGTGGCCCCGTTACTGTCTCGCCGCAGAGGCCGATGAATTGGCGACATCCTCTCTGGAGACACCATGCCCACCCCTCCAATGATGTGCCCGTCAATCATCCTGACCTCACCACCTCTGTGAGGGGAAGGGGAAGAGGTTTTGGTTCCCAGTGGTGGAAGCTGGCTGTCTCCAAACTTCCTGTTCTTTTGCCTGGATGGTAGAAAAGCGGATGGAATAATTGATGGATTCATACAGTGCTGCTTACATGAACACTGTCTTCATAACCAGAGTTTTGTGAGTCTCCAATTGGATCCCACATGGTTGCATGTCTTTATTCCTACAGTCATCAGTCATTGAATTGTTCCTCCTCTTTGGTCAAAGATAGTTTGTTTTGCCATCACCAAGGGCTATATGTACCAAGCCTACAGCAAATTGTCACCAGGGACACAAGGATGTGACATTCCAATATTTAGCATACAAATATTTACTAAGACTACAAACATAACAAGCTGAAATACATCTCATCTGCATGAAGAGACACTTAGATGTGATGTAATCTGCATATTGCAGATTTCTGGTAAGTGATGGAGCATAGAAAAAAGCCATAAAGTAACTACAATCCCAAACATCTGAGATTGTATTCCAGCAGAACTCCAAAGTTATGAATATACTACATATCAGACCCCACTGGTAAATAATCTCAACTACAGCAGTAGCGAGGTGACAAAGAACATGTTTACTGTCAGTTTTTGTCTCTCACTATGTTTTTTTGCTCTTCAATCACAATGATTTTCCCAGACATGAAAATTACTGCTGTGGTTTCCATTCCTCCACCCATATTTTGTGCCCCATCTATCATTCTATGTGATGTAATGTCAGTCACAGCCACTTGAGACAAGTGACACAAACACAACTGATTTTGTAGTAATCACCAGTAACATTGCCACAACAATCACGATTCTGGAATGATGATAAATTAAGGAGTGAAAGGTTGTGTTATAGGCATCCGCAACAAAATATATTAAAATATAGATTCTTTGTGTTTTCATGCTTGTTTTATCTGCTGCCCACCTGGATTTAGTCCATTTTTACCTAAGTCTGTACCAGGAAACTACATCCATCCATCCATCCATCCATTATCTATACACCGCTTAATCCTCATTAGGGTCGCGGGGGGTGCTGGAGCCTATCCCAGCTGACTCGGGCGAAGGCAGGGGACACCCTAGACAGGTCGCCAGTCTGTCGCAGGGCCACATACAAAGACAAACAAGCACTCTCACATTCACACCTACGGGCAATTTAGAATAATCAATTAACCTCAGCATATTTTTGGACTGTGGGAGGAAGCCGGAGTACCCGGAGAAAACCCACGCATGCACAGGGAGAACATGCAAACTCCATGCAGGAAGATCCCGGGAAAGCCAGGATGCGAACCAGGGATCTTCTCGCTGCAAGGCGAAAGTGCTAACCACTACACCACTGTGCAGCCCCAGGAAACTACAAAAAAAAAAAAAGCAGAGGTGCCCATCCTAGTTCACAACTCTACCATCTGCACATAACAGCACATAGTAAATTGAGATGACAAATTTTAGCAAGGGGAATGCCAAGTTGTCTTCAAGAAGTCCAACTGCAACTTGAGTGCGTTAAAATTTCCTTGGCTGTGTTACATATTGCAAAGGGAGACATGTCCATGTGTCTAAACTAGGTGTAAATCAGTGTGTGCACCTGTGCAGGGAGCGGGTCTGGTGTTCCATGCTCTCTCCGTAGCCCAACAAGGGTTTAATGGAAGCACGGTACTGTTGCAGCCCTCCTGGGACCCCTAAGACCCCACCATCCACCATGTCTGCAGTGAGGGAGGGAGGAGCGCTGCATTGGGAGGACGCAATGCTAAGGCGACCCCCTACTCCATCCTGTAGAGACGAGCAGTAGGAGTCTTGGTAATATCCACCTTCAGCACGCACCACCAGGGCCATGCTCTTGCTGCTGCCAACGTCCTCATCTACACATACACATAGACACAGTATGAGAACACAATCAAGGAATTTGAGTTGTATACTTACAGTGCTAGTGAAAAAATGTGGGCACACTGTCTCATTCAATGGTTTTTATTTATTTGTATTATTTTCTACATTGTAAATTAATACTGAAGGCATCAAAACTATGAAAGAACACATGGAATTATGTTTTAAACCACCACTCCCCCAGCCCACCTCATTTCAACCAGTCAAGGCAGGTGACTACCCTGTCTGAGCCTGGTTCTGTTGCAGATTTTCTTTGTCCTTCCAAGTAAAGGGGATCCTTTTCGTTCCTTCACGCTATCTCCAAGAACTTGCTTAAGGGGATTTCAAAAGAAACTTCAGGTTTTGTGTAAAATTTGTAAGAGCCTCATCTCACTATGCGAAGTGCAGAAGCTTTCACTTTTGGCCGTTGCCAAATTAGCATACTTGACTGCAGAAAATTTCCACTTGAGCTTCCCAAGGACTGTTGCTTTGGTATTGTTGCTGTTGTGCTTTCTCCGTAGCCCAACAAAGACTATTCAAAGGAACTTTGGTACACTTTTGAAATCACTGAGTGTCTTGTTCATAGTTTAAGAAACTGATTCCTGTGGACAACAATATAATGGTAAAGAAGTATCTACAAGAAGTGTTAAAACAAATCTGACCAACAGAAGCTCACCCCCACCTAAAGGATCTGATGCCAACATCCTAGTGCCAGATGCCACAGGACATCCCCAGAGGTTGTGTGTCTATGCTAGGGTGGGTCAGAGCTGTGTCAGTGGCACAACAAGGACCTCCGCAGTATTAGGAATGGCAAGAATCACACTCTTTCACACTCTTTTTTCTGTCTGATTACCACTGAGGGCAACACAAAACACTAAAGGTAAATAAATAGACAAAAACAAAAATTTCCACCGAAGAAATGAACCAAAGTATTTTGTTACAAAAATTTGCTAAACTATTCACCTGATCTAAGCAGTTGGATGATGGGCTGACAGAGACACATTTTTCTTAACAAGGCTGTACTATACTTCTGGAGTGACCTCACCAAGATACCACACCAGCGCAGTTGGGGAAATAACCTCTGCACCAGAAGAAAGTTTGTTCTGATACACCACCACATTCTACTTTATATGCCAAACAGAGCCCTGACATTTCAGTTCCAGATCCCTAAACAAATCCTGAGTTCCTCTCTGTGTCCTTCTCTCCCACAGAGCCTGAAGCAGCTGGCTGACATACTTCTTCCTTTCCTCACTTAAAGGGCCCAAATCAAAGCATATATCTGAGTCTCATTAATTGGCAGAATCATCAGGAGAAAAAGAACAAAGTCCTAGCTGCATATCCGTTTGCCACATTTTGTAACAGTAATTTCCTTGAACAGCTATCACTGGTCTCACATTTAAATATTCCACATGGTGTACTTACATTCAGAATAAAACCTGTATGTTGTCTACATTTGCAAGTATGTATATTTTAAAAAAAAATCTCCCTCTCACCCTGCTTCCAGTGCTTTCTTTCCCCTGCCACATTTAGTTCTAGATTAAGCTTATCAGTGTTCGGTCAGCCTTCAGAGTAATATTCCACAATCTATGTGTGGGGCATTGAATGATTGGGTTTCTAATAGTTAATCCAGTGCTCTGGTTGGTCTGTCTTGTCTTGGGTAGACCCTCTGAATTGTTTCTGGTGCTGACTCATGTTCTATAGTCACTGTGATGGCTGACAGAAGCTTCCATGTTATCTAAAGTTTTGTTAAAACCTGCTAATATTTCTTCTGAAGGGACTTTGTCAGCGGATGTGGGTGATTGCATCCATGGATTAACTGTTTAGCTTTGCTGCAATTGTCTTTTTCAGCTGCATGCAGTTATCAATGCAGCTGCTATGTTAGCATCTAGCTCTTTAACACCGGTCTCTTGTGTTGTGGTCAGTTCAACATATTGCTGTTCAACAGTGTTCCCATTCTGTTGGAGTTTCTCCAGTTCCAGCTGTGGTAGTAGCTTCTACCTACTGATGTTAGAGCACTAAGTTCTGCTTCTGCTTCTTAGTCTGAGTGGAGGTGGGTCTTCTTCTTATTTGTTAATCCACAGTTCCCACTAGGGCTGAAATGATTCCTCAAGTAATTCGATTACTAAAATGCCTCGAGACAAAATTCTCTGCTTTGCGGCTTCGTTTAATCCACTGTATACTACTATAAATGTACAACACAACACAGATGTCCGCCCCTGTTCCACCAGGACAGTTATTTCTGTTCCACAGCACGCTTATTTCTGCTTTTGATGTTGTAACGCACATTGCAAGTGTGGAATCCGACTGCTTGATTAATTGCCAGAATAGTAATAGCACAATGTCCTGTATCAACAAAGAATGTTCAGTGGAAACCACAGACTTTGTTTGTTGTGTAACTTAGGTGAAGATGAGAATGAGGTTGATTTTATGTTTTACTGTTCTGTATATGAAGATAAGGGAGGTACTTTTCAGTAAGATGTCCTCTGTTTATTTTGATTATTTTTGGATGGACCATGAAAAACTTGAGTTAAGTTTCAGAAGGGGAACCTTTTTCCTGGCAGAATTTCTTTGCCAGGCCTGGGATAAAGGACAACTTATTTTGTTTGAGAAATGAGCAGCAGAATAATGTGTTTTGGATGTATTGTTGCAATTGGTGCCTTGTAAATCCATGAGGGTTGGGCATGCTTGTGTGCATGACATGAAAATAAAGAAATCGATCAATCATGTACTGAAAAAATAGCAGGTATCTCACCCGGCTTTACGTCTCTCCTCTCCAGGATAGCACTGCTGCTGGTGCACAGGGTGCTGGATCGCCCTGCCCCTACCAGGCGTTCCCGCGGTAACGTGGCACTGTCTGGGCCCTTCACTCCACTGCCACCTCGTATGCCCCCTCCACCAAAGGCCATCCTTGAGGGGGAGGAGGGCATGGAACGCACCATGGGTGGGGACATGGAGCCCTGCAGGCTGTGCAGAGTGTGGACTGGGCTGTGATTGCCGTACAATACCTCTTTGGAGATCTGCAAAAACAGAAAACCTTTATCTAAAACTACATCATTAACACCACCATTGATAAGATGCAACTCACTAACCCAGACGCTAAAGTAAGTTTGAAAATGACAACAGTTTAACCATTCTAAATCTCATGAAAGAAATATACTTTCCATGCATTTAGGGTTCACCTAAGAGGTAATATGAAGTCATAGTGTTATTGTCAGCAAATCGTGGCTTGACATGGTTACGCTTCTAAGGAACATCATCACAAGAGAAGATACAGAATTTGCTATAAAGAAAAGAAATCTGTCTAGTTGTAGTCAGGTTGATTAGCATCTATAAACCACTTCTAAGGAGGGAAAACTGAGGCGGGCTAAGACATAGTATTTAATGGAGGATGATGGAAAAAGTCCTATTTGCTTATAAATCCCAGCTGAGATTTAGTGGCACTACCAGAAAGGTGTGTGTAAGGAGCCCAGTATGAGACAGAATGATACTGCAGTGCATCAAACACAGTGAAATATGCTGCTGGGAAAATTAATGTATGAAGTATTTCGCCTACTCTGGAGGTGGACAACTACACTGAATCATGACCAAAGCCTGAGAAGCAGCACTCCATCTTCCATCTTTCAGAGGCATGTTTCACCCTCTGGTTTGTGTCTTTGTGGAGAAGATTTCATACAGCAGCAGTATAATTGGCAAAAACACACCTCAAACCTTTGCAAGAACCACTTGAAGAGCAATCACCTGACCTCAGCCCCACTGAACATTTATGGGGCACTTGAGGACTGAGAAAGCGGATCACACATGGTCTATCAGGTTTGATTGATCTTCCCTCAATCTGTGGCATGCTTTTGTGCCAATCGCTACCACACAACCCCAAAGCGGAAAATGTACACCCCCACACTGAACAGTTGGCAGGCTGTTTTTCATCAAATGTTGTTTTTTTTTTTGTCTTCAAACATAGCTCAGTATGAATTTCACCTGTCCACACTGGTAGTTTCTAAAACAGTTCTGGCTAATAAAATGCCTCTTTGCTGCAGAAGTTGTATTTACTTCTTTTCATCTCAAAAAACAGAAAACATGTTATTCAATTCAGAACACTAAAACCCATGTTCGAAGTCACACAACAAGTGTAATATGCTACATTCCAGCACTAGCAAACTCTAACAACTTTTCATTGTCCACTTAGACACACTGGTAGAATTGTTTGTAATAGTGTAACTGGTCCAGGTCCTTCACATTTGGAACTTTCTAAGGTTTTGGTTGTGTGGAGTCTTTCTGCCAACGATGTTGGTCTGTCTGTTTCTGCCTTGTCTTCCCACCAATATTTCATTTAACAAGCATTTTTTTTTTTTACTCTTTGTGCAACACAAAGGAATATCACTGCACAAACTGTAAATATGTGACTTAGCAGCACTATTTTTTTCTCACATCAAATAAATATTTTGAGGTAGGATAGATTTCAGTGAGTGCTTGGAAAATACAAATTTTATTCATATTTAATTTAGTGGGAATAAGTACATTATAGCAGTTCTCCTAAGTAAACAAATACAAAGAAATATATAGACATATACACTACCAGTCAAAAGTTTGGACACACATTCTCATTTAATGGTTTTTCTTTATTTTCATCGAGAGAAAGCCAAGAGTGTGCAAAGCAGTACTCAAAGCAAAGGGTGGCTATTTTGAAGAATCTAAAATATAAAACATGTTTTGACTTATTTCACACTTTTTTGTTTAGTACATAATTCCATATGTGTTCATTCAGTTTTGATGCCTTCAGTGAGAATCTACAATGTAAACTGTCATGAAAATAAAGAAAATGAGAAGGTGTGTCCAAACTTTTTACAGGTAGTGTGTGTCTACATATAGACACTTAAACATGCCTGTCAACAACAAGACACCACCTGAGCCTCGGGCTCTTCAGATTCACTCATGTTCCAAAGTCACAATAACTGGCAGCTTGTTACCTGTGGATATTCCTCCTGATTCCTGTTGCCTGTCGACTTGATAGAGATTCACTGCCTCAGTCTGGTTCATAGTAAAGACACCCTTATTTTTTTTTTTTAAATGATTATTTGCACTTTTATTTAGATGCTTTTTCCTGCTACAGAATACAACGTACAAATGAGTTCATCGAAGAACATTTTAGTGATTCACACATGACATTAACACAATTACCACATTGAGTCAAACTTTTCTTGATGTCAGAAGCTTATTTATCACAGCAAGGCATAAATTGATCATAATGAGGTTATTGAAAAGGTCGGCCGTTTTGTTATATGAGTGTACATAAAGAATTTTTTAGTCCAGAATGGTCCAATAATTGCCTTTCTTTCTATTGTCAATGGGAGTGAAATCCT
Organism: Amphiprion ocellaris; assembly: GCF_022539595.1. Taxonomy (NCBI): domain Eukaryota; kingdom Metazoa; phylum Chordata; class Actinopteri; family Pomacentridae; genus Amphiprion; species Amphiprion ocellaris. The sequence goes on from NC_072775.1 coordinate 24,048,630, forward strand.
CTTGATGTTGTTATCAATATTTTGCCCCCCATTTCATGCAGGGTCACAAGACAGTCAGGGTTTGCTTGTAAACTTTCCTAGCTTAGTGATACCAAGTCCTGGTTAGTCTGTCTCTTAAAATGTATACAAGCTTTTGTAAGATTAAGATCAATATCTTGTTGTCTGACTTTGACATTTGCACTGTAGTATTTTGTCCTGCCTTGGCTTCCATAACCACATCCGTGTGTGAACTTACCCCTGTGACCCCTAGTAGTCTCCCTTGGGAGAAGTTGGTCTATCGTGTACCTTAGTTATATTGCTTCCTTTCCCCGTCAGCTGTGATTGTGATTCAGTGTACATCGCGTATTTTTTTAAAAATAGTTTGAACATTCTGTCTGCCGTGTCTTTGTCATCTGCGGTTGAGTCTCTGACCCGCTTGTGACAACAGCAGACAAAGGAAAGCAACTTGTCATTTTGAATTATCTTTACACTCAAGTTGCCAACTCAGTGGAATGTTACAAACATGGTTGGACAATTGTCTAAGGGGGAAAAAAACCTTTAGTTACAAAAACATGGTTGCTTTTATTCACAAAACTTTGACACATGCTGCAAAAGCAGAAAAATAAATATAAAGATGTAATTCACGGTACACACGCTTTATTAATTATTTATTTACCTTCATGTAACCAGGAAGTCCCATTAAGATTAGAGATCTCTTTTACAAGAGAGACCTGTTCTATAGTCACCTGCTTGGTGTTCAGCCACAAAGACTTACATAACTCATAAACCACCGCTTCCCAGAAAACACTCGAAACAAGCCTCAAACTTTCACACAGTTTAATTAGCAGCGTAACATAACCAACTAGAAAAGCACTCAGAGACCACCAAGTCTGCTCAGCCGTTGCATCATTTCCGATGGCTGAAATCCTTAAAAAATGTGTGGATCCAGACTATAAGTTGCATTACAGCCAAAATTTAATCAATTGGTCCTTTTGTCATTTCTGACCTTCCCTGAAAATTTCTTGCAAATCTGTGGACGGACGGGCAGACGATCGTCACATAACTCCACTGAGGCTTCGCTTCTTTGGTGGAGTAATAACCAGCTGAACATTTATCTGTTGCCTAAGCACACCTGTGTCTCACCGCTGTGACATTTTGATGTTGATTTTCCTAAAAATGGATTAAGACATCAGATATCAACCTAGCCCTGTGATTGTCTTTTTTTTTTAACCTTTTTCCCTGCCTTCCTTGTTTATTTAATGTGTTCCATGATTTCTGTGTCTGTGTTATTTTTCCTTATATTACTTAATAATTATCTTTGTGCCTGCTTCAGTGTTGAATCATTTACTTTTCTGGACTGTGTAAAACCTTATGTTTTCTGTTTGCCCGGACTCCTGTACAGGCTGGCCTCATACCACAAGAGTTTTAAAATCCTTACGGATTTCAAAATCAGATTTCATCACACACTGAAGATGACACTTCACAGACAGCCTTCTCTCTAATGCACTGCACACAACAGGATATTCAGATTATCATGCCAAGGGGAACAGAGCACCACCTCACGTAATCTCACAGGGAAGCAGACTAAAACATTATGAAGATTATGGTGCAACAAAATGCTCTAACAATAATAATACTTTGCAGTGAGAAAAAATACAGAAGCACAAGGCTAAATGACTCTGGGTGAGTAAAAGGATGAGGATAAGCAAGCAGCAGTTTGTCTTTTTTGACAGTTTTAGCAAGAACCGGAGGTGACCTTTAAAGTAACTAGTTTATATATCTGTCTTGGTTTTTACCTTGGAAATATCAAACATGTTTGATATTAATTAGGGTGATCCAATCCACTGACTCTACAAGCACTTTGGAAGGTTAAAGACTGAACACCATCACAATGGCAAATAATCTGGGGCCAGCATCAGTTCAGACCAAGATCGCAGACTAGATTTCTCCTTGGTAAGGTGAAACAGGGTAAATCCATCTAGAACTCCTGTGGTGCGAGCCTGGATTTAATCTAAATCACCTTTACCTTAAAGTTTGCTCACATTTTTTACAACCTGCCTCTGCCTGCTGGGTCTTGTATTTAGGTCTTCTTTTGAATTTATATTTAACAAGAACAGAAACATCAGATGATGACAGATTTAAGAAAAACACTGTCTTTTATTTGAAGCAGCTAGGTGACCATTTGCAAATTTATTATGATGTGCATTCTTTACCATGTGCTGTCCACAATCAATGACAGAAGCTACATCACATTCACATCACAAACCCTGAGGTCTTTTTTGAAGTACTGTAACTATAAACACAAATGTTTCCTCCTAAAAACATGCATCAACTATGAGACAGAGAGGTAACTAATGACTGTAAATCCATGCAACAATTAAAACACAATACATGGCAGCCATAAATATTCAGAAAATTTGACAGCCTAACACAGCAGATGGTTTGTTACACAGAACTATTTTAGAAGTCGTGTATGGAAACTAGGCAAGGGCAGGGACTTTAACCCCTTGATGCTTGAATTTATTTACACTTAAATAAAAAACCTTTTTTTGTGTGTTTTTGCTTTCCAGCTGATGCTAAAATGAGTGGAAATTGTTAATTTATCTATTACATATCGAAGAGATCTATAATAATATTAACAGATATAGAATAATTAAATCCCACTCCAACCGGTCCTATGAGAAACCAGTGCTTGCATAAGGTTCCAAGGTACGTATTGAATATGCACAAACCGGCATTGGGGGAATGGACACACTATCTCGGTTTCAGTCTGAATGAAAGTAGTATGATGCAAATTCACGACAATAGGCATCAATGGGTTAAAAAAATACCTAACCTGTGACTGGATAGGCCATCTGTCTATCATCATGTACCACAAGCTGATTTCAACCAATCAGATCATTAAACAGTGGACTGTTATCACACCTAAAACATACTTGTAGCTGGCAACAGCTGGATGCTGACTGGTTAAAACTACTGTAGTTCGCTCACAAGCTTGGAGCCTGGCAAGGTGGATTCTCATGTGATCTTGTGAGAAACCAAGTGCTTTTACAAGGCAGTTGCCTTGTAAAGCAACTGCCTTGTTGTATTAAGGCAGGGCAGGTCCCTAAAACAACATGCTAATTCAAATTTAGTGCAGTGCTTAATATAAAGTCCGCTACTGAGTAAAGAATGAATGTTAATACACTACCATTCAAAAGTTTGGGATCACTTAGAAATTACCTTAATTTTGAAAAATAAGCAGTTTTTTGCAATGAAGATAACATTAAATTAATCAGAAATACAGTCTAGACATTGTTAATGTTCTAAATGACTATTCTAGTTGGAAACAGCTGATTTTTAATGGAATATCTCCATAGGGGTACAGAGGAACATTTCCAGCAACCATCACTCCTGTGTTCTAATGCTACATTGTGTTAGCTAATGGTGTTGAAAGGCTAATTGATGATTAGAAAACCTTTGTGCAATTATGTTAACACATGAATAAAAGTTTGAGTTTTCATGGAAAACCTGAAATTGTCTGCGTGACCTCAAACTTTTGAATGGTAGTGTATGTTAGTGAAAGGAGTGATTTCTGAAACAACCGAATAGAATAATGTACTGCTTTTTAAGTGACTTTGAGTGAGTGAATTTAAACTGTCAGAGTTTATAAATGATATGCCATTACAAGGTAGACAGCACTACACTGCCATCACAAAAAACAGACATTGGATGGCAGTTCAAACTGAAGGTTTCCTCTTTACAGCTTCTATCACTTGCAGTACAGCCTGCACTGCTCTAACAGTTTCTTACTGCATCACCACTAGCTGCTCTTAGAAAACAGGGCATGGGAAGTAAACAGTGTAATGATGGAAGAATAAAGTCAACCCATTTTTGCAATAGAATTCTTTGGATTAACTGCAAATACCAAAACAATGGCTTTCACCATGATGAGCTCAAACACCTTTTCTCCATTTAGGTAAACCAACAAATGCACAAGCTTTGGTCCTGATGCAGGCTTAACCAGCGGTGAAATCAACAAAATGATCATTTCAGTCTGACTAAAGAAGGTGCCACTCATTTTCAATCACACAGACACACTTCCCTATGAATTCATTATAGAGGTTCACACAAAGAGCACGCTCTTCAGGTTTATTTTGGTTGCATGCTGATCTGTTTCCCATATAAAATCTGCTCTGTTTGTGAAGCTCCTGTTCCAAATGGCACAAAACACAGCTTTGTCGAGTTAAGCTGCGCAGGTTGTGACTTACCTCTGTATGAACACAGTCAATATTCCTGTTGCTGTGCAGATGAGAGGTGCACAGCAGGCAGTACGGCTGAGTGAGATATAGCATTCAGATCCACCTCTTTATTATAAAAGGGCGTGAATCTCTAAACCTGCACAGAGCCAACATGTCAAAACACATAAACTGCCAGGAGTCTGAAAATCTAACATGAAATAAGGCCTGCAGTGTAACGTCCAGACCAGTTACACAAGGAAAACAGGATGTCAATCAAATGATTGTTTCAACACAAATTCCCCACAACAAAATCTCCTCCCTACTGGGAAACAGCCCTGATTCGCCTCAACTCTGAGGCAGCATCGTCTCTCTCAGCCAGAAAACTCTCTGTAAGCACTATACAAGTTCAACGGACAAAAAAACTGTCACAGACGTTGTTGTAGATATGTACACACTCGTATTTCCTTTACTTCCACTGACTTACTGCTACACCCCCGCTGCCTATAGGGAGAGAAAGTATTTAACACAACATCGACTACCACAGACAAAAGGAGGAACTGAAGGCAGAGGGTGCTACTCCGATAAAATATCTATCTATCCATCCATCATCTATATACCGCTTAATCTTCATTAGGGTCATGGGGGGGCTGGAGTCTAGCCCAGCTGATTTAGGGTGAAGGCAGGGGACACCTGGACAGGTCACCAGTCTATCACAGGGCTACATATAGAGACAAACAATCACACTCACATTCACACCTATGGACAATGTAGAGTTACCAGTTAACCTCAGCATGTTTTTAGAATGTGGGAGGAAGCCAGAGAACCCGGAGAAAACCCACACATGCACAGGGAGAACATGCAAACTCCATGTAGAAAGATCTCGCGAACAGGGGATCTGCAGACCTCAGATCAAATAAATAATAAAAAGGACTTCTACTTAGAGGCTTTACCTTTTAACACACTACATCTATTTTCTGAGGAAACTAAGATCCTTGAACATGTGCAGCAGAATGTTGGAAGTCTTATACCAGTCAGCTGTGTCCAGTGCCTTGTTCTTCACAGTGGTCTGCTGGGGGAGCAGCATCACAACCGGCCATATGAACAGACTGAACAAACTGATCAGGAAAGCCAGCTCTGTGGTTGGCTGCCAACTGGACTATTTTGAAGCTGTGGTGGAAAAGAGGACATTGAATAAACCATTGTCCATCCTGGATAACCCTGACCACCTGCTTCACCCCCTGCTAGACAGGCAGCAGAGCAGCTTTTCCAACAGGCTGGTCCACATCTGCAGCCACACGAGCAGAGACGGAAAATCTTTCCTGCCACAAGCAATAACTCTGCTCAGTGCATCACCCCTCGCTGGCAGAGAGCTCTCAGCCCTCTCTGCCTTGTAGTACCTTTCTCTAGTTCTGTAATTTGAAATTGCATACTTGTTGACATTCTTGTACTCTTGGACACTATTTGCACTATAAAACACTTTAACATATGCTACCATTCAAAAGTTTAGGGTCACTCAGACAATTTCATGTTTTTTATGAAGACTCACACTTTTATTCATGTGCTAACATAATAGCACAAGGGTTATTCAATCATCAATTAGCCTTTCAACATGATTAGCTAACACAATGTAGCATTAAAACACAGGAATGATGGTTGCTGGAAATATTCCTCTGCACCACTATGTAGGTATTCCATTAAAAATCTGCTGTTTCCAGCTAGAATAGTCATTTACCACATTAACAATGTCTAGACCAGTGTTTCTTAACCTGGGTTCAATCGAACCCTAGGGGTTCGGCGAGTCAGTCTCAGGGGTTCGACGGAGGTCAAGACACAGAGCCGACTCATATGATTCGTGATGACACGCCCTGCTTGGCCATCACTGGCTGCAGGTGATCACGCTACATTGCTTGGTCAATCTGTGCTGCAGGGAATTTGGTGCGCTCAGTAACCAACTTGTGACTGTCGTGATGGTACGTGTGATTTCTTTCTTAATATTTGAATCCATACTAACTATGTTGAGCAAAAAAAGAAAGTGGTCGGACGAATATGTACAACATGGATTCACATGTATAACAGAACGTGATGGGAGTCAGCGTCCTATCTGCATGATTTGCAATGCCAAGTTAAGCAATTCTGGTCTAGCACCGGCAAAACTAAAGGAACACTTCCTTAAGCTGCATGGAGATGGGGAATACAAGAACACAAGTGATGTTAATGCACGGTTCATTTTGTGCACCAGTAAAACATATAACTATGTCTTGAATTTGAAAAAAATCATATTTTATTTTTCAATAAAGAAGGGTTCGGTGAATGTGCATATGAAAGTGGTGGGGTTCAGTACCTCCAACAAGGTTAAGAACCACTGGTCTAGACTGTATTTCTGATTCATTGAATGTTATTGTCACTGAAAAAAAAAGATTTTCCTGCAAAAATAAGGTCATTTCTAAGTGACCCCAAACTTTTGAACTGTAGTGTAAATGTGAAAACAGTATTTAATTATTTACATTCTAAGTTAAACAGTATGGAATTTGATCTTATGAACAATCAAAAGTAGATACTTTTATAAGACTTTATGGGGACAAAACAGGCCCCAAAGTAGAAAATCAATGTAACAAATGCTTTTCTTTCAAAAATAAGGGTATTTCTAAGTGACACCAAACTTTTGAACAGTAGTTTATTTATTTTATTTATTGTTTCTTTATTTGGTAGGCACATTAATGAACGCCTATTTATACAGCAATGGACGTAAATATGCCAGATTATAGCAATATCCTTTACATAGGATATTTTGCTTTTTATGTTATTCTTATTGTTTATTTTTTATTAACTGCTCATTTTTGCTGATTTATCTGTATTTATGGTGGTGGGAACTGTACTCTTCCTACTGTATCAACCAAATTTCCACTCAGGCTTTAATAAAGTATTTGTATTTGTATTTCTCTATAACCTAAACTGCACTTTCAAGTAAGAAACTTAATTCAAAAGATTTCAGCAACAGTCAGTGTGTTAGTACCAATGTGTAAAAAAATTCTCATGTTTGAATTGCAGAGAATCTGTATCTTAACACAACTGGTAAATAACTTCCAAAATAAAACTTGTCTAATCTTTGAACTTCTAGATGCACCCTAACCCTAACAGAGACATGTTGAGGAATCCACCATATCTGTTTTCTCTCTGTATATGGAAACATGGGGTAATCAACGGAGGACATTCCACAGACTAACTGGACTGATGCTCACATCACACACACTATGTCAGTGTAAATATGCATAGAAGAGATAAACAGTTGGCAGTGGACAGTAAGGAAGACAGTTCACTGTCACACTCATGGGAGCAGAACAGCATCTTAGTTTTAGAGAAAATCAGACCTTTCTATAAACAGAAAGCTCCCATAAGCCCAGCAATTGGCAACACAACAGCAGTTTATAATTGAGAAGTTTATCAACAGCAGAACAGGATGCAGGAGAGAGTTATCAGGACAGAAACATGATGTGTGTGCTCAGTTTCACTGACCCCCTACAGCCTCTCCTCCACACTATGACTCCTGTTGTGGAGGATTCCATGCAAATGTCGCTCCAAACCAAATAGCATTAAGAGGCAGTGGATTATAAGATCCATCAAAACTGAGTGAGCATCAATGAAGACTTACTAACTCCTTGTAAGTGTAGTGCCTGTTTTGTGTCCAGAATGGGTTAAGCTCCACACACAAATATGAGTTGTTGTGATCTAGGAAGGTCACCCCAGTAATCGACAAATTAAATTAAATCAATTAAATTAAACAAAGTGGCTTTTGTGCAAATGCATAAAAGAGATATTGGCAGCAACATGTTTGAAGGCAGAAGCTATGAACTAATGTCTAACTAGAAGTGCATGTTCTTCCAGCGGCAGGAACCTTTGCTGTAGCTGTAACACTTAAAGAATCCTGGAAGTCCTGCAAAGTCCACCTGAACTGAGCTTTGCTTGCACTGATTACTACTCCGCCAAGGAACGCAGCAGAGTTATGTGACAATTGGCGGAGTACTGCACTCCCTGAGTGCTTTTCTTGTTGGGCCCGTAACACAGAATACCTCAAAATGTTGTCTGAATTCTGAAGGGGAAATAATGTGTCTCGCCAGCAACATTTCCAACATGACTCTGATTGGCTCAAGGGCAGACAGTAATTATGGGTCAAAACAGGGTGACACATTAGTTGCTGACTGACTAAGAGGCGACTGCATCATTTATGGGACACAGCATGTTTATAGTGGCCTTGTTGAACCTGTATCTCCTCATATCACTCATACACACCGTCAGACAGCCAACCGCTGTCTGTCAAGAGGTATCATGTGTACATATATAAATATATACTAACACCATCTGCCTTATGTTGAGCCCATGCTGTTGTGTGTAACATTGCTTGGGTAATACTTGTTCATGTCAGTTGCTTGCTCTTCTCCTGCCACATGACATCAGCGTTTACTTCTACTACTTAGATCGTCAAATTCACTGAGACATATTAAACACCTAACCATTATTGTGCCTTTAATCCTGAAGAAGCATTTAAATTCAAAGGACCCATCAGAGTGGAAATTTTTCCTTCGCTCACTCAGATCTACTTCTTGTAATGAAATTAGGATGTCTTTGCTTTTTCTTGCTCTAAGTGTACATTTCCGGAACAGAGCAGTTCTGGTGAGTTAGTGGACCTGTGTTTTGAGAGTTAGGTAACAGTTATTGTATGTTTCCCCATTTCACTGAAAATACTCAAATAACTGAGCTCTTGGTGTCTGTGCAGCTGGAAGTTAAGTTGCTCACGACACGAGGCTAAGGCTATCACTAAGAGGCTAACTGTAACTAAAAAATAAATAATAACTCTAAATGTTTTCTGTTCTGGGCTTTAATAGAGAATGAAAGTGACAGAACAGAGAGAGATTAACAAAACAGCAGAACAGCAGAAAAGAGGATACAGTTATTGATCTCATTGATCTCACAGTGTGTGTCACAGGGTGTAGTAATCCTCATTAACAAAGAAGCATAGTTATGAATGACAGATTCCCCCACTAGTACATGCTGTTAGAATGGCATATTTAATGTATGTCAGTTCTAATTTTGGTTATACTGCTTTCTTTATTATCAACAACCCACACTGGCCCTGAGAAACTCATATCAGTCGATCCCCAGTATTTATATTTGTTAACAAATCTGTTAATGCATTCTAATCTGGCACAAGGACCAAGTGATTAGATTTGATGTGGCTTATAGTCTGAATCCACTGATTTGTTAAAGATTTCTGTATCATTGCGAGATAGCGGCACGGCATCACTAACTATGACTACAAGTGAACACTACGTCAGCTGCCTGCTGATGATCACATCGTTGCGATCCTACTACAAATCCACCACTGCAGATTAATCGGGACTTATCCGTTGGAAATGATACAAGGAACAATTGATTAAATTGTGGGAGTCAATACCCGCCGCCTGTTACATATTTAGGTCGCACGATTCGGTATCCGTACATAATGTACACATGCATAACACATGCCTGTGCTCAGTGCAAGGTCATTTTGTTTGTGGGAGACACGGAGACTTACTTATTAGTCTCAAAAACAATAAGGAGGCACGTACATGGATACTGGTAATCTACAGTATTTGCTTACTTAGTCAGTAGCTGCAATGGCCAATCAACACACTTCATATAACCAATCAAAGAAGCAGAGTAATCAGCCACTGTCCTGCCTCCTAAGTTTTACAAGTCAACATGATGAGTGAGTTTCAGGTAGCTAGGAGCGTGTGAAGATACTAAAGTAAGCACTTAACATAACCCCATTCTACAGCACAGAAATCTCCTTCACAAGGATGTCTTTTCCACTCATAGACAAATTGGGCCTTTTTTGTTTAACAGGAACATCAACAGAAATGTAGAAATGGCAGTTTATAGTTCTACAGGGCAGTGCTGTACATACTGAAGCATTGAGGGCACTCGATTACTCATTGTTGCTCAGGAACACTTGGACGTGTTGACAGAAGGCGGTGGTGGGGATTATACCACCAACCACTGTAATTAATCTGTTTAGACATGATTTATAAACCTTTTGATAATAGTGTTTCTAAGCTCAGTTTGTTCTTGTCCTTGGTGTGTCCCTTATTGTTTGACAAGATCCAAGTCCAAAAAAAGTATTCAGTGGTTAATCTACTGCTGTTCTTGGATTCCACATCAGTGTAGGATACATTGTCCTACTCCTAAATTAATGAGGCTGTCACATGATGTCAATTGTCTCTGCTGACCTGGGCATTTACAGGTACTGTAATGAACAGCCTTGGTGGAATACTGTGCTCTCTGAGTGCTTTTCTAGTTTATTTAGGTGCAGATGTGGTATCAATGGCAACCACTAATATTCTGACATTATTTTTTGAAATAAAATTGAATTGGTGGTTGATTTTTTTATCAGCCAGTAACAGCTGATGCAACACAGTGATCAAATTCTGGTTCTTATTCATCTAACAAAAAAAATCGAATTGAAATCATTCAGACTATGGAAAGAAATAACTTGTCTCACCTGCTGCTTTTATTGTTACTAGAGTGGAAATTATTATAAATCTGCCTGAATAAACAGCATAGGTAAAGTTTGGAAACATCTACTCAATCGAGGGTAAAAAGGGTAAAAAAAAAAAAAAGAAGAAGAAAAAACTATGTCAAATATTTTAGATTTTTCAAAATATAGTAAAGAGTGGCAGTATACTCAGTTCAATCTTACACAAATACACTCTCTCAGGCACACAGCCATCGCCTGCAATCATGCCAGCACTTACTAATTAATAGTCATCTTGTTTATTGAGGGGCAAAAGCATTCCAGCTCAGCTTAACATGTTTGGAAAATTAAAAAAAGGTAATCATCTCATCTGTGAGTAGTCGGTATATTTTGGGTATATTAGTGTTTCGAAGTAGCTGGATTAGTTTGATTTGCCAAACTGATGTATACGGTTTGTAATGTTGCATTCCTATATGAATTGAAAATATTCCTTTTATAAAACTGCATGTTGGACACTGCATTCCTTAAAGTCTCATTGAAACATTATCAGTCATGACTGAAACACATTTGAAATCGGTCAATTTTCCACCAACACTACAGGATGCAAAGAAAACCAAGAAAAATAAGGAAAAAGAAAACCATGAAGCAGACTTCTGGCTCACTCACCCTGCCCTCTGTGGCGGTAGGTCGTCCATAACGGTTGAACACGTGTGCTGGATCCTTATGATAAGCCTTCAGAAAGGATTGAGGTGTGATGTTTCTACAAATGGAACATACAAGGTGGCAGTTCAATACAGGTGTCACTGTGACAAGTCTGAATTGTTGAACATGATGCTGCTCATACGAGGCTTACCATTGGATATTGGTGAAGGAAACTAAAGGGCTCGTCAGCAAAGAGTCAGTGGCTAACAAGAAACTGATAGTGTATTCTTACATTTTTTTTGCCAACAGATACAATTGTGGACCTATGAGTGTCACAGCCACAGCTTAAGGCTGTGGGCTGTGGTAGTGCTCTCTCCTCCTCCAGCCCTGTTCTCTCTCTCTCTCTCTCTCTCCTAGGTGTGTTCATAGTGAAGCTGGCAGCAGGTGTGCTGCATTGTAATCAGCAGACGAGCTGCAGGTGGAGCTGAGTGACTGGTCTCTGAACGTCTCTATAAAAGCAGATGGCACCCGTCATTCGAAGCTGGACCGTCGTCTAATCTCCAGTTAGAGCTGGGAGTAGAACTGTCTTTGCCACCAGCCTAGAATTGCTAGTAATTCTGTTTTCTGTGTTTAGAAAGCTGATTCCTGCCTGCTGAGTTGCCTGGGTTCCTTCATCTGCTGGTTTTCTGCCTTCTTCTCCGGAGGATTTCCACCTGTCGCCAGCTTAACCTGGGAACATCAACGTACACCTGGAAAGAGGACGTTCTCTGGAAACACCTGCCACGACCGGGTTCTATTGATACCAACTTACCAGGCACATGGCGAACACCGGGAGAGTTCTAGATGAAGTCAAACCAGAAGGCCTGTTCTCAGCTCATCAGCTAAGTCTCCAAGCCTTAGTATCACCAGACTCTTTGTATGTCGAATTAAAAAATCTGTGTTCCGTATTTAACTTAATATATTTTATGCTTTGCATAGGATAGCTTTAGTCTGGGGTTTCAGTTCATAATTACTGGTAGTCTAGGCTGGGTTAGTTTTGTATTTTCAGTTGTTTCCCTACCTTGGTATTACCATACGTGGGTTAACCTTAGTTTTAGTTTCTATGTTTATGTAGTTATTCCTCCGTACCTCTAGATGGGTTTGTTTCTTAGTTCTAGTAGTAGTTTAGTTCTTCTTTGTCTAAGGTTCTAGTTTCGGTTCCTGTATTGAGTTTCTTGTTGTGAATAAAAATGTTTTTAAAACGTTTACGCTGGTGTTGTTTCATTTCCTGCTCCTGAGCCTTTTGAACCTGCCGTAACAATGAATCTGGATGTGCTTTGAAAACTAATCTCCTATTTAGGTTTTCAGCTGGGTGCAGTACAGTATGTTTGAAAAGCAAGTTGCCTCTGGTCATTTCATCCAGTTAAAACTCAAATTCAGGATATCCGTAATTACTTTTTGACTGGGTAAAATTTCAGTTCAAACGTCTACAACATCATTTTGACCAGTGAAAACTTAAATGAATGCACCTAAGAAGACAATATAAATATTAAGTGGATTTTAAAAATAAATAAATTAGAATTATGACTAGTCAGAAATAAACTGTAGACAGATGAAAATGGAATTACAATGTTTCATAATTCAATTCAAAGATATCCTCAATTCACATTGTTGGGTATCTGCAGCTGAATTGTGGATGTCTGTGGTGAGGAACCCCTCATACATGAATGGTAACTGTGACATCATTTGTCCTAAGATGAATGATGATGTAGATATCTGACATAATAAGTGTGGATAGAGAGAACGGCATAGTGTGGATATCTTAAGTGTTAATGAGCAAGAATTGAATATATCAGATCTCTGCATCGTACGATAAAAGGCTTGATGCCTACTGAAATCAGACGGATCAGATATGTTCTCTATAAAGGATCAAACTAGTCTTTGTAGAAACAGCCCCACCAACTAACAGCATTTTTTACATTCACAGTGTCTCTCCACAGGGACAGAGAAATAGATCTCTTTAGTTAATCTGCAGAACTTTAAGAAATTCGGAACAAGTAGTCATTATCAAAATGTGATCATATCTAGGAAGTTTGTCAATTACAAAAACTTCCTTTACTAAGATGGGATTTCAAAAGTGCTAAACATCAGTGAGGGTGCACTCTTTTGATGTCACATTACTTTTCAAGTAATCATCTGTTGTTGGTTTAGCACCACTGGTGATGTAGCCTACAAAGCTAATGCGTTGTGTCCCAATCTAAAGTTAGAACATTGCCTATTACTAAGCTGTAAGAACTAATTTTTTGTATAAAATGGAGAAGCTGTTTCCAAATGGGGGTGGGAGTTTTCATTTATATTCATGGGTAAAAATTGGGTTTCCAGCATGTCAGTATCACATACAAGATAAAACAAGGCAGACTTTGCTGCACTGGAATAAACAAAAACTCACAAAACCAGAGGATTTCTTTTCAGAGTTGGCTTTTTAACTCACTTGGGGAACATTTTGGATGGAGAACGTTGCAGATGCTACCAATACGGGCTGTCTGACAACCTTGGTACTCTAATTGGATAACTTTATCTGTATCTGGTTAAAAATGCAAATAATTTCTGCAATATTGGTAAAAAAAAAAATACTATCATTTTTGAATTCTAAAAAGCCAAAATGAGACTTTTTCATCCTTAGTGGAACTGAATGTAAGAATAATGTAATACCACAATAAATCTGTCAATCAACCTGCTTCTATGTGAATATGAACGTGGTATGTCCAAACTTTATGAATGAGTACAAAGGACAGAAGAGAGTTAAATTTGTCTGCATATACACTACCAATCAAAAGTTTGGACACACCTTCTCATTTGATGTTTTTTATTTTTTTGTTTTTACTACTTTATACGTTGTCGATACATACTGAAGACACTAATACTATGATCAAGATATATGGAATTATGTACTAAACAAAAAAGTGTGAAATAAGTCCAAGCATGTTTTATATTTTAGATTCTTCAAAATAGTCACCCTTTGCTCATGTGAACCCCACACCATTACTCAAAAACGGATTTGGGTGAAATTTTTAGGGAAGGTTAGAAATGACACAAGGACCACCTTATTACATTTTGGCAGTGATGCGACTTATAGTCTGGAGCCACAGATTTGTTAAGGATTTCCCATTAAGGTAGTGGCACGGCGTCACTGTAACTATGACAACAAGTGAACGCTACCTCAGCTGCCTGCTGACGATCACATGATTGCGATCCTGCTACAAATTCACTGCTGTGGACTTATCAGAAATGATATAAGAAATTGATTTAATTGTGGGGGTGTTTCTGAGTCCCATCAATTCCCACTGCCTGAGACATATTTAGGTCATGTGATTTGGTAACCATACAAAACACATGCCTTTGCTCAGCGCAAGGTCAGGGAATGAACAGTCTTGGCGGAGTGCTTTTCTTGTTCCATATGTGTTCATTCAAAGTTTTGATGCATTCAGTGAGAATCTACCATGTAAATAGTCCTGAAAATAAAGAAAAACCATTAAATGAGAAGGTGTGTCCAAACTTTTGAACGGTAGTGTATATGTATATTTATATGTGATGCATATGTGTTAATCTGTCAGTCATTCTGTCCTACATTATTGTAATTTTGGAAACACACACATTCATATATTTGAGTGCAATAGTTTAGCTGCTCAGTACTGCAACAACAGGCCCTCACCTGACATCCTCCAGGTTGTAGTAGATGTTGCGACAAGTGTCTTTGATGTAGATGGCCATGTTAGGAGACTGCAGCATCTTTAAGGTGAGCTGATGGGGGAAGGCGGTGACAAACAGAGCCCGCAGAGTGTCCTGAGTGCTGATTTCAGCAGGCATCCTAACCTGCTTTGTCTCCTCTCCGTACTGCAGGTACAACACACCTGGCAAAGCACACACAGTGAGTATATGATGTCCAACATGACTACACAGTGTGAAGGTACTGACACATGCACCACGTCTGACATATGAGAGCTAGACTACAAGCATCTGACCACTTCTTATGCTAATAAACTGATCCAGCACTGCACTGTGCACAAAATATGTTTGTTTTTTCTATCAAGAGATACTCTCATACTCAGGGGCCACTAGAAATGTTTCATACTTGAAAATGACACTGTTATTTGAATAAAGTTTAAAGACAAAGTACAGTGCTCATAACTCAGTGTCCTCTGTGATATACTACCATCATCCATTATCTTAATCCAGCACAATACACTTGCTGGCCTCCCAGTGAGGTAAGGAGAAAACAGCATTAAATAAAACCTTGAATAATGAAAGTGTAATATAAAAACTAAAGTCGCAACCATCACAAAGACGTGATTTGATCGAAGAATCTTTTTTCTATTGCTATTTAAACATTCACACTTGTGTTATTGAGTTATTCAGGCTGATTACACCTGCTTTTAGCTTGAAGTTGAACAGAGTCAAGCCGAGTTCTCTGAGGACACTCAGAGAGATTAAGAGAAAAGAAACAAGAAACACACAAAAAACCTGTGTGGATATATTAGTTCCGTTTAGTTTTCTGTTAAAGTACATACATCTGACAGCTAATTTATATGGTGAGCTCTCTGATAGCAGCCTGCATTCTGAGTTGTCATATCAGTAGAAGTAAGTAAAAGCAATTTTGGTAATGATGGCACAGTTCCAACAACTTTTTTGGTGTGTTTTATGGTTGTAAATTTGGAGGTGTAAAATAAACCATGTTAAGATATGAAGACATATTATTCTTACATTCTTTAAGCTCCCCCATGACTAATTAGCCTCCCACATTTGCAAGTGAGTAAAAATTAGTCAGGTGCTATGTAACAACTAAGTAACCAATAGTCATCCAGCTTAAGCTGTCAATCACAGACGGAGATAACGTCTTCCTGTGGGGGTGGAAACAACATCTCCTCATTGGTTTTCAGAGCAAAGCAGTCGGTTTAAAACAGTTTTAATGCCAGGGGTCATACAATTACAGTGAAATAAAAATAAATAAATAAATAATTGCACTATTTTGAGCTGAAAAACCACATGACAGTTGGTCCTGATATTTGGGATTGATTCACTTCCTGAACAGAGGAACAACATAAACCTTAAAAGTGACCAACCACAATTGTCAAAAGGTTTCTTGTAAAAAAAGTTTTTAAAAAAATAAAGCCATATTGCACTGGAAGTAAAAACTGACAAAGAAACTTCACATATTTCAATCTGCGATAGTGGGCAACTGCCCTCTACACCAAAGGAAACTGTGCGATGCATGCTTGCATGTACGTGTGAATGTTTCTACCTACCAAGCGATCTCTCTCTTGTTTCACTGTTCGAGCGACTCACGGGTAAACTTGCTCTGGCTTTACAGCCCCTTGTAAAGGGGACCGACGGGGGCAGCACATCCCCATCGGACATGGTCTCTGAAGCTAGAGGGTCCTGCTCTTCCACCAAGTCCGACACATCTGTGCAAGGAGGACTTTTAGAAGGTCGGGGACTCCTCACCTGGATGCAGTGAAGACAGAGAAAACACTGAGGTTATATGGAACGAGGGAGTAATATTTCTGCTAAAAGTAGAATTTATATCAACGTTAGGACACTGATTGATGCATTCTTAGGGAAATACGTCAGAGTCAATATTGTCTCTGAATTCTGCACACAGGTTCTTCAATCTCATGGCTCAGTTCTTGCTCTGATATGCATTATCAAAGCATAGTGGATGGTGGTTTTGCAAGACTTGGCCAGTGTTTACTAATGATCACTTCAAATTTCATTTCACCTCCACCCATTTTCTATTTCTGCTTGATCCTGAGCAGGGTTGTGGATGTAGGGTGTAAGGCAGCATACACCCTGGATGGGTCAAAAGTCCATTAGTGTGACTCACTGGATGCAGGTTGTGGGTCTAAGCCTGCCATTGGCTGATTTCAGCCAGAATTCTCCCTCCCTTACACTATCTCTGTGTTACTGTTTTCTCCACCCCAGAAAACAACAACCGTAACCTCAAGGCAGTGACCTACCACATTGAAAGAGAAGCTGAAACTGGCAGTTTTGCCAAGGATTTAGATTGTGGACAGACTTGCCTTTGCAACAGTGGCATTTGCATTAATCTCCAAATTCATATAAATATACAGTACTAAATAAATTTATTAGACCACCACCCAGTTGAAGATGCTTGCCACCGCTGCCCAAAATAACAGAATTGCTGATTACCAAAATATTTTTTTATGTTTCTGTAATGGCTAATCTGCCAGTATGTGCAAGCTCTTTAATCAAAATTATATCTTTAATGCTAAACTATAATTACTGTTGCTATCCATGAATTTTCAAATTTAGTTTTTCAGAAAAGCAGAAAAAACTCTTAAAGCACATTATTATTTTTTGATTGAGATGCCAAATTGCAGTTATTTGCTGGCATTCCTGAGCAGAAAATAATAATTTTAGTGGTTGTATGTTATTCTTGATTAATTTCTGACTTCTCAGAGAATTCCAGTGCGGTGGCTCAAATTTGGGTATAAAAACGTGAATTCAGTTTGAAATTCCTCATTCCTGTTCAAAATGGCAAAGTGTAGGGAACTCACTGATAAAGATAGAGTTTGAATTAAAGCACTTCATGATGCTGGACGGTCTTTGAGACAAATAGGTCAAGACATAAAGTATTCTCACAGTGTGGTCAAGTATGCCTTGGACTCCATTGCAGAGACTGGTACTTACAAAATGCACAAAAGACGAGGCTGAAAACGAAAGGTACCTGATGTTGATGTCAGAAACCTCAAGATTTGAAGTACTAGAGATAGAAGGAAGACCACTGCTTATCTTCAGGCAGAGATGAATGCTTCTAGATCAGTATCTGAAAAAGTCTCTAGCATGACCATAAGTAGACAACAGAATGCTTAAAGGGAAGACTAGCTGCTAAGAAGCCATTATTGAGGCCTGCAAACATCCAAATGCGAAACTTTTCCAGGGAGCACAAATACTGGACTGTAGATGACTGGAAGAAGGGTACTAAGGTACAAACTGGTTTAAAATAGCTTTTTTTTCTCAGAAGGATCCCCACATTCCCCACCAATAATGCGTCCTTCCAAGTTCACTTCCCCATTTTAAGCCATAATCAGGCACCTAATAGTAGCTTCCATGATAGTGGAAGTGGATGTAATGATGAGCAGTAGACTGATTATCACTTTAACAATCACTAAAACAAACAAAAACATGAAAAGTTCACACACACTCAGTGTTGTGCATTCCTGTTAAACACATTTTGTTCCTACCTAAAACATTGACTCTTAAGACTGCTAATTTACAGACCTGAGGGAAGTTGACGAGCCAGATTTCTTTACCCCACATTGTAGTCTCAGAAGAAGGACTGATGATGGTTTTTAGTGCAGTCACGTGGACCTGTCCTCATGTCACAGACCAGCGGTACAACACTGCCTTGTTCAGTAGTAGAAAGTAATCATCTTGATAACTCAATGATAACTTCATTTTGAAAAGGCAAAGCAAACATTGTTACTCTTAAAGAAACGAACCCTCATTTTTGACTAGTTAAATGATTCATTTGAGTCCAGTAACCAACCCATTTATCAAATCTGAATCCTTCCTAATCCCCATCTTTGATGTCCATCATTTGCAAGTAACTAAAGTTAAACATAAGTGCCAATCAGAGATTCTGTTCAGATTAATATGAAACTGAACTAAAACCCCCGAGGATCCTCCTGAGAACAGCTCCAGCACCAGCATTGCTTGAATTGAGAGCTCGCAGCAGGAATGGAAGCTCTAACCTAAAGGTACTTGAAGGTTCCTAAATGCCATTGGACATGAACCAGAAAAGGCAAAAGTAACCTTTGGACTAAGCAGGTTAGTCAAAGGAGTAGCAACAGCGGCAAAGTTCTTGCAGAAGATTGTTCTGGACCAGAAGTTTACTTATCCACTGAGGATCATTAACCCCAGTCTCAGACTGGATGAAATCCTGTGTTTACCATCACAAGAGTACTCGCTCATCACAGAACCAGTTCTGCATGGATCAAGTTTTAAAAATGTGCATCCACCTGCACCAGTGATGCTCCATACTGGAAGCAACCCAATAGTCACAATTATCTCCAAGTGAAATCCAAAATTGCAACAACCCATTAACATGGGGGATGGGTAAAAAGCCATGACCTATCTTGTGACACCATTACCCACTTCAAAGTGCTTTATATTTTTTTGCGCACTTGAGACATGTACAAACATGAGATCAAATCAGCAGCAAAGCTTTTGACAGAATCACAAACTATGTTGCTACTCAATGTACTGACATTTATTTTCCCTTGAGGTTGCTGAGCAAAAAAAAAACCAAAGTATCATTCACAGTCTCTAGTTTATGCTGGGCTTTTTGTTCTTAAATCATTTATCTAGCCAAGAGAAAGCCAGTGTGCAGCTTCATCCTCAGTTCCTTTCAGCAAGGATAGTGTCAAACAGAGGCATTTAAGGTGCTCCAACCACACAGCAGTCCGGTGAATGGTCAGAGATTTTGGATGCCTCATCTGTTCACATATCCAAAGAAACTAGGATGTTGCACATTCTACGTCAGACAGTTGTCGGGACAGGCAGAAGTGAATTAGCAGCCACACGGCTAGCTCAGGCACCAGGGTTAAACAAGCCCTGTGCCAGCTGGCCAATTCTATCAACACACATCGTTTGAATCTGATGTCAAACTTTTTTCAAATTTTCAATTTTACCAGTAATTGGGTTTACAATCTCCTTGTCCTCCCCATTTAGTGTTCTTGAAAACGCATCAGTCAGCTGACGCATCACACGTGCTCCTGCAGCTGCAACAATTTGTCGAGCTTGCAGCAATCAAAAGCTTATAACTTTTGCCATGCTTTTCAAACATGAAAGCCACTGACATCATTCTCTCTATCTCTGATGTCACCAAATTTCCCTGAGATGACTTGACCTTGGACAATGTACACAAAACAAAAAGAGTTTGTCCCCTTTTATGAGTCTTACATTCTTACCAATTTCAATGACACTAAATATCCTATTTGATTCATTACTAGGCAGATGGTAAATTTGTGAAGACTAGAAAAGAGTGTTCTATAGTTCAAGAAAAATCCTTTTACCTTGGGCTTATTTGTATTATAACAGAAAACTATAGTCAAAAAAATTACAAAAAAGTCTTATTAGAGCCAGGGATTTTTGGAGCCTTCAGTATTATTGCACTTCAAAGCGCTGCCACACTGGCATCAATTTTCAGTCTATGATGCCTAAACACAAGCAATTTGCTAAACAAAAGCTTTACAAAACATTGAAGTACAGAGTCAGCAGGAATCCTTAAACTGCATCTACAGCTGATCTGAGCCTAGTTTCCGTATACAAGGCAAATGCCCAAATGCTGAGCACCTGCAGCACATTACATGCTGACAGACATGTAGACACAGACACAGCAAGGAGCCTGTGGTCAACAAAAGTTAAAGTAAACAGCTCCTGTATACATAACACAGAGTAACACAGGGTTTAATGGCTCTTATCAAGGTTGTTTTCTCCTAACTAGATGCTTGCTTGTGTTGTGTCTACTCTCAGCTATACATCACTTTGGATAAAAGCATCTGCTAAATCCAATTGTAGAATTGTAGCAGAGTAGCAGTCATACTCAAGTGAGGGTTAAATTGACACTATTTCGGTTCAGAAATATGTCTAAAGCACTACATTGAAAATTGTCAAGTACTAAAAACTCCATAAATCATTAAATGTCTTGTCAGATTCAGAATCCCATTGAGTAAATCAGCATTTTGTTATCCAGCCTTCCATCCTTTGATGAAAGAAAGCCTGCTTCCTGCACACACCTGTGATCCTGAAACAAAACCCAAAGCTTCAAATAACTCTATCAGTGTTATATATTTGCTGTTTTATCAAGTTTTTTAAAGAGTCTCTCCAAAAACATCAGTATAAAAAAGATGAACTATTTATCCCCTCTGTGTGACATTGTTAAAAAAAAAAAAAAAGTCTGACTCATATACAGTGTGTGGTGTAAAGAGTCATAATGTCAACTATTAGGTCTAGTGACAGCAGGTCAAGAGGTGAAAAAGGCTGTCATGGTCCCTATCCAAAAAATGAAACAGTCCACTGCAGGGTCATCTGCACTGTTAAGTCTCTGTGGTTCACACACTAAAGACAGTGTAAATTCTAATTCTTATTCTTGTTGTACAATGTGAGTGTAGCTCATAGACTGTATAAACAAAGCCACTGTGACATCAACTGTTGGTTTCCTAGAAGACAGCATATTTATAAAAGAGGACAAACCTGGAAAGCAGTGAGGAGCATGAATGACTGTGAGCCTGAGGACACACTGCACATCACCTTTACCTGCTGCTGCTGTGTTTACTGACACTGCTGCTACCAACGTTAGTGTCCATAAGTCCAGGTAAACTCTACAGGCAAGTGTTAAAAGTCATCTGAGTCACAAAAGCTTGTACTCTTGTCCACATCTGGAATATTACATGTAAAAGGAGTAACTTACATTACTGTACCTGAAGTTACTGTATGTAAATTGTTTCAAACTTGAGGTCAAACCTGTTCTAACATGGTGTTTTAAAGTTGTTCTGCAAGTCTCAGGTTACATTTTCATGCTTAGTGAGTGTTAACGGTGACAGTGCTTCAAAATTGGGTTCGTCATCTTCCTGGATTAGTTTTCTGTTAGCTATAACCAAAGTTTCCTGTTGATCAGGCGTAATGGATCAATAATGCTATTAGTTTTTAAACTGTTGCGGTTTCGAACTGCTTTCAAGTCATGATCAGCAGATAGAAATTAATGCTAATTATACACCACAGAACACTGTTGCTGATGAATATGTGTTCTCCCAGTTCAATGAATGAAGCTCAGTTCACTTGTGTGAGATTATATTACCATTCTTTAGTTCAGCATCAGTGTCAGACTGTGGCCTGTTTTTAGAAGTTTGTTCATTTCGCTGACAACATGTATGTTTTGGAGCCAGCGCCTGGAGGCACATAGCGCATGGGAGCATATGCACGTGAGTGAAAAAAAATGTGAATGAGGTGTAGAAACTGTGTGTGTGTATTGTATGTATATATGTATTTATATATGTATGTATGTATATAAAATATAAAATATGTATAAAACAGACTGCCAGCCTGTAAAAATATAGTTTAATACACACAATCTCTGAGTTACTGTAGATAGTTTCCATCCATCCATCATCTATCCAACACTTAATCCTCATTAGGGTCACAGGGAGCTGATGTTTTTGGACTGAGTCGCATGTACGGGGAGAAAACGCAAACTCCACACAGAAAGATTCCAGCCCAGCACATGAACCAGGGATCCTCTAGCTGTGGGGCAACAGTGCTAACCACAGAGCCACCATGCAGCCTGGTTCGGATGACTTATCACTTTCTATTTAAGGTGGCCAAAGTGAATCAAATCTAAAACTCACAGCATTCCTTTACAATGCTGCATTTGGACACTTGCAGTGAACCTAAGACCCAATAAGTCCAACCCAAAAGCTTTTGCTCCGCTGGGCCTGTCTTTGAATACCATTCATGACAGCACAGTCATTCAGTGTGTGCTGTAGTGATAATTGCTGCTACAGCTGTCTCTTGGACAAGGCCCATCACAATCATTACATACATGGTCAGCTCTAATGACTGCAATTATCTGAGCTGACCATGATCATTTTGTAAAACTGTTTGACTGCTTTCTATCACTTGTATAAAAACAGCTGTGTGAAACCAACAGAAATGTCACATTTCAATCATTATTTCCACATAATTTTTTAGGTTAGGTTTTTGTCTGGAACTTCAAAGATTGGGCAATGTTTCAGAGCTTCATTAGCTTAGAAGACTGTAATGGATTACACTGTGAGACAAGTCAAGAACTGCTATCAGGAACTGTGAACTGCCAACAAGTCCAGAGCTGAGTAAATAACAACTCACCGACCATCTCCAAGTTAATCTAGCTCATGCGTACACAGTCAAAAACACTCTAAGAAGATATCAAAGCACTACCAGCTTGCTGTTTCCAATGTCATTATTGGAAGACAAGACATGATGTGGAAAAGCAAGAAAATTTTTAGAAAAAAACTGCATTTTTTTTAAGCTAAAATACTCGTTAGGCTGCAGAGGAGCTGCAGGAAAGTTCAGCTGATAAAGAAACAGTGGAGCATCAGTCACCATGCAGCAGTGATGCACAAACAAGGTCTACAGCCATCAGAAGAAAATCACCTCATCACAAACAAAGGACATCTGGATCAACCAGTGATCAATAAGCAGAAGTATATTTGGAGGAAAATGGAGCAGCATTTGATAAAAGAGAAACTTCCCAGTGATTTACATGGGGGTTTAAATCTTCAGCTTTGGGGACTGTGTGTCATCAGGTGGTACAAGAAACACTAGAGAAACGGAGGGAACACGGATTCCACCAAATACTGATCAAATCTCTACGCATATTACACACTGATGCAGAGAAATTCTGTAGACAGCTATAAACCTTTTAAAAAACAGAAATAAAATAGAAAATAGTAAAATAGCAATGTTTTATAGGACTAATAATAAGCCTTAGAAAACAGTCTATAACAATGAATGCATGAACGGGTTAAGATAAGTCCTGTATGGTGTGTCACAGTCAAAGAGAGAGCAAGATCCTAACTGGTTATTACTCCACCAAGGAATGCAGCGGAGTTATGTGATGATTGGCGTTGGTTTATGTCTGTCTGTCTGTCTGTCTGTCTGTTAGCAACATTACTCAAAAATGGATTAATGGTTTGGATGAAATTTTCAGGGAAGGTCAGACATGACACAAGTAGCAAGTGATTAGATTTTGACAGTGATGCGGCTTTGTTAAAGATTTCTTTATCATTGCAAGATAATAGCACGGCGTCACTGTAACTATGACTACAAATGAACACTACATAAGCTGCCTGCTGACGATCACATGATTGCGATCCAACTACAAATCGACCGCTGTGGACCACAAATTGTTGAAAGATTTCATCCCTCGGACATGATACAACAACTGAGCAGCTTTGGTGGAGTATTGCGCTCTCTGAGTGTTTTTCTTGTTTTCTCCTGTTGTCACTGACTGACTGCACATACATACCACACACACAGACACACACAGACACACACACACAGACACACACACACACAAACAAACACACACAGCTGTTGAAAGAGATGCACACCAAAAGGGCTGCTGGTTGGCTTGTTCATTTTCGGAGCTCTGTCGCATTTCTAGCAGTCAAACAGAAACCAATCTGTGGAAATGTTCAGCTTACCTGGAGGGAGAGGCTCAGTGAGGAGGTTTACCTCAGAGTGGGAACTTTCAGCAAGCTCTAGCTAACTGGAGTTTGACGGTACAGTTGAGTTCTGGTGGGCACCGTCACTCTCACGGTTTCCTCTGTGTCCAGACAGGCTGGTTTGTATCTGCCGCATGCTTTTCCGTGACAGAATCAGGTGCACACTGACAAACTCCACCTCTTTAACTGCCTCTGTCACTGTCTGCTGGTGCACTATTTCAACACACTCCACCTCAGCAATGCTGGCTTTACCAGTCTGACGAGCACATCAGTCCAGCCTGTCAGCTTTCTAACAACATGCAGAGAGCTGGGAAGGACTCTCCACCACATTCACACACATTGCTCCAATAATACGAGAACATAGTAGCACATAAATGGAATAGCAGAGTGACCTACATTCAGATCCACAAATATTTGGACACTGACACAATTTTCAGTGTTTCAGCTCTGTACACAACCACAATGGATTTGAAATGAAACAATCAAGATGTGCTGTAAGTGCAGGCTTCCAGCTTTTAATTTTAGCTTTTTTTAGCTTTAATTTGAGGATATTTACATCCAAATCAAGTGAATGGTGTGGGAATTACAACACCTTTTATATGTGCCCTCCACCTTTTTAAGGAACCTAAAGAAATTGGACAAACAAACATAATCGTAAATCAAAAAGTCACTTTTAATATTTGGTTGCAAATCCTTTCTGGTCAATGACATCCTGAAGTCTGGAACCCATAAACATCACCAGACGCTGGGTTTGATCCCTGGTGATGCTCTGCCAGACCTCGACTGCTGCTCTCTTCACTTCCTGTTTGTTCTTTGGGCATTTTCCCTTCAGTTTTGTCTTCAGTGAGTGAAATGCAGCTCATCTTATTTTTAATGCCAAAAGACTGAAAAGGAATTCTTTAAAGCTGCCCTAAACACAGTGGAGCCATTTTAGCTTTGTTCATATTATGTGCTTTAACCACCAGCTCAAATGCAAAGATTAAAATATCAGCATTGCAAGTAAAAGAGAGAACAAGTTTGAAAACATATTGTCTGTCATTGTACCTAAATGTCCACCAGAGGGCTACATAAAAACAAGCTGCTTTGAAACAAACAGTTTTCTAGGGTTCACAAATAAAAAACACTGTGTAACTATTATTGTAATCTATATGGAAGATTTGACATAAAAAAATAAAGTGAAATGCAATAGGGTTAAAGGTAAAGCCTACATTTATAGGGTCTTTCATAATTGGATGAGTTATGTTTAATTAATGAAGCTGTTTGCATCTATGACATCTAGGCTAAGACTGACTGCAGGGTCTGTAGTAACAGTACTAATGATTTTACATTATGCTTCAACAAATGTTTCTTTTTTTTCAGGTTTGCGATTGTATTTTTTTATTTTACTTTTTTTGATTAAAAATAGTTTCTAATTATTGTGCTTTTTTTCTATATCAAACCAGACAGTCTTTGACTAATCTTAACCAAATGTTGCTGACTAAACATGGAATGGCCATGGCTCAGGTGCTACAGCAGGTTGTCCAGTAATTGAAATTCCTTTTTTTCGCATATAAAAACTGACATAATGGAGGCCATTATATGTCTTGTCAGTTTTTTCTCTGGCCAAAACTAAAACAATCCAAACACGGGTTTCCTTCTTCATTACTTATAGCAGGGCTTATACTTTTGATCGTTAAGGTGCAGCCAAAGCTGTATCTATTAGAAATATGCCATGGACAGAGGTCAGCAACAGCCTGCTCTACGTACTCTTAGTCGTGAAATGGTAAATAAGCACAGTTGTAAATCTCACCTGGTCCCTCATGCAGTCCTGGTGTCCCATGATAATGGCAGCATGGTGAGGATATTTATGCCTTAGGTGGTCCAGGAACACCTCCTTCTTCCGTTCCACATCAGACTGCTGCATCGTCAGGCTGTCCAGCTGGCTGTCTCTGCCACTGGCACCAGCAGTGGAGGCGTAGCTTCGAGGCAAGGTGCTGGGAGAGCATGGAGCTGAAACAGAGGAGGAAAAATAGGGCTTACTGAGAGGAGTATTGTTTATGTGATGCTTCTTCTACAGCAGAAATTCCGAAGAAGAGGGAGTTTCTTGGATCTTATTAGATGGATGAGAGATGAAAAGGGTGAAGAAACAAGTTGTAAGAATGGAGAAAAATAGAGGGATGAAAGAGAAGGGGATACAGGATAGGACAAGAACAGACAGGGGCAGATAGGACAGAAAAACGCATATGACAGGATGACCTCTTACACTGCACCATCCTTTCTGTTTGACAAGACAAAACCCAATATGATGT
This sequence comes from Amphiprion ocellaris, assembly GCF_022539595.1. Classification (NCBI taxonomy): domain Eukaryota; kingdom Metazoa; phylum Chordata; class Actinopteri; family Pomacentridae; genus Amphiprion; species Amphiprion ocellaris. The sequence continues at coordinate 24,075,532 of NC_072775.1, forward strand.
GAAGCTGTGAATTCTTCTGTCTCAAAAAGTCACTTCAGTTGAAGCAGCTTATGCATTGACAACACTAATCTGTGTTTATATTTATATAAATTATATAAAACACAGTTTGGTTTTTTTTACTGTGCAATGAAACAAAACACATGAAAAATGGAAATTAAACATACCCTGCAAAAATCTGTATATGCTTGTTTTTTTTTTTTTCTTACATATTTATGTCCAGATACACTTTGGACACATCCTCTCATTTAATGGTTTTTCTTTATTTGATGACAATTTTCATTGTAGGCATCAAAACTATGAATGAACACATATGGAATTATGTAGTAAACAAAAATGTGAAATAAGGCAAAACATGTTTTCTATTTTAGATTCTTTAAAATAGGCACCCTTTGCTTTGATTACTGCTTTGCACATTCTTGGCATTCTCTGGATGAGCTTTATGAGGTAGTCATGTGTGTGTGTGTTATTTCGAGCGTACAGATCAGTTGCTGTGCAGCGTCCATGTTGTTACTGTGTATTGGTGTGCAGATAAGTGATGTAATAATGGAACAATATGCAGCTATGCAGATGATGAGAACAACAGTTGCAGAAAGAATTACAATAAAATACAACACTATCTATTTAGCTACAGATGGCACATGTCCACATACAGACTGAGAGAGATTGTAACTGATACAAAAACAGCGGAATTACAGGAGCCTATGTAGGCTAAGAATGAGAAGCTTGAAGAATAGTGGTCTCGTGAGGATTAGATTTGATTCTAGCCAAGTTGAAATTTGCCTGCACATGCGTGAACTGACTTAATGTTAACAGCCACAGGCAGTTTGTTCCGTTAATGTTAACACAGACGTACTAACACTGACAAATACTGGTGTCTTTTTTACTAAAAGAGGATATACATATTCGTAGATCGAACAATGACTGCAGAGATGGCGATGACTTAACACCTTTTGTATTACATGCTCCAGTATTGAAGGATATTTAATTAATTAGTGTAGCTTTAAGATAGAACAATAATTATTGTGTTAGCATACAATAAAGTACAATGAAAAGCTTTAGAAAAGAGCAGTAACATCTTCAAATCACATGTAATCCTGACTGGCAACCAGTGAAAAGCAGCAGGGATTAGTGTCAGGTGGCCACTTCTTTTATAAGATGTTGAAAGCCTGGAAGCAGTGTTTTACATCCACCACCATGACAGAAATACATTCTCTTCAGTTCATGCTATAATGGGGAAATTTGTGGTTAAACAAAGAAACTTTTATTTTTTTTTAACAAGAGCCTGTTGATGTCATAGCAAGATTTTCCATTTTTTTATAGTGTATTTTTCTGGCTGACTGACAGTCCGTACAGACATTTTCTTCTTGTTTTTTTCTTTTTTTAAAATAACAATATGTCACTTTATGTTGCTGTTATGCAAAACCTTGTAATCATTTCACAAATGTAACATACCCCAAGTTGTTTCAATATAACCTGGTGGGTTGGTATACTGATCAGCCGTGGCATTAAAATCCCTGCCATTATTGTGCACCGAACCACTCTGAACCATCAGACCATGGACTTGGGACCTCAGGACGTGTCCTATGGTTTCTTGCACTGAGATATTGGCGGCAGAACCTTTGAGTCCTGTGGGTTACTTTGTGTTGCATCAATAGATTAGATTTGATCCAGCGCATCACATGGATGCTGGATGTAATTTGGATCTGGGGAGTTTGGAGGCCTGATCAACATCTTGGGCTCATATTCCTCTAGCCTCCTACATAGTTATTTATTGACACAAATAAGATTATACCAGAGGCCCACCGGTAAGCTGAACAAAAAGCAAAACCATCATTTAGATTTTTGGAGAGAAACTAAGAAAAGAAGGAATAAGGGCCACTAATGGCCAGTCCATTATTTCAACCACATACATAAACCATTCATACCTCTCACAAATTAACAGAAAATGGATGATGACATCACAGAATCTACTACTAAGTATGACTACAGTTTAAATGCCATCAATCCAACCCTTGTCTTCTTTTCAGCTCACTGCTATAGCTGAGGTGACTGATGCCATCAATAGAACTGTGTAGCATTTCACATCAGCATCTCAAACCTGCAGGCTCTAGCATAAACACATATATACACACAAACACTGTGAAGAAATGACACCCTGAATTCACAGCAGAAGTGTCACATCGGTGGTGCAGAAACACTGCACAAGTAACCATCCATACACAGCACATTGACTCTTACCTCAGTTATAAATTCAAATGCACTCTGAATGTGCAATGCTGTTCTGTAGAAGTTAACAGAGTAGAAGAATTGGGAAGCAGACTGTCCTCTTGCTCGATGGCTGTTTCACTTTGGTTTACACTCCGTATCCTGTTACTTTGGTGTAGTTGGTGGGCTTCCTAACCTCCTTTTCAGCAGGAGCTGAATGCAGCTGTCAGCTAGGAATACCAAATATATTAGTCTATTAAATGAACAAAATATATTTTCAAGCAATAATAAAATAACAGTTGTGAGAAATATACCAGAAAAAATAAGTTTTACATGCCTTTATTTATCCAGTTATTATCATGATTCGTTCATCAAAAATGATGGAACAATAGAGACTTTGTGACTTATTGAACTGAGAAGAAGAATGTGAAAATTGATGAAGAAACAAGTGAAGATATTATGTTGCTGGAGTATTATCTGCCTTTCTAATGTTATTTATTCGATATGCACAACTATGTAACAAACATAACAAGAAAAGCACTCAGAGAGCACAGTACTCCACCAAGGCTGTTCATTCCCCCATATGGCATTGTCAGAAATGCAGCATTTTTTTTTTTTTTTTAAGAAATGCAGCATTTGTTTATTAGTTATTAATGATCAGAAATCATTGCAACATAGAATGTGACCATTTAATATAAATGTACCCACAAACAAAATGACCTTACACTAAGTACAGATGTGTGTTATGCATATGTACATTATGTACGGATACCGAATCACGTGACCTAAATATGTAGCAGACAGCAGGATTTGATGGGACTCGGAAACACCCCCACAATTTAATCAATTGTTCCTTATATCATTTCTGATGGATAGGTCCGTAAGTCCATGATTTATAGTGGGATCGCAATCATGTGATCATCAGCAAGCAGCTGATGTAGTGTTCACTTGTAGTCATAGTTACAGTGATGCCGTGTATCTTGCAATGATACAGAAATCTTTAACAAATTTGTGGATCCAGACTATAAGCTGCATCACTTGGTTCTTGTGTCATTTCTGACCTTTCCTGAAAAATTCATTCAAGTCCATTAGTCTGTTTTTGAGTAATGTTGCTAACAGACAGACAACCCCCCACCGATCATCACATAACTCCTTTTGTTGTTCCGTTCCTTGGCGGAGTAATTATAAAGCTCTAGATCCACTCTTGCTTTTGATATATCATCATATCGCATCATATCATATAGACATTAACATATCTAGTTATCAACATGTCTATACAATGACAAGTTTATAAGTAATTCAACTCTAAGTGTGTCTGTAGGGCTACACCAAAGTCTGGATAGGATCAAGCTGAGTGCATAGGTTAGAGAGATATTGTGGAACAAGGGAAAAACATTGTAGTCAGTTCTGAAGTTAACTAATAGCCAGGTGTGATGTAATCACATCTGATCTGTCTTGTTAAGACAAAGCAGAACAGAGCAGCATTTAAGATTAGGTGAAGTCCGCCCACTGTCTTTTTAGGTACATTAGTGAGGAGGGTCAGTTCAAGCAACAAAAAATTAATGTACACTACTGTTCAAAAGTATGGGGTCTATTAGAAATGTCCTTATTTCTGAAGATGAAGATAATATTAAGTGAATCAGAAATACAGTCTAGACATTATTAATGTGGTAAATGACTATTCTAGCTGGAAACGGCTGATTTTCAATGGTATATCTACAAAGGAGTACAGAGGAACATTTTCAGCAACCATCACTCCTGTGTGCTGATGGTACATTGTGTTAGCTAATGGTGTTGAAAGGCTAATTGATGATTAGAAAAACCCTTGTGCAATTATGTTAGCACATGAGTAAAAGTGTGAGTTTTCATGGAAAACATGAAATTATATGGGTGACCTCAAACTTGAACTGTAGTGTACACATATAATGCTCTGTATCTAGCGCTGACAAGAAGGCTCATACTCGATATACTGAAATATATTCTTTAAGTCAGAGAAAAAGAGGCATCAAGAATTTGTGACAACTTCTCACTAAGTTGAAATGACTTGTGGGACATCCAAGTCTTTTATGCTTTCAACCAGTGACCTAACAGGGTAAGGTCATCAGCATATTATAGTAGCATATAGAGTATTTTGTTTGAGCATTATGTGGCTAAGGGACAGTACACACACAGTGAAGAGCTATAGACCAAGTGCTGAGCCCTGAGGAACTCTATATACAGTGTTGACATTTTTAAAGGTGAAGATACCAAGAGACACCAGGAAATGTCATCCTTTCAGACACGATGCCAAGCAGTTAGATACTGTCCCAGAAAGTCCTCATCAGTTCTCAAGTCCTTCAGTCAAGATGTTACGCCAACTGTATGAAATGCTGCACTCATATGATGGAGTTTGACCCACAAAATGAACTTGCTGTTTTGATTCTTCTGGCATAAACACAATACAAAGAATATTTTTTTCGTACATTCTTATGATACACAAACTGCACTATCATTTGCATGTATAACATTTTTGTGTGAAATGTGCTAACGTATTTTCACAGAAGGTTTACAGATTAACATGGATTCCATGGTGATTTGGAAAACCTTATTGTATGGAAAAAATGTTGACAGTAAATTTGAAAAACATTTTGCAGAGGAAATTTAAAACCTATCATCTCTTTTTTCTTAACTCGTTTCTTGTAGTGTACAGATGTAGGTGGAGACACACACTTCATCATCTTGACATTTAAAGCTGTCCTGGAGCTGTGGCTGTGCTGTCCAGAATGAGGACACTTTGTGACTGGCTGGATGGAAAATTACTTTTTAAGATAGCTCTAAGGTTTTATTTTATTGTGTGTGGTGGTGACGAAACACTGATAATAAGATTAGCCATATAATTCAAATAAGCATTACTGAGATATGAATCTCAGTAATGAAATCCTGTATTTTTCATATAGTAAATCTAAACTGTTAGTTTTTGATTTTACATGACAGCAAATAACTTATTGTTGTCACTTTTGTTATATAAAGTACAGTATATGTGAACATTTTATGTAATATACACTACTGTTCAAACGTTTGGGTTCACATGAAAAAGTCCTTATTTTTGAAAGAAAAGCATTTTTTGATTGAAGACATTAAATTATTTAGAAATGCAGTCCAGACATTGTTAATGTGGTAAATGACTATTCTAGCTGGAAACGGATGATTTTTAATGGAATATCTCCATAGGGGTACAGAGGAACATTTCCAGCAACCATCACTCCTGTGTTCTAATGCTACATTGTGTTAGCTAATGGTGTTGAAAGGCTAATTGATGATTAGAAAACCATTGTGCAGTTATGTTAGCACATGAATACAAGTGTGAGTTTTCACGGAAAACATGAAATTGCCTGGGTGACCCCAAACTTTTGAACAGTAGTGTATGACAGGATTCCAGCTATATCATCTAGTCATAAAAATCCATGTCATAAAAACTATGAGTGAGCGAACAAAGCAGAATAAAATGTAACAGTATTCACTTGTTGACTAATGAATGAACATAGAGTTGATTGAGCAAAATCTGGTCATTTGTTCTGAAAGTGAGATCATCATCAACTGTCAACACTGGCCAACAGCGACATGTCTTTCATCATTTTGTGCACGTTCCACCTTAGTAGCAAACAAAACTTTTGAATTCACATTTTAATAACATTCAAACCAGAGGAGCTGGTTCAGCAGCTCTATCACTGACTGCTGCCAAGACAAACTGTATGACTGCAGTCCTGAGATGACAGCTGTCACTGTGGCTGTAGCCATTGTGATTCTGGCTGCAACATATGAATTTTTAATGGTTGTAACATTAATTACATACAGCATCATTGCTTCTGTATCTGCAGAATGTTTCCCAAAACTGGCACTGTGTTATAATTGGACAGCACCAACACACCAACTCAGGTCAGGACAACACATTGCAAGGGAATGCAAAACTTATACAAAAGTAGTCTTTGAATGCATAATTTTTAATTTACCCTACTTTCCCTCCTGACTGCTTATTCATTTACCCATTTCTCATTTTTCACTTACAAAAATGAATAAGAGTGGGGTGTAGAGCAGCATGACAAATAGTATGTAAAAAGCAGTTGAGACCCTTGTTCAAGTTGCCTTACTAAAACATGGGACTTAGGAATTGTATGATTCTTTGTGTTTCCTACACCCAGTTGAACTAAATTTGTTGGCTTTCTGACACAAACTTGTTTCTTCAGCACAGTCCACAGATTCTTGATGGAATTTAAGTCATAACTTTAGGTTGACCAGTCTAAAACCTTAATTCTAACCTGATTTACCCATTTCTTCACCATTTTTGATGTATGTTTTGGATCATTGTCTTGTTGGAACACCCAACTACCTCCAAGACCCAACCTTCCTGCTGATGATTTTAGGTTTTGCTGAAGAACATAAAGGTACGGTAATCCTCCTACTTCGTTTTTCAATTTGTTTTGTGTAAAGCACCAATTCCACCGGCACCAAAATGTACCCAGAGCAGAATACCACCACCAAGATGTTTTACAGTAGACATGCTGTTCTTGGAGTGAAAGGCTTCACCTTCCTCCTAAGGCCTTTTCTTTATCTTTGTCTTTAAGATATGCAGCAAATGTCAGCCAAACCTTTACGTGCCATTCCTAGAGGAAGGTCTTCCTTCTTGTATGGTGGCCTCTCAGCTCATGGCAATGGAAAGCATGTGTGACTGTTGACACTGGCACCAATGTTCCAGCAGCTTCCAAATCATTGCAGACCTGCTTTTTTGGTGTTTCTTGGTTGACTTTTCATCATCCTGACAAATTGTCCCTCAGCAGCAGGTGATAGTTTGTGTTTTCTTCCTGATCGTAGGAGTGACACTACTGTATCATGCACTTCATATTCATAAAGAACAGTTGGCACAGTTGATTTTGGGATCTGTAGCTGCATTGAAATGGCTCCAAGTGATTTTCCTAACTTGTTCAAGTCAATGACATTTCAGACCTGTGCCAAGCTCCTCAGACTTCCCCACTGTAGTCTTGGTGGCTAAGTCTGAGTGTGTCAAATGGGGGCTTACTGTATTTAAATTGGCTCTGGGAATCATCAGCTACAGTCAATTGTAATAACTCACAAGAAGCTAAGAGGTAATTTCACTCATAAAATTTGTACACAGCTATCTGCGTCACTAAATTGATACCTTGAAGGGCTGCATGTATATTTTTGACCCAGCAGATATTGTCATATTTCCAGAAGACTTATAATAAATCTATGAAAGAACCAAAATGCATGATTGTTTCTTGTGACGAAGACAAACATTTCAATGATTCCACCATAGAAATTTAAGAATTATAGGAGTCATTGGAAACTAAAGACTGTCATGATATACATGGTCTCTACAAGTTTATGTAAACTTGTGCTGTTGTGTTGGATCATTGCAGGGATTTTTGCAGGATGAACTGTGCATCCTGTTATTTTATGAACGCCTGTAACCTAGTTTTGGATCCTGCACCAATATTTTGTAAGCATGATCAGGTTAATGCATTACGTGCTTAAGTTAATGCTGACACATAGCTTCATTTTAAACCAATAAGATTCATTGCATTTTCCAATACAGCTGCCTTTCTTTTTTTTTGCGTTAAACATTCCCACAGCATCCGCTCTACAGTGACACACAGCCCACAACATATGCTGTCAGAGTATAAACTTAATCCATACAGAGCATCTCTCACCACACTCATTTCCAAATGAGATTTAAGCTGCACCCAGTTTAGTGGTATATTAGCACCGTTTCTCGTACTGCAGACATGACTCACACAGCATGTATTTAGACAGGAAACCCATTTTTGTTTTGTAATAAAACATATTTCAGATATAGTTTAATGAATTATTTTATAAATGAATATTTTGAAAACTGCATTAATATTTTTCAATGAGCGATATATCATATGACTTTGTCTAATGTGAAAGTTACCATTCATGGTGATGGATCCACAAATAATTATCACTGACGGTGCAGCTGCTCTCTCTTTTTTGGCCTCTTTGAATGATTTTTTTTCCAGGTTTTTGCTGGGTCTGGATTACTTGCTCCTTGTGGATCCTCCAGCTGGGACGTCTGCATTTACTGAGGATCTGTGTAAAAACTGAAAATTCTTTCCTTTTCTTTTTAATGCATGTGTTTGTGGCTGCAACCCCCTGTTGGATGCCTTGATGGTGCTTTGTTCCACTGCTTAAATTGCAGGTTATTTAGTTCTGGTACCATAATAATGCTATGATGTCAGCTTTATATTTATTGGATGTTATTTTTATTTTATCCTCTTTGATGGTTGATTTTCACAAGGCAACACTGATGAAGGCAGCTGTATACTTATATCAGTCACAACATTAAATCCAGCTGCCTGCTACTGTGTAGGTCAGTGGTCACAAACCTTTTTCAAGCCAAGATCACTTTTCATGTCAGACAACAATCAACAATCTACCATCCATTTTAGATTTACTTTACAGCTTTTAGATTCTAAAATTTAGAAATACAGAAATCAATTCCTGACTCATGTTCTATTGTTTTACTGTCAAAAACATTCTGATCATAGTAAGAATGATACACCCCAGCACAAGACAAATCAACCTGGACCGCTGCCCTTTTTAAGTGCATCATAGTCACAGTCAGTGTGATGGTTGTGCATGCAGCCCATCAGTTAATGCACTGTAGTTGGGCTCATAGTTGAAGACACCTGATCTCACACAGTCAGCAAGGAGTCTGTCAGTCAGATGGGTCCTGTGCTTTGATTTTATTATTTTCATGTGTGAAAACGCCACCTCAGTGATACATGGAGCCAAAATAGGAATTGACCTTTACAGCACAGAAGGAGAGAAGGGGAAACGTTTCTCTGTTTACAAGACCCCAAGAGTGTCTGTCATTAGCCCTTGCCTGCAATTCAGTGTCATTTTGCAGTTTAATGATTTCCATGTCCCTCCCTTTGATAAGGAAAACATCTCCTGAAGCTTAGCAGTGACTGCCTCGAAGTCTTTGGGAATGAATGGGTTGCTAATGAATCTCACAATGTCAAATTCAGCCCTCACTTTATCCAGATGGACACAGAATTGTTCAGGGTTGGCTTCTCTGACATTATTTGAAAGTCTCTTCAGGTTTGGGAAGTGTGTGAGTTTTCCATTTCTCAGCTGAGAAATCCACAGACTGAGTTTGTCCTTAAATGTGCCGACAGCGCTGATCATGTGCGTTACATCTCTGTCTTTACCCTGCAACTCTGTGTTGAGCTCGTTCATTTTGGCTGTCAGGTCTGTCAGGAATCCCAGATCATGCAGCCTCGCATCATCTGACAGTTCTTCATGATGCTCTTAACGTGATTCCGGAAATAAGAGGATCTCAGGCAACAGGTCAATAAAACACTGCAGGACTTTTCCGCGACTTAACCAACACACTTCAACAAGCAGAAGCAAATCACCATAAACTATGTCAACCTCACCCAGCAATGACTTGAATAAGTGGTGCTACAGTCCCTTTGCTCATATTGAATTCATCAGCGTCATTACATGAGAAAAGTTCACAAATTTACTAGCAAGAGCTTGCTGGTGGATAACACAGTGGTAATTGACAGTGGGAAATCAGGATCTTTGTGGCACAGTGCAATAAACCCATCATGTGTGCCAACCATTGTTGGTGCCCCATCTGTTGAAATAGCAACCAATTTATGAATGGGAATATTGCTGTTGTGCACATACCGTATGAACTTGGTGAAAATGTCCTCACCCCTTTTCCTCCTTTAGTGGTAAAAGAGTCAGGAAGGCTTCCTCCCACAGTCCAAAAATATGCTGAGGTTAATTGATTATTCTAAATTGCCCATAGGTGTGAATGTGAGAGTGATTGTTTGTCTCTATATGTAGCCCTGTGACAGACTGGTGACCTGTCTAGGGTGTCCCCTGCCTTCGCCTGAGTCAGCTGAGATAGGCTCCAGCCCCCCTGCGACCCTAGTGAGGATTAAGTGGTGTATAGATAATGGATGGATGGATGGATTTTACATTACATATTTTTTCTATTATTATTATTTTTTTATTATATTTTTTAAGATCAGCTTTTAACTGGGCAAAGATCTACCTGTTGATCATGATCAATGGGTTGACGACCACTGATGTCGGTCCTCCTCATGCCACCAAAACATCTCTGACCTGTCAATACCTAGACTCAAAGACCACTGAATGCATCCAGTACGTATCATAGGTGCTAAGTGATAAAGTGACATCTACATTGATGCAGGACCCAGGGCTTCCCAGCAGAACATTGCCCAGAGCATCATACTGCCTCTGCCGGCCTGCTTTCTTCCCATACTGCATCCTGCTGCTGTCTCCCACTCACCCGGCCGTCCTCATAGCATAAAAGAAAACGTGATTCATCTGACTGGATCAATTTCATCCATTACTCTATGCTCCAGTTCTGATGCTCACATGTTTGTTGTATTTGCTTTCAGTGGTGAATAGAGGTCAGCAGGGACAGTGGCTGGTCTGCAGCTACACAGTTGGATATGCAGCAAGCTGTGGTGCTCTGTGTGTTCTGACACCTTTCTAACATCTACTAACCAATGCACTGAGATGCTCTGACCCAGACACCTAGCCATCACAATTTGGTCTTTGTCAAAGTTGCTCAGCTCCTTAAACTGATCATTTTCCCAGTTTCAAACGCATCGACTTTACTAACTGAATGTTTACTTGCTAACAGATGTCACTGTAATGAGGTAATCAGTGTTATTAACCTTACCGGGCTGACTGATCGGTGTGTAAAATCCACAGTTAGTAACATTACGAATAAGCTGCTGTGGGGAGATGGAGGAATGTGAGCAGACCTCTCTGATAATCCTTTAAATATACCTCCTCTTCCTCATGTCATGTCTGAGAGTGTAAAATCCTTCTTAAACATGCCTCCTACCCATGAGAACATTTTCATTTCATCAGTGAAGTGGAGTGGATTAAAGTGAAGCTTCAGAACTGCACCAAATACTCTCCCATCAGGCCCTGCAACATGGAGCGAGCTGTGTAAATAAAGGCCGGACCTAATAATACCTGTATCTGTAGGTTTGTTCAGTATCATGCTCACAGCCACAGGGAGCAGACTGAGAAGTTATTATTCCCACAACACAAGCTGCTAAAAATAGACAAAACTGGAAAAAAAGGGTTACAAAAATTTACAGATGGTTTCAGTTCAGTCAAAATAATCATCTCAAATCACTGAACTTTTTCTTTATTAGAACAGGCCACCATGTTTCTGGAACCTAAACTTCAAAAGAGTAATAATGCTGGGGACATCACAGATGGCTGCTGTACGACCATCAGATATTTTGGCAGAAGCAAAGGAATATTGCGACCACTAACTGATACACACTCCAAGAATTTAGATGTCACATTTGACTCCAATGTTTGCCTCACTCCATTAGCTACTACCAGGATTTGAATTTAGAATCTAGCATAAAATGAGGGTCTGTGTTATCAGGCTCTGCAGTGAAGCCTACCATGAAACAATTGCTGAAATTAATAATAATAATGAATTAATTAATAATTAATGCATTATTATTGTTAGAATAATGAATTAATAATTAAAATTTAATGAATTATTAAACTGTGAACAGTGAAGCAATTGAATACTAATGGGTCACTCCAGAATAGGACATTTTATAACCCACCCATCAAAGTTCAAATAACCTATGTACCAAATAGCAAAACATGCATTTGTTGTGTATATATATATATATATATATATATATATATATATATATATATATATATATTATATATATATATATATATATATATATATATACATATACGTGTGTGTGTGTGTGTATTTATATATACACACACACACACATCAATATATGTACATATATATATATATATCTTTTTTTTTTTAAATATATATTTTTTTTAAAATACCAAACAAGTCTGGAGGTATATATATATATATATATATATATATATATATTTTTTTTTTTTTTTTTTTTTTTAAATATATATTTTTTTTTAAAATACCAAACAAGTCTGGAGTTCCCCCTAAAATGCCATTGTCTCTTGTCTCACCCCCCTGATGACTAAATTGAATCTCAAATAATACACTGAAAATTAAACCAAAACCTCCTGTTTTTGGTATTGTTTTTTTCATTGATATTTCTTGTAATTGTGGGAACATTTTTAAATCAATATAATATTTCAAATGATAATTATTGTACATGGAACACGTGTCCCACAACATGCGTGGAACCCTGTTAGCATCACCTTGTTAGCTGGTAGAAGAAGAAGAAAACAGTAAATCACATGAAATGCTGGAATTAACACCATCAAACAAGTTTTCCAAAAGAACAAGTAGAGCAAAGCTATGTCCTCTCTTCTATTTTTCATATTTTCATAACATTGTCAGCCTTGACTGAATGACTCACTCCCTCATGCAACCCTGATATGCAAATTATCAGGATAAGACAAGTTCTTTTTAATTTTTTCGTTACTTTTTTCCATCAGTAAGTTTGTCCTCTTGGTCAGCAGTAACAGCTAGCTAAATATCTAGCTTCTATTCCTGAGAAAAAGCTAAAGCAAACAACAAATAAAACATGGAATAAAAATGGTACCTCTGATGTGTAAGCTGAGCCAATCAAGCCTTTGATAGTTTATTACTTATTATTGATGAATATGGAGCAGAAAATTGTAAAAGAGAAGGTTTATTTTTAAAAATTTAAGCCCAAATGTCCTCCAGTTCTGGTATGACCCTTAAAGTAAGTATTTAAATAAGGTGACAGTACAATATTTTTTAGTAGTTTCAAGACACATTTTGTACCACACTTTTATATCCCATCCATCCATCCATCCATCCATCCATCATGTACTTCAAGCATCAGATGTTTGAATTTCAAGCAGTAATCACTTCAAGTTGACAGCTAGATAGGCTAGAAATGCAGCCTTCTGAACAACTAACTGGAGGAGGTGTTTTACACCAGGGAGCTGTACAAACTTACATTGTAGACAGCTGTGATTCAAGGATAACCTGCTGTAACTGGTGAATGAGGACAAACCTACTATCTCACTCCCCAACTTTGATCTTACTGCCTTTTGTCCACCAGTGAGTGTAAGTTGCCTTGTGTAATGAGTTTGTTATAGTAAGTATAACTTTCGCAGCTGTAAAGTGTTACAAATATGCAACTTAACAGTCAGAATACTGCTGATGTTTTGCAAGATTCTAAAACTGTTCATTTTAAATACGTGGACTTATTTTAATCATTTAAATTTGGTTGGGGGATTAATAACAGTTTTCTGTCATGGGAGAGACCGCTTTACACAAACTTTCACAATATTTTCTATTAGGTTTATCAAAAATATAATCTGTTTGTAAATTAGTTATATAATGGCCATTTTTTGAATACAAGGTTGTGTGGTAATATTAGGACACAAAGCTGTCATATTGCTGGATCATCTGATGCTGCTATCCATGAGTAAACATGTCTTTACAAAGATGGTTCAGGTTCCCACTGGTCTTATGTCCATCCTTGTGTGTTGTGGCCCAAATAGTTCTCTTCCACTTCTCGGTTCCCCTCAGTAGTGGTTTCTTTGCAGTATCATCACTATGATTGGCAGATTTACACTGCCTACTCCCAATATCTAAAGGCTGAGATGTGTCTGCTAAACTCTGTGAAGCATTGATGTAAGCTGTAAACTGAGGCGCAGTTAATCCAAGATTATGAAGCTGCTGCCTTTAATGAACTGCTCCTCTGCAGCAGATGGAACTCGTAGTCTTTTTTCATGGGGTGGGCCTCCTGAGTCAATTTCATCACAGAGTTTGATGCTTTTTGCAACTGCTTTGAAGTAACTTTTAAAATTTTTGAAATGTTCCGGATTGACTGACACAGCGTTAAAAATAATTATATGGGGATGTATTGGTGGGGGTGTGATGCTTCAGGGATGGATAATACAGTTTGATCCATGAGTTTGAAGAATTTTACAAATTACAACAACTATGTTATCCCTTGTTTCAATAATCACATGCAACACAGTGAAATTATCCTATTCATACTACAAAATATTCCACTGAGAATGTGTGCATTTACACTACCGTTCAAAAGTTTGGGGTCACTTAGAAATGTCCTTATTTTTGAAAGAAAAGCATTCTTTGAATGAAGATAATATTAAATGAATCAGAAATCCAGTCCCGACATTGTTAATATGGCAAATGACTATTCTAGCTGGAAACGGCTGATTTTTAATGTAATATCTCCAAAGGAGTACAGAGGAACATTTCCAGCAACCATCACTCCTGTGTTCTAATGCTACATTGTGTTAGCTAATGGTGTTGAAAGGCTAATTGATGATTAGAAAACCCTTGTGGAATTATGTTAGAACATGAATAAAAGTGTGAGTTTTCATAGAAAACATGAAATTGTCTGGGTGACCCCACACCTGTGAATGGTAGTGTTTTTGATTGGCCATTTCATTGCATTGCTGGGTCACATTTAGCTGATTGAGTTTATGTCAGTGAAAACACAGGATCAGTGACAACAGAATAGGTTAGGAAACGCAGTTCTTAGCAAAATTCCCACTGCTTGTACTTGTGGGTAACAGTGACCTTTAATAAAGAAAACCAACCACCCCCAGCATTGGTGCTTGTATTTCTTGTACTTATTGCAGACTTCTCATGCACATGTTGCATATCAGTCAGTGTGTTTTGCTGGAAGGTCAGGCAATGAGCATGTTAGTCTGCATGCAGACACTGCAGCCTTGCATGTCCTCAGCTTCATCGTCAACGGAAATCTGTATCTCTTCAGTGCATCCACTTTCACACTGCTAAAGGTCGATGTGACTGTCTGTTTCCGCTCTTAATCCTGTTTATTCCCAAGAATATGTTTGTTACAGCACCTAGAATATACTGAAACAGCTGTAGCTTATGAAGCAGGCTGTCAGAAACTATTTTACTACCTCCCAACATGTTTCAGCTCCCTTACAGTCATGATCACAGTGACATACAGTATAAATAATTCTAACACTTTAATACATATGGGTCATTCCAGAATTGGAGGACATTTGGGCTTCATTATTTTTGAAAAATAAACCTTCTCTTTTACAATTCTCTGCTCCATATTCATCAATAATAGGTAATAAAATATCAGAGGCTTGATTGGCTCAGCTTACACATCAATGGTACCATTTTTATTCCATGTCTTATTTGTTGTTTTCTAACCCTACTCTAATCACAGTAACAGGGTTGCTAAACCATGCTAATGTTAGCTTTTTCTCAGGTATAGAAGCTAGGTATGAGTTTTGCTCGACCCAGTCTTCTGGAAAACCGTTTGATGATGTCAATTCCAGGATATCATGTGATTTATTGTTTTCTTCTTCTTCTACCACCTAAAAAGATTATGCTAACAGGGTCGTGTGCATATTGTGGGACACACACTCCATGCATAATTATTATTATTTAAAATATTCTCTTGATTTTAAAAAAATGTCTCACAATTACAGGGGACATCTATGGAAAAAAGACCAAAAAAAGGAGATTTAAATTTCATTTTAAATGTTTTATTTGAGATTCAATTTGGTCATCAGAGGGGTGGAACAAGAGAAAAATGGCATTTTAGGGGGAATTCCAGATTTATTTGGTGTTTTAAAAAATATTTTTAAACATTCTTTTCTCCTAGTTTTTTTCCCCGATTTTGTCTCAGGAAAAATAAATTTACACAACAACTGCATCTTTTAGTATTTTGTACGTGAATTTTTTAAAATTTGATGGGTGGGTCATAAAATGTCCTCCAATTCTGGAATAACCCATATTATTGGTGTGTACAAGCACATCAGATTTGTTTGCATTAATGTTTCCGTGGAAGTACAAATGTAACTGCTCATAATGCTATTACAAGACGCAACCACTGCAGATAATCAAATAATCACAGCGATTGTGAGGAACAGACAGAGAAAAGACTAAGTAGAAGTGACATAGGGTTTGTGAGTTTACTTCTTGGCAATCATTATTTCTTGTCTGCCTCCTTATTTTACTCCATTCCCTCTCTCTGCTGCTCTCTCTCTCCTTCTATCAGCTCCCTCTCTCTAGCTCTCTCTCGTTGACAAAGTAGATCTGATTGATCTAGTTCAGTGGAGGCCTGGAGGCGCTTCACTGTGCTGGGTGTCTTCTGTGTGAAAATTTGACTCACAACGTGGACAGATAGCCAGCCAGCCAATTAGCCAGTTAACAATGTAACATTCAATTAGCCAGTGAGCCAGCCATAGCTTGTAACGAGGTTCCGTATTTGGTACATGATGTAAAAATAATGCTGTATATATGGTCCCCCTACATTTAAAACAGAAGTGTCATTTTACTCATTTTTCTACTGTAAATAAATTGCATAGAAAGAGCTACAGCCTCTCAGTACCTTACAACTATCCCAGCCCCACGGATTTCTACTTTGACTGTCTTGTCCTCAAAAATATTTAATTTAATTTGTTGTAAAAAGAAATTTTGCTGAAATACTTGATGATTGTAGCTTTTACCCAATGATACTCAAACAGGAGGAGGCGGAGTGTTTGGTGTGGACTATTTTCAGCAGCGGATTCATCCACATTTGATGCTCTAGTGACAATTTGGGGCAGCATTATGGTAGAGCCTAATTCTGACCCTAACGGTGTATGAGGGATTGACTCAACGCATACTACAGCTCATAGTAAGGAAGGAACATGACAGTCAGTGCAACAACATAGCTCACTTATGTGTTTTTATAGTTTAATAAATCTCAACTGTGGCATAGAAAAAATACTAAAGCACTCAGAGAGTGCAGTACTCCACCTGGGCTGTTCGTTAGTAAATGGCCACAATCTATGTTGCCATTTAATAGACATATGTCCACAAACAAAATGATACTGATACTGAATTGTTTGACCTAAATATGTAGTGAGCGGAGGGAATTGGCGGGACTCAGAAACACCCCCACAATTTTATCAATTGTTCCTTGTATCATTTCCGACGGATAAGTCCCGATAAGTCCGCAGTGGTCGATTTGTAGTAAGATAGCAATCATGTGATCGTCAGCAGGCAGCTGACGGAGCGTTCACTTGTTGTCATGGTTACAGTGACCATGCCGTAATCAGTGATACAGAAATTTTTGAAAAGTTTGTGTATCCAGACTATAAGCCACATTGCTGCCAAAATATAATCACTTGGTTCGTGTATCATTTCTTACCTTACCTGAAAATTTCATCTAAATCCATTAATCTGTTTTTGAGTAATATTGCTAACAGACAGACAGACAAACCAATGCCGATCGTCACATAACTCCGCCGAGGCTCTGTCTCCGTGGTGGAGTAATAAGATACAACATGCTGTGGATGCACATACAATACTAATACCAACACAAACATTCATTGTTGGCTTTGTTCTCTATTAGTAGGGAGGAAAAAAGGGGAAATTAAAGAATATTATCAATTTTGAAGTTCTATTCGCATCAAGGGGCATGAAGTGTTATGCAGCGCTTGCAATCAACACTGGATATTCTAAATGTTGAAAAACAGGAGCAGAAATGGAGCTTAGAGGTAGAGTAAGCCATTCTAATCCAATACAGTTTTTGTCAAATTCAGTAAATATCTCCTTACAGTTCACTTGCTGTCAGCTAAAAAGTGTGAGCTAAAAAACTCTGGTTGTTCCAAAGATGTTAAGTGTGGTAAAGTTCAGTTCAAAAAGGACCCAAATGCAAGACCCATCAGGCAGGGTGCAAAAGCAGACGTGAGCTTTGTTATCAAGGGAGTGTTGAGGACTGTGCCCCGAAGTGAGATTCTGGGTTAGTGAGATAAATTGAGCTTAAAATGTGAGTTTTTAGTCTTACAAAGATGGCTCTCTTTTAACCCTGCTAGATCACCATGGCAAGTGATGCTAGAGATAACCTGGTCCAGAGCAGGTTGTGTTCAGAGTTTCGGATTTAAATTCTCATATTCCACATTCTCAGCTGAGGGAATATGTTATTTATGCAAAACTGTTGAGTTGAACATTAGTAATTGTACTGAATGAAGCTGTGCAGTGACAGTATTGCACACTGCGCAGATCGTGTTGCAACGAGATCCCAACATGTATTGAGGCAGATGATGCAGATAAGTTAATGAAATAAATCAGGAGCATCTTGTCTCAGGGTGATTCTGAAAAACTAGTCCATGCATTTGTAACTTCTAGGTTGGACTATGGCATTTTCTTGTTTTCAGGACCTCATATTTAGTCTCTTCAAAACCTCCAGCTGATACAAAATGCTGCAGCCAGACAGGAAGTAGTGAAAGAGTTCATATTTCTCCTGTACTTTAGTCTAAGCTGGGGATCAAGGTACATGTAAAAATTATTCAGGTAAGTAAGGTAATGTTAATCCTTCAATATTAGATTAGGTTCCACCTAAACTAACAAACGGTGCATGTAAACCATGTCATAGACACAGAACAGACCTAATACCTGTGGGAACAGGAAATAGACTTTTATTTAATTGAGAATTGTTCTGCAGTGTTTCTGGGTTTCTCCTGACTGACGATCTAGTTCATGTTGCATCCTTATTCCACTACACTTATGAAAAAGAGTTAAGCAGGAGAGATACATAGACATTGTTTAGAATGTATTCTGTTTGGAGGCTTTTGTGTTCAGACGATCACGCTCAGAGGATGAGATTCCCTCCCATCAGACCACAGCACGGTATCCTGAAAGAAGCTTTTGTGTCTGCTTTTACATCTGTCCAGCAAGACTGTGGATTATAACTGGCACGTGGCTTGTTTTTTTATGAAAATGTGTCCTCCCTGACATGTTCTTAATGGCATGGCAGAGTAGAAAAATTGCAATTGGACAAAGGAAAACTAACCGATGTGTGTTATTTGACACTGATAATGACAATGAGGGTAATACATGTTGTGAGAGTCTTTGTATTTGGAATTATACATTGCGTGCTAAAAGTGCGTTTCTCATTCGTGCAGTGACAGAAATTTGTCGCCCTGCTTCCTTCATGTCCTTTTAATCTGCCTGCAGTGGTTGGTTGGTACTAGGAATGCAATACGAAGCTGCTCACATTTTCTGTTAATGTCAATAAATCAGTATTCATATCTGTGTTTGAATGCTGGACGTAGCTGTTTCTCATACCAGTGGTGGAAAAATGATGAGACATATTTTGTATAGAAATTCCATTTAAACTGGGTTGAACTAAAGGCTATAGAATTGTTGAAGTCAGTATCCAAGTATTAAAAACAGAAACTATGAGTCAGAATTGTATTCGGTCATATTCCATGATTTAAAAACTGGAGGCTATGTTTATAATGAAAGGAGGCTAAGATTAAAGCAAAGTTGATAGTATGATTAATAAACTGAGAAAGCTACAGTATTGACAAAAAAAAAATTACTATAATACCTCATTGGGCCCTATTGAAATTAAAACTAGAAAAGCACTCAGAGAGTCCAGTACTCCACCAAGGCTGTTCATTCCAGCATATGGCATTGTCAGAAATGCAGCATTTGTTTATTAGTTATTGATGATCAGAAATCACGGCAACATAGAATGTGGTCATTTAATATAGATGTATCCACAAACAAATGACCTTGCGCTAAGTACAGGCGTGTCTTATGCATGTGTACGTTATGTATGGATACCGAATCACGTGACCTAAATATGTAGCGGGCGCCAGGGATTGATGGGAGTCGGAAACACCCCCACAATTTAATCAATTGTTCCTTGTATTATTTCCAACAGATAAGTCCCAATTAGTCCGCAGCAGTGGATTTGTAGTAGGATCGCAATCATGTGATCATCAGCAGGCAGCTGGTGTAGTGTTCACTTGTAGTCATAGTTAGAGTGACGCCATGTCGCTATCTCGCAATGATACAGAAATCTTTAACGAATCCGTGGATCCACACTATAAGCTGTATCACTGTCAAAATCTAATCACTTGTGTCATTTCTGACCTTCCCTGAAAATTTCATCCCAATCCGTCACTCCGTTTTTGAGCAATGTTACTAACAAACAAACCAATGCCGATTGTCACATTACTCCACTGAGGCTCCTCCTCCTAGGTGGAGTAACAATGATTCAGGTCTTTCCTATTTCCTTCATCTGTTAAGTTAGGCACAGTCAGACTTTAATAGGCGATCATAGGTAATAGGAAATCTGACTATTGTTCCACAAGTGTTATTGTGGAGCAATAGTCAGATCTCATTCTAACCAACCACTCGGTTGAAAACTGTTAAAAGGTATTGACAATGAACCTCATTGAATGTCAGTATTGAATATCCACCTAGCTGCGTCAAAAGACCTGCTGCCCTGTTGACAAACCTTGCTAATGCTGCACAGACAATGATTACCTGCATACTATGATACAGAAATAAACTGATGATTATGAGAAAACATCTTCAGTTATAAGGAGGGTCTTTTTAAAGATGATTTCTGAATGGATTTCTGGATGCTGAAGTTCTCTAAAATTCCCACTGGTTGTTCTGTGCTTTGATATGACTGGCTATGAAGACACTGTGTCAGAGTCAGAAGAGTAGGAGAAGTAAAGGAAATCCTTTGTTTAAACTGAATCTTTTCAAAGTAGTTACTTACTGGAGGTCAGCCACCAGTGACACACTTCCAATTATAGTACAATTACAATTAAAGGGCAAAGTGAGACATACTTGGTAGTGATGAGTGCTTTGCCTCAGTTGGGTACTGTTGACACAAATTATTCACTGAATGATAAAATGGAAAAAATTGTATTTTCACTCTGGTTTTTACCTCATCCTGAGCACAGCCCTGCAGTCACAGAGCAGTGATGCAATATGAGGTGAAGCCCTTCAGCACAGCAGACTCTCTGTGGTTTAGGTTTGCTAATTAATTAGTTTCAATTAGTGTCAGTGTCATGCTGTTCTGATCGCATTTAAAATGTCTTATTAACATTATCAGAAGAAGCTAATGCCTTTAATATTAAGCTATACAGGAATGCAAAATAATAAGTGCCTAATCTTGCTTTTTTATTTATTTATTTATTTATTTCTACATATTTGGACAATTAAACATTTATTCCTCTCTGAAACAGTGCTCATTAATGAAGGGGATCTTGTCACACAACACATAGCATTAATATGTTATTGTCATGGATTCTACTAGAACCTCTAGCTCCCCCCTAAAGCCCCTTACCCCTCCGGCTATTCCCACATGCCCCTATACTTAGTCCTCCCACTGCAGTCTCCGCCAGCACACACTCCTACTGCACCACCTGTCAGCCTATCAGAACGTCTACCTGTTCGCTGCCATACACCTGGCACTCATCAGCTCATTTGCACTCTGTATATATACCAGTCAGTTTACTACACTCTTTGCCAGATATTTGTTTGTGCTCCTGCCTGCTTTGTATCTTATCTGTTTGTATGTTTTGCCTGTTTTTATGTCTGTTTTTGTTTCTTTGTTTTTGCTCTGTGTTATGTGACGATCATCATTTGTCTGTCTGTGGGCAACATTACTCAAAGACAGATTAATGGATTTCAATGACATTTTCAGGGAAGATCAGAAATGATTAGATTTCGGATTTCGGCAGTGATGCGGGTTATAGTTTGGATCCACAGATTTATTAAAGATTTCTGTATCACTGCGAGTTAGCGGCACTGTAACTATGACTACAAGTGAACACTACGTCAGCTGCCTGCTGATGATCACATGATTGTGATCCTACTACAAATCGACCGCTGCAGACTTCTCTGGACTTATCTGTTGGAAATGATACAATTAATTAATTAAATTGTGGGGATGTTTCCGAGTCCCATCATTTCCCGCCACCTGCTACATATTTAGGTCACACGATTCGTTATCTGTACAAAACGTACACATGCATAATACATGCCTGTGCTCAGCGCAAGGTCATTTTGTTTGTGGGTACATACATATTAAATGACCACGTTCTGATTTCTGATCATCAATAACTAATAAACAAATGCTGCATTTCTAAAAAAAAAAATTAAAATAAAAAAATGCTACATATCTGACAATGCCAAATGAGGGAATGAACAGCCTTGGCAAAGTACTGCACTCTCTGAGAGTTTTTCTAATTTTACCTGTGCCTGCTACTTTGTTTTTTGGATCTTTGTCTGAGGATTCTGTACTTCTGCCTGGTTGGATTGATTACTGGTTTGAACTTTGGAATGAACTGTATTACCCTCTGCCTAATCCTCCAAGTAAAGATGTGATTAATGACTAGATGTGATTAATGACTGTCTGATGATTCTGCATGTGGATCCTACCAGGACTGTGATAGTTGTAGTCATTTTTATAATTTGAATTAAAAAAAAAGACAAATCAGTGACTGCATTGGTTGGCACTGAATGTTCGCATTTAATGTAGATCATCAGGCACATAAACACAAAAGGGCACTCAGTGACAGAAGTGTGTACAGAAACGCTCACTAGATATTTTCTTGTTTTTGGACCATTCCCTGTAAACCCTAGAGATGGTTATGCATGGAAAATCCCAGTAGATCAGCAATTTCTGAAATATTTTGACCATCCTCTCTGGCACCAACATCTATGCCACCTTCAAAGGTACTTAAATCCCCTTTCTTCCCCATTCTGACGCTCAATTTCAACTTCATCAAGTTGTCTTGACCACGTCTACATGCCTAAATGCATTGAGTAGTGGCCATGTGATTGACTGATTAGCTATTTGTGTGAACATGCAATTGAACATGTGTACCTAATAAAGTGGCTGGTGACTATGTGAAATGTTAAAAAAAAAAAAAAAAACAAGGACAAATTAAAAATGTAAAAATGTCAGATCTGTTGTGTGCCAAATTATAAAGTCCAAAATTTAAAAACAGGTGTGGTGTATTTTACGCCCTCATTAGACAATGAAAGTAGAGACAAAAGATAATTCATGGTTGTTGCTCTTGGACACCAAAATGTGGAAAAAATAAGTCCATCACACTATGTGCTAAAATATTGTATGTTCTTATAAAAGCTGCCATTTCTCGAAATAGTCAAACACTTGGAACAGATATGTAAATGTCATCCACACCTTTCACCATTTTTCTGATGCTCCTCCAGAAAAATAACAAACCAAATCTGTGTAACCTGCATGTTAATCCCTGATGAAACACCTTATTTCACAGCACTACCTACATCACATTGTGACATACTCACAACATTGCATTGCTGCAGATTAAGAAAGGAAAAAGTTACAAGGAAAGAAAAGAGAAAGAAGAAGAAAGGAGATAGCTAAGGCTGAGGTCCGTTTGCTGCTGCTAGTATTCACTGTGAAAATGCTATTACAGCCTGTTATAGCCTGGTGGCTGTGACTTTGCTGCTTGGTGTCTGTGTGTCTTGACAAGGACACAGTGCCTGGCAGCGACAGCTGGATAGAGACAGATAGCCATGGGAAATATCATTTCAGCTTGTTAAACACACACACAGTTGGGTTTTCTTTTTTTTTTTTTAAGTTATTTTTTTGGCCTTTTTGTGGGCTTTATTAGATAGGCGCAATGAGAGAGAGAGACAGGAAACAGGGGAGAAGAGTCGGGGGAAGACATGCAGCAAAGGGCCGCGAGCGGGAATCGAACCCGGGCCAGCTGCGTCAGGGACCAGCCTCTGTACATGGGTCACCCACTCAACGCGTTGAGCTATACGGGCACCCACAGTTGGGTTTTCATCACATAAGAGGGTATTACATTGGCTTGCACTGATCTTCTGGAGACTTCCTCCACTTCTCACCACATTACAGAAGCACAGCTGACAGTATCTACCTGCATTGTCTGGTATCGGAACTGCAACATCTCTGACCACAATAACTTACAACAACAAAAAAAGATCAGAACTTCTGTCACCTCCATACAACCTTATTTATGCTTGGTACCTGCACTTGCAAGGCCCTGAGCATCTTGAAGGAACTGACTGAACCCAGTTCCAGGAAGCCATCCTAACTTGACAACAGTTTCTTCCCTTAAGCTGTGAGGATCCACAGCAGCTTGCACAGACAGTCCAACACCTCCAATCCCCTCACATAAACTGTAGCACCCAGGACAAACACCTCAAATCACTTTCAAGACTGGAACACTCAGACAGCAATGACTGCACACACCACATGTCTTTGACCCTCTGTTGCAATCCACAGCTCTCTGTGGAATGTATGAGTTGCATTATTTAATGTGCAATTACTACTGAATAGGTTGTTTCTGAAAACAGTCTTGACTTTCCCTTAAGGTGGTGTGGTCTTTATGCCTGTTACGTTTTCTAGTTTTTATTATTTGGTTTGTTACACATGTACTTAAATGCAGATCCAGTAAAGTACTGTGGTCCAAGAGCAAAACATTGAATTTTCCTCCATGTTGCTATACACATAGTATATAACAGAGGTGAGTACATGCCCTGTGAAATATCTGTCATGGTCTTAGGCTTTGGTTTCTAGTTTTGTTTTGTTTTTGTTATTTACGTCTTTGTGTTTGAATCTCTTTGTCTATGTGTAGGTTAATACTTCCTGTTTTATTTTGAAATTGCCTTTCCTTGTGTGTCACTTGTGTTCCTCTTTTCCCTCACCTTTGATTGACTTGATTAGTTTCTCCTGTGAGTCGTCTCACCAAGTGTTTAAATAGTCTTGGTATTTCTTGCTTCAGTTGATGTCAGTGCTTTTGTTACCTTTCTAGATTTTTCGTTAATTTTTGTCAGCTCTCCATGCTTTTGACTCATGTGGACTGTGATTTGTTTTATATCAGCGTTTTCATTAAAACTCACCTTTTGTTTCTTAAATAATTGCCGTTGGTGTTTGCATTTGGGTCTTTACTCATTGATTAATGGCAAAATCACTTATATGTCAAATGATTACATACTGATTCCCTCTCAGTAATTACTAGTAAAATGACAAGTAGAATATTTTCTCTTCGAAAAAGATTACAAAAGCTACTATGGTGAATGCATAATCCTTGCAATTAAACATGTTAGTGGGAGTGTGGTGATATGGGGCTGCATGGGTGAAAAACGTGTTGGAAATGGCATTCATAGATGATACCATGAATACATGTGGATGCACTGAAACACTCACAAGATGACTCCCACTCTGTAGAGGCTTGGCAGAAGAGGAATAGTCCAGCATGATGATTCTAAGCCCACTGCCAAAATCAAAGTTTCTACAGAAGAACAAATAAAAACTACGACATGGACAGGTATGTCATCTGCCTTAAATCCATTGGAACAAAGTTGGAAAGTAGAGCAATACAACTGCACCAGCAAAAAGAAATTGAAAAGAAAATTTAACTGAAGAATGCTAAAACATCTCTCTAGAAATTTCTTCAACATTGTTATCCTCCGTGCCAAGAAGGATCAATGCTGTCATGAAAATTCCAACTGGACATATGGAATATTGACAAAAGACAAGACTCAGTCTCCAGTAAGGAACTGTATTGAGTTCCTACTGTGAGACCTGAATTTTTATAGCTGGAGATAATGCATCAGCTGGCCTTCTGTGTACCCTCACATTAGCAGGAGGAAGATGAAACTGGAAACTGGACTCATCTGACCATAGAATCTTCTTCTAATTCCCAGTGTGGACGGTCCCAATGGTAGCGTTTTCCATGATCGTCAGTGCCATGCCATGTCTCCCTACTGTCAATGGTGAGAGTGTGTGTCCGTGTGTGTGTGTGTCCGTGTGTGTGTGTGTGTGTGTGTGTGTGTGTGTGTGTGTGTGTGTGTGTGTGTGTGTGTGTGTGTGTGTGTGGGCGTGCTTGTGTGTGTAGTCGTGTGTGTGTATATGGAGGGAGGGGAGGATGGATTTTCTTGTTTTTAATGTTTTTAAATGTGTTGCATTTTAATTGTATGAGAAGTGCTATATAAATAAAGTTTGATTGATTGATTGGTCAATCACAAATTAGCCCACCCTCGATCATACCTTACTCTGTTTTATTCTAAATGAAACAATAACTTGCCAAATGAATCATCATGTAGTCTAAAAGAGACGGAAATAGAAATGGACTCTACAAAGTCATTAGGAAAAAGTTTACCAAGGTAACAACTTAAGGGAAAAGTAGGATCTTTCATCATAGATGTCTGTACAATCAGAAGCCAAGGAGTCATTTCCTGCTGCTTTAGACTGCATATATAAGGCACTTTTTTTCTCATTTATGCTACTTTTACTTTTATCCAACCTTGAAAGATTCAAATGCGTAGATCTTACTCTCCTCCTCAGCTCTGGCAAACCTATCATTGCTGGTTGACATAAAACATCACTAACACTGTAACAACACAGGAACGTTGCCACAGAAACCACATCGACAAGTCCAGTTTACTGCAAAATACAGAGATGTACCTGATGCTGATAGGATTAGTCAGCATTAGGTTGATTGCAATAGTCTTTAATTTATATGTACATGTGCCACACTTTAGCTTTAATGTTCATATTCCAATGCATATTCCAAGGCTGTGGTGGACCCATTGAAAACAGGTCTGTTTTTCTTCTTCTTTCTCTACTAAGCCCATTGGTGGGCAAATTTGTAAAACCACAGGTTACAGTTTATAGGTCATCACACCATACTCTCATGCCTTTCTCTGCCACCGTCTCTGACTCTCACTCCCTCCCGCCCTCCTCCCTTTAGCTTTTGAAGTGTTGAGCACAGAGAGATTATCTTCACTTTATTGTCAAAGAAGGGAATGTGATGATACGAGTGAAAATGTAACTAATCAGCAGCGGGCTGTAATCCACAGAGACTAGAAGGACAATACTGATGGAATCCAACTCTCCGCTCAGGAATGTATGACAGGACTGAAAAAGCGGCAACACTGGCCAGAGGAAATCTGATTAAATACTGTACACGCTATACTGGAACTCAAACAGTGCTTTGTCTCGCAGATTTTTAAAAAAAAAATTTTAAAAAATTACTTTCTCTTAACAATAACCACTGACCCTACTTATTATTATTTTTATATAGGACTCCAAATGATTGAGACATTTCCTGGTAAAAGGTTCAGAAAACTTTTACAAATATCAAAACAAAAAAAGTAAAAATTCAAATATAATTAACTTCTTGAAGACATAAATCAGACCTACTCATCCCTTAGGTGGTGCAACAGCACAAATGAAGTAGTTATCATAACACATGTCTCACTGTGGTTGTAAGGGTCATGGGTGTAAAGTTTCTTCTGTGGTGCCATGTCATGATACCAGGCTGAGCACCAATAATGGCTGATTCCAGGCAAAACCGGTCCAGCAGAAAAAGTTAAATCCCTACCCGCTTGACTTGTTGACAGTGTAAGCCTCAGACTGTTATATGACCTTTCTCTTACTGTGCTTCTAAGTGTAATATGTCAGGTTTTATGTTGAAGAGAGCAAAGGACTACTCGGAGGCTACTCAAGAGGACATCAATAGAGCAGAAAATCGGTGCTTTTATTTTCTGAATTTAATCAATGGGCATCAAGGCCTGCAATAGTTTTTTTCTGGGCCTGATTTTTATGCAGAATTTTTACTGACACTGAATTATAGAATTATCTTAGCACCACTACTTTGATCACAAAATGACAGCTGACATGTTTGATAGAGCATGTAATTTATTTACATCTGTAACTATTATGTTGGGGAAAAATGTGGAGGAAAAAAAAAGTTTACCTGCCAACTTCCACTAAACAGAGCAGTGGAATAGTCAAAACATTTTCCTTTGACCTCAATGAAAACTGTGTGCTTTAGCAGATGCTTTTATCCAAAGCACCTGAGAGTAAGATACAAGGAAGGCAGGCAGCACTAAGGACCTTGCCCAAGGGTTCTCACTGGACAACTCACCCTGACTGGGATTTAAACCATCAATCTCCTGTGCTAAAGTCAGAGGTGCTAAAGACTGAGCTATCCAAGTGCATAAAGTTTAACTCCTGGACTATCTCTGCATGATGGAGTTCATTCTACTTCAAGTGGAAAATTATGTGTTGCTGAGTCCATCAAAGCCACCTTTGAAGTGTTCACGTCATGACAGTTCATTTGTTGTTGAAGTTGAGTCTTAGCGGATTTATTTACACTCAAACATTGTCCACTGTCTTATGTGATGTGTTCTTTTTATTATGCGTAGATTTTTTAAATTTTATTTGAATTGCAACATTTGCAGCCATAAAATTGTTCAGTCTTGCCATCTATG
Source organism: Amphiprion ocellaris (assembly GCF_022539595.1). Lineage (NCBI taxonomy): Eukaryota > Metazoa > Chordata > Actinopteri > Pomacentridae > Amphiprion > Amphiprion ocellaris. The sequence goes on from NC_072775.1 coordinate 24,103,820, forward strand.
TTCTTCCTCACTGTCTAAAACCCTTTCCTAGCACATATCATTGCACCAAGCACTGAAAGTTATATATGAAGTATTGTTTTTATATTGTGGTTTCTTATGTTTACCAGTTTGACTAAAAATTACTTTGCTCTGGGAATTTAAGTGACTCTTTCTAATATGCAAAGTTGTCTCATGAAAGTTAAATATTTACACTTAACTGTAAGTTACACGCAACATTTGGATATTTATTTCATCCATATAATATATTCATCTGTTCATTTTTCCTGTTCAAACTTGTTGAAATCGATGCAGTTATTAATGTGCAATAAACATACGTCGAAGGCTCTTGCTACGTCTGTGTTTGTCGTCCATATCGGTAATGAATTTTAATAATAGCATGTTGTACCGTTTTGTAATTAAAGCAAAGAAATAATGATGGAGATTCTGGAAGAATTCAGATTAAAGTTTATATTCTGCCACTTACTGATTTTTCTTATCCTCAGCTATTTTGTGTTACCAAGTCAGTTCCCAGTTCAGTTCCACCACTCTCTGGGGCACTAAGAAGCCTTTGACACTGACCTCTAACAACAAACAAGCAATTGCAACAACAGTGACAAGTTTTTGTGCCTCTCCTTCCCTTCCTTCCTCCCTCTTTCCAGCTGACAAACAGTAGCGTGAGCTAGATAAAAAATAATGAGGTCTCTTCCCAGAACAGAGGAAGCTGACTCCAGCACAGATAGTTTTTGACTTGACAAGAGAACTTTTTGTCCTTCATCATTGAAATTGGCTGTGATTACAATGGCTTGCTCACTGATCCTCACCCTCAGGCAGCTGAAAGGGCTGGGGGTATTGGTGGAGGGAGACTTGAGGTTTTGATGTCACTGAAAACGTAGCATTCAGCAACCTCATCAAGCCCTGAAGATCTGCTGTATTATGGTAATGTGGGGCAGTAAAAGCCACACGAATAAAGGACCTTTATTTTTAAGTAAGTTGTTTTGGCTGTTGTTGACATCATTGTACATTCCTGACCAGAACACTGAAATAAAAGGATGTGTCCTAAGAGTCCATTTGTACATAAAGCATAAACAAGCAAGCTCCCAACTTAGGAGAACCGTGCTTTCTAAACCACGTATTTAGAAATTAAATCTAAAGTAAGAGCAGCAGAAACGGCAGATGCAATCATCCATGGCAGTAATAACTGTACAGTGTGAAAATAAACTCAATTGCAAGTTGTTAGATGATCATTTCTTTGCATTACAATAAGCAGTTACCTACACTACCATTCAAAATTTACTTAGAAATGTGGTAAATGACTATTTCAGCTGGAAATGGCTGATTTTTAATGGAATATCTACATAGGGGTACAGAGGCCCATTTCCAGCAACCATCACTCCTGTGTTCTAATGCTACATTGTGTTAGCTAATGGTATTGAAAGGCTAATTGATGACTAGAAATTGTGCTATTTTGTTAGCACATGAATAAAAGTGTGAGTTTTTGTGGAAAACATGAATGAAATTGTCTGTGTGACCCCAAACGTTTGAACGGTAGTGTATATGTTTACTCATTTTCAGAGAAACAAAATCCTCGGGTATTTTTGGGTCAAAACTGACCACTGCATTCAGCTTATCATATGTGTGTGTTACACAAGTAGGACCTAAAATAGGGACCACCAGCCCTTATAAGGAATAGGGTTCCAGTCTGAGGAAGATCCTTTAGCAATATATGGAATGTGGATGCCCAGTTTCTCACATGAAGAAGAATTCTTTATGCTGCACTTGTCAAATCATTCGAAGCAGGCCACTGTAAACTGAGTTAACTGTCATACTATTAAAAAGCTGTCACTTTAGTACCTGTCTCTGAGAGAGATGCTGGACAAACTCCCTCCTACCTCCATTCTTATACAATAGATCAATTTATCAATGACTCAGGGAGGTGTTAGTTTTATTTTACGGCCATAAAAGTCATAAAAGTTTTACAACAACAGCAGAAGTTCTCAAATTCTAATTAAGTACAGTTTTAATTCTCATGTTTTGTTTCTCCTCAATAAATCAACTGAGGAGCTGATTCAATTCGATTAACAGTGTGTGTGAAAGGAGTTGGAATGGAGAGGTTAAATGTTTAAATTCTACATCGCATTCTATTAAAAGCATGAGTCTGCCACTGACTCTGAGTAATACTGAACAACAACAACAACCAAAAAAAACCACAGAAGTCTTTTCTATTTATTCATTCCTGGATTCCTGTCAAAGCTGCACATGTAGTACTGAATTAACGTAAGACTTAGTCATGTAGCTTCATTATAAAGTGTTCCAGAAATGTCCTCAGACAGACAATAATAGTCTATGCACACAGAACACACTCACTCACACTGCTCACATTGCTGTTGGCTCTTTGACTCATCTGAAGCCTGTATCTGTAAAAAGCTACATTATCTGACTACATCAAGGAGAGCAGGATTATTTTCTGTGAATAACAATGAGGTAAAGCCTAAACTGCTACTGTACATCTCAGTATTTCTTTTGTTAGAGCGCACATGACCTTGAAAAGAAATTATGTTTGTATATTATATGGTTTTAGTTATTGTTCCTATTCCTTTATCAATAAATATAGTACTGTTCAAAGTTTCTACAACCTGTAATATTTGATTTGATATATTAGATAGTGGTGATGGGTGAACGTGCTTTTGTTAAGCAAACATAAATAAAGCTTTTCTGACGTTTTTTCTGTTTATTAGTGTGTACTATAGAGCATATTTGCAGTTTGTATTAATTTCCAAGTTAATACAAAATGATTCATTTCAAATTTTAATATCAGCTTAGAAATTTGAGTGAAAAGTTGAATCAGTGAAAAATATCCATGAATACCAGAATCTCTCAGTATCTACTGGCTGCCTTTCACTTTATTGACAGCAGAACTCAAGCAGCATGGATTCTACCAGTTTGGTGAGCAACCAGCAGATCACTGAAGTCCTGGAAGTTGCGAGGTGGGGCCTCCATGGATTGAACTTGTTTGTCCAGTACATTGTACAGATGCACAATTGGACTGAGATCTGGGGACTCTGAAGTCAAGCCAACACCTCAAACTCATTGTTGTGCTCCTCAAACCATTCCTGAACAGTTTTTGCTTTGTGGCACGATGCATTATCCTGATGAAAGAGGCCACAGCCATCAGGGTTTCCATGAAAGGATGTACATGGTCTGCAGCAGTGCTTAGGTAGGTGGTATGTGTCAAATTAACATCCACATGGATGGCTGGACCCCAGGTTTCCCAGCAGAACATTACCCAAAGCATCACATTGCCTCCACTGTCTTGCCTTCTTCCCATAGGGCATCCTGGTACCATGTATTACCAGGTAAATGACGCACCCGGCCATCCATGTTATGTAAAAGAAAACATGATTCATCAGACCAGGCCACCTTATTCCATTGTCTGTGGTCCAGTTCTGACGCTCACGTGTCCATTATTGGTCTGTCGGTGGTGCACAGGGATCAGCATGGACACTCTGACTGGTCTGTAGCTATGCAGCCCCATACACAACAAACTGTGTTCTGTGTATTCTGACACCGTTCTATCAGAACCATCATTAACTTCTTCAGCAATCTGAGCAACAGTAGCTCGTCTTTTGGATCAGACCACATGGGTCATCCTTCCTCCCCACATGCATCACTGAGCCTTGGCTGTCCATGACCCTGTCGTCAGTTCACCACTGTTCCTTCCATGGACCACTTCTGATAGATACTGACCACTGCAGACCAGAAACACCCCACAAGAGCTGCAGTTTTGGAGATTCTCTGATGCAATCATCTGGCCATCTGATAATTTGGTCCTTGTCAAACTGTCTCAAATCCTTACACTTGCCCATTTTTCCTGCTCTCCAGCAAACATTGCTTTTGTTCCCTGCTGACGATATTGAATAAAGTTATTTTTCTTTGGTACCGTATGGTCCATGTGGTGTTTTTTATGTGCTGGAGTGAAATAAACAGTCAATGCCATGATTGAACATTATCACCTTGAGATCGCTGTGTACTGAAAACAGTCTCAAAAACACAGACTGAACTTTAACTATCTCATACATGTTTGTGCGTGCATGAGTGTCCACTGGATGCTTGAGCTAAGTGTTTCCCCAGCTCTTTTCAGCTCTTCTATCTTTACACACCAGTTCCGCTGTTCTTGGACTATGCTGCATCTCTGAAGCTGCAATTCACTTTTAAATGTATATGAATGCCAGTGATTGTGAACATCCATCCATTATCTGTAAACCACTTAGTCCTCATTAGGGTTGTGGGGGGGCTGGAGTCTATCCCAGCTGACTTAGGGTGAAGACAGGGGACACCCTGGACAGGTCACCAGTCTATCACAGGGCTACATAGAGAGACAAACAATCACACTCACATTCACACCTATTTTCCGACAATAATCATTCAAATCTACTGTCAGTTAATGACAGCAACTATGCTGGGAGATCAGCTATACATCAGCTATGAAATGGTTTCAAGCCATTTTTCATTTTCCTATTTTCAAGGTCTTTTTAAGCAGCTGCTACAATTCTCTGCTGAGCCAGGTTTTAGTGAAGAATTCTGTCATTGTCTCTATTTCTGAAACATATCCGGAGCATTCCTCTAGTGGCTGAAAACAGCATTTGACCTTGAGGGTGTTGTTGATGCTGGGATATTAAGTGGGACTGTTCAAATGCTCTTGACTCAACAGATTCCCACTGACACATTTTCACATTGCCTCTGTACGACTCTACACCAAACACTCGCAGGAGCAGTTCTCCTCTGGGGAACTGGGAGCCACTAAAATAGCGGAGAATGCTTTTGAATGGTTACAAAGGAACTACAGGTGCAATGTGTTGCTCTCAAAAATCCATCTTTTAACTGTAGCATCAACTAATGTGTTCTCAAATTGCATCTCATCATAAGGTTATGGTATGGTTTGTTGCCTTGGATGTTTTCTTCCAGTATTAAAGCATACTGTTGAACTGACTTGTGCTTATTTAAGGAGTTGGGGGGAGGCAACTTACCTTTGTTGGAGCTATTTCTTGTACACTCGCTGGGCTTGTCCTCCACGGCAGGACGTGGCGTCTTTCCATTTAATCTTTGTCCTAATCGAGCCGAGGAAGTTTGGGTCTGGCTTTGGGTGGGAATAGGTCTCTGGACCAGGTTCCCCTCACTGCCTGCCCTCATCAGTCTCTCTCCAATCCGCAGCATGCATGAGCGATTACCCTGCAGCTCCTTTCTCAAGTTGGGGCTTTGAGACCCTGCTGATCCAGGTCGACCCAGATGGGAGGAGGACTTGGACATCTTCCCTGCTGGGGTGAGCAGAGCGCTGGTTAGATATTCCAGGGTTAGCTTCCTTCTCTAGAGCCTGTTTTATTCTGCCTAACTTTCTTATTTCTGCTTGATCTTCTTCTGTCTCTTGTTTCCTGGCTGCCTCTCCTCTGTGTCGAATTTCTTCCTCTACAGAGGAGAGCTGAAGATGGAATTATTTTGCATGTGTCATGTTTTGTCATCCAAATGTCTTGAGCTTGTTTTTTGTAACATTAAGAGTTTTTGTCCTTCCAGATGTCTTCCTCTTCTTCTGTCTCCTTCCTTCCTGTGTCTGGATGTTCTGCTGAAGTGCTGAAGATGTCTTACTTTGTCAGGCTGTCTTTTCAGGTTTGCGTCACCCTCTTCATCTCCTGGGATTTCTGTCTCAGTGCACACCACCGTTTTTCAGTCTTGTATCACTCTTTTTGTTTTGTTGCATCCTTCTCCTTCATCCCTTGGTATCTGTATACCCCAGGACTGTTCCTGTGTGATCAGTGCAGAAAGCAGTGACTGTTCACAGAGTGCAAAGTCGGTTCACTCTGTTTTTCCCTCTTTTTCTCTTGCTGTCTCTCTGCCTCTGCTCCCTCTGCGAGTCTAAACTCCTCTGGGAGAACTGTCTCTCTCTCTCTCTCTCTCTCTCTCTCTCTCTCTCTCTCTCTCTCTCTCTCTCTCTCTCTCTCTCTCTCTCTCTCTCTCTCTCTCTCTCTCTCTCTCTCTCTCTCTCTCTCTCTCTCTCTCTCTCTCTCTCTCTCTCTCCCTGCTACCTCCTACTCTCTCTCCCTTCTCCCCACAGTGAAATCTATCGTTTCCTTTTTAAATTCCTCTCTTTGCTCGCTTTTCTCTTTTCCTTACACTCTCTTGACTCAGCTGTGTTTGCTGTTGGCTTAGCTGTTGTCACTTTACACCACGTTAATCTGTGTTTATGTCTCAATTCTCACATTAGCTCAAACTAGAATATATATACACATATACACACATATATATACACACACACACACACACACACACACACACACACACACACACACACACACACACACACACACACACACACACACACACACATATATATATACTCTGCCAAGGAGGCGGAGCCTTGGTAGAGTCATGTGATGATTGGCATTGGTTTGTCTGTCTGTTAGCAACATAACTCAAAAATGGAATGATGGATTTGGATGAAACCAACCAGCAGGCGTTATCAATTTGACGCAAATACTGCTGAAATAAGTATGTTAAATAAGTAAATATCATTTGTATTTGTCAGCCAATCCTAAACATGAGTTGTTCTTATTAGCTGTCAATCACAATATGTGATCTGATATGTCTAGCAGAAAGGGGAAAAGATTTATACACTTTGAAGAAACCAAATGCTAGATATGTTCAAAATGTTTCTTAAATTTAGCAACAAATTAGATTAAGACTAGACAATGTCTCTCTTATGTACTGTTTTGGGAAATCTGCATTTGTGTGATCTAGCTTATGTTCAGCCTGCCACAATGATAACATTATTAATTCATCTAGAACAGAGTCAGAGTCCAGATAATTTTATTTATTGTCTTAGATTTGTGGTTTTATTTTTTGATGCTCTTTATTTGAGACATTTCTTACAATAATTCTAGAATTCCAATATTTGGATATTCCTAAGAATTAAGGATCTACTTATCATCTTAAAATTAAAAGACTAACTACATCAGATAATAATTTGTCCAAAAAGGTAATTATTGCAACAGGTGTACCTCTTACTCAGATATATTATACTAACACAATATTCATAGCATGTGGACCAGCTGGACCAGAGGTAGTCTCTGATTTACCTTTCGCTGTCTGAGCTCTGCATGCCTTCATTTCTTTCTCTTTCTCTGAACTCTTCCTCCTCCATCTCCTCTCTGGGATGTTCTTCCTCCTCTCTTCTTTTAGGCTGGGAAAAGCTGCTGGTGGTTCCTTCCTCTTCATTCTTTACTGTCTCCTACAAGAATCACACTGACTGAACTATGTTTTTTCCTTTGATAATTTTCATTATTAACTATGATACAATCTGATGTGTACAATTTAAACCTTTAAAGAGATACTTAACATGTAAACGTTTTTTCAGCTGTAAACTAAATGATATGACTGTACTGTGACGAAACACATCAATGTTGGTGTTATTATGACCTTAACACCAAAATTATAAAAACCAGCATTAAACAAGCAGGATGTAGTTTTCAAACAGTGCATGAAAACCTGGTGTGACTGGGGGTTTAGTTACACTTTAATGTCATGTAAAGTCTTAGTGAATGTGTGATTTGTTTTGACTTACAGTCTGTTGTCAGAACCACAGGTTGTAATTATCAAAAAAAAAAAGGAGAAAAACTTCCACAGACGATCCCCACCATCCTTCTGTGGCTGTTCTCTAACATTAGCTAGCTACATAATTAAAAATTAGCAAGGCCCAGACTCAGTGGAAACCGTGGTTCGTCTCGCAAGCAAACACTTTATGTGAATTTAGACACTATTAGCATTTAATACATTGTGAACAGTTATATTAGCATGTAGTCTAACCCAGTCTAACTAGTGTCTTACTGCCACACCGAAGTCCAGCTGTCATCCACATGAGTGAGGTCTAAGATCAGCCCCCTCAGGGGGGTCGTGTTGCCTCGTATCTGTAGGAGCATAGACCAGGGGTGGGCAATTAATTTTCATATGGGGCCACATGAGAAACTTTGACGGTTGTTAAGGGCCGGACCAATACACTTACAGCTCTGCTCAATATATATCTCAATAAAAACAGTAAATGAAACATTACAATGATACAATGAAAATGTGGAACACAGAACACAACTATTTAATGAAAGACTTTGTTTTTTCATTTAAACTATGATTGCTGCCTATTGAGTTGTAGATATTTTTGATGGTGTGACTTCCTTCAGTGTGGGCATGTGGATGAGAATGTTGCCCTCCAACTGGCTTGACAGAAATTTCAGCTTTCTCATAAAAGCAGTCACCAGGCTGTACATTTCATGTGCAAAGAGGCCCTTGCCTTGCAGCTTGGTATTTAGTTCATTCATTAGTGCAGTCACATCAACAGCAAAAAGCAAGGTCTGATATCCAGTCTGCATCTGAGAGCTTGGTGATGTCCCTGCCTTTCTTCTCACAAAACTCTTGAATCTCTGCTCTCAGATCACAAACTCGTTTAAGCACCTTGTCCAGGCTGATCCATCTGACAGCTGTCTGGTAACCAAGGTCACCATGTTCACTATCATCTCCTCCAAAAAGACAACAAACTGTCTGTAATTCAATGCTCTTGTCCTGATGAAGTTAACTACTTCAGTATCGCTCGGCACAATCTATAAAATCCACGAGGATATCTTCCACCACTGACTGTTCAATACCTTTTCGATGCACCACCTTTGGACAGTCAGCTTTTTCTGTAAAAGCTACAACTCAGTGGATCGGCAGTTTTAAAAGCAAACTGAAAAACTTGCTTAAGAACACTCAGAACTCCAACCATTAACGTCGTTTTAATTAGTATTTGTGTGTGACTGTGTGTACATGTGTGCTTTTAAGAGTGTGTGTATGTTTTGTTTCACTGTCATGTATTTTAGTCCAGCAATGTCCTTTTAATTGGCATTTGTGTGTGAGTGTGTGTACTTTTAAGAGTGTGTGGGTGTATAATGTTTTGTTTCACTGTCATGTACTTTTTTGTAACATTTTAATGTTTTGATGTTTTTATTGTGACCTGCCAAGGGACTGCAGATGGAAATTAACTTAAAGCTATCTCTAGTGCAATACATCAAATGGAAACATTTATGTTTAATATTGTACATGGTACCTTTTTAAATAAACTGATAACAATAATAATAATAATAATAATAATAATAATAATAATAATAATAATAATATAACACAACATCAGTCACGTGGTTGATTTTTAGCACTGACTTACACAGCACCTCCTGATGTATAATACAATGCAAAAATATCAGTTTCTGTTCTGGGTTTATTTCAGTCACTTTATCTTGCATCCGTTTCAAAAGTCCAACATATTTCCCTGTCAAATTTGGACAGCCATCAGTTGTAACACCAACCAAACTCTCCCATTTTAGTCCCAGCTTGTTCATGCATGTATTTACCTCAGTGAACCGTCGTGGTTCCCTTCATTGGCTGCACAGCTGACAGCTCCTCCGTCACCTCTAAGGTTTTTGTTAGTCCACGTATAAAGATGAGTAACTGGGCTGTGTCACGGACATCACAGCTCTCGTCCAGAGCCAAGGAGAAAACGTCAAAATTGTCCACTTTGTTGTGCAGCTCAAGCTCCAGATTTTCGGCGATGCTCTCCACCCGCCTCGTTACGGTTCGCCTGGAAAGGGTCACATTAACGAACGCTCCTTTCTTCTCCGGGCATATCAGCGCTGCAGAGTTCACCAGACATTCTTTTATAAACTCTCCATCAGAGAATGACTTACTGACATGTGTGAGCTTTGGTTAAAAAAAAATAAAAAATAAAAAATCCTTGCTGCTTTAGCAGTTTAGCAGCGAACTTTCAGACGTCCTCCCCGCTCTGCATCAGTCAAATGTTTGTACGAAAAAAACGGTACCTTAGCAGATCTTTCAAAATAAAAGCAGTGCAGGCGTATCGCTTGCATGCATTGTGATGATATATATTTGCATTGACTTTTAATATTTTCCAATGACCTCATATGGGCCAGTCAGGGTCATACGGCGGGCCGGATGTGGCCCGCGGGCCGTACGATGCCCAGGTCTGGCATAGACTGTACCGGACGTTACGTCTACATGGTGCATTCGAAAGCACTCGGACATCGGAGTTTCACTCGTTATTCGTCCTTCCTGGACTTTCGCTCTTTACGGCCGGCCACAACCTTTCATATACATATTTTTGAATTAGATTGTTCAGAACTGGGGTGGCAGCTGGGGTGGCAAGGCATCTTCTAGGGGTGGCAGTTGCCACCCTATGCCACCCCAGTGGATCCGCCCCTGTGTCAAAGAACATAAAACTGATTAAGTGCATATGATTGGAGATGTACGTAACCCAAATAAATGAGAGCACTGCCATACAACTTTAACAGGAAGACCATAAGTAACTACATATGACTGTGCCCTTAGGCTATGACTAATAATAAAGACACTAAGACACAAACACACCTATCAATCATTCATTGTAGGGAGGGATTCCTTTCTCTTTCGGGTTATCAGAGACTGATGATTAACTGAAGAATCGTATGGCGAGAAGATGTGGACGAGCCTGTCCACCAGCGAGAGAGAGCCAAGTCTAAACCATGTCTCCATGGCATTAAAATGAACAAGACATTGAAGAAAACAAGGGTGGTCTAATCATTTCTTCCACTGCTATATATCTATGACAGGGGTCACTAACTGGCAGACCACAGTCCAGATCTGGACCCAGACACACTCTTATACAGACTGGACTGGCAGTCAGTAAATTGTAATGCGATTTTAAATTTGATGGGTCGCTTCAATTTCACCGTGGCATCTTTTCCAGTGTTTCCAGCATTGGTTTATCAGCTCACGAACACACAGACCAATTACGTACGAGTTCAGCCATACCATGTGACTCTATTTAGCCAATAAAGTCTTTACATTGAGAGGCAAGGGACAGGCAAAAATTTGGAGTCACAGGAGTGCCGCAATAAAATATAAAACTGTTAAAAGTAATCAGGAAATAAATGTGTAAATATAGAGAGAAATAAATAAAAGAACAAATAAATAAATAAATCTGTTCAAAGATAAGGAAATAAATATGTAAATATAAAGAGAAATAAATAAAAGAATAAATAAATATGTAGATAGCAAGGTAAATTTTGTCTTTGCTTTTCCCTTTGTTTTTTCCTTTTGTTTTCCATTTTGTCATTGGTTTTTCCTTTTGTTATTACCTTTTCCTTTAGTCATTGCCATCAAGTAAAAGCAAAAGCTTTTGCTTTTGCTTTTGCTTTTGCTTTTTGATTGACTCAAATGGATTTGGGCGGAGTTTGTGTCCACTATATTTCTGTGTGTATTGACCAGAGAAGATGCTAATATTTAGCATCCAGTAAATATTAGCTTTAGTGTGAATTAGCGATGCATTTGCCTTTGCGTTTACTTGATGGACTAAGGAAAAAGCAGTGACAAAATGGAAAAACAAAAGGAAAAAACAACAGGAAAAGGGAAAAGCAAAGACAAAATGTACCTTTATATTTCCATATTTATTTATTTATTTGTCTTTATATTTACATATTTATTTCCTTATTTTTAACAGATTTATTCTTTTATTTATTCCTCTCTATATTTACATATTTATTTCCCTATTTTTTTTTTTTAACAGATTTATATTTTATTGTGGCACTCCTGTGACTCCATACAAAAAGAGGATGAACAAAAAAGGAAAATAAAAAAAGCGACACCAAGAGGACAATAGCATACTGACCATGTCTGGCTCAACATACAGCTATGAGGGTGTTTTCTCAACTGTGAACAGAATCAAAACTGTATATCATTCCAGATTCATCAAGGAGCACCTCCAGATGTGTTTGAGAATGACCCTGACAGCATTCAGGCCACAATTCAAAATACTGGCAGGGAAAGCTGCAGCGCAGTTCTCCCATTAAGCAATTCAGTTCAATTCAATTTTATTTATATAGTGCCAATTGCAGTCAAATTGTCTCGAGACGCTTTACAGAACCCATATGCCTGACCCCCAGAGCAAGCCAAAAGGCGACAGTGGCAAGGAAAACACCCTTTTAACAGGGAAAAAAACCTTGAGCAGAACCCGGCTCTAATGTGGGGGGACCCATCTGCCTGCTGGCCGGGCAGGTTGAGAGGGACAGAAGAGGTAGAGAGGTAGAGATAGAGGGATAGAGATAGAGGGGAAGAGGCAGAGGGATAGAGATGGAGGGGTAGAGGGATAGAGGTAGAGGGTTACAGGTAGAGGGTTACAGTTGGCGGGAGAACAACCACACATCTGAAGCATCCAGCTCTGGGACCAGGGACACTTGGAGAAAGGACACAGGGAGAAATAGAGTGAGTGTAATGCAATAATGGTATATATAGTAAATACAAAGGTAGTTAGAGAAGGGCTCAGTGCATCAAGAGAGGTCCCCCAGCAGCCTAGGCCTATAGCAGCATAACTAGGGGCAAACTAAAGGGACGTCAAGAGGGGAAGTCAGTTGTGCAAATGAAAAAAGCAGCAGGGGATATAAGGGGAGTGAGAGACGACAGGGAAAAAATGTGAAAGTGTTCAATTGTTTAAATTTTTTGATTTAGGTATTGTTAAAGATGTATATAAGTTGGTTCAGTCATTATTTTTTTCAAGTTCTGCACTTTGTTTGAAGATATACAGTTATATCAATTTTGTAAAAATTCATATTTGTTGTTAAAATGTTTTTGAATCGTACTGAATTTATTTGATTTGGAGATCAGTTACTGATTACATGCAGACGCAAATAAAAGTAGTGGATTACATCAACATATATCACACTAATTCAAGTTAGATTTTATGATGTTCTGGACCTTTGCTTTAATAAAATTTATCTGACTGGACCTCTTTGAATTTTAATTGAATACCCCTGCTATAGAGTAAGACCTGGCAGGGTGAAAGATAATCATCAACAACTAGAGGCTTTTTAGGCACCAGCATCTGCACCTGTAATGTAGAGAGAAATCACAGTTAAACCTTCTATAACTGATGTAAAGAGTGAAATCACTGAATGAAAGCTCTTTACAGTGGTTTATTTCATTCACTCACTTTAAACATCTACCTTGGAATTCTAGAAGTTGAAGCACACTCTTTAGATCTTCTTTTAGAGTGCTCCATGCACATCTGATTTGCTGATCTGGTATCTACACAGCAAGTTAATGGTTGATGTGACATTTCATTATGAACCATGGTAACTTCTTAACCTAAGGAGGACCATCTGTGGTTGAAGCCATATAAAATAAAAGAAATTGGAAAAGGCAGTAATATGCCACATTTCTTTCTTGAAAACAACAAAAAAAAATATTTTTCTCAGTAGATACTTTTGGATACTAGCTCCAGTATATCTGTTGTTGTTGTTGCTGCTGTTGTTGTTGATGGTGATGATTGACCAGTTTTATTTGCATTTTTTCTTGGGTACAGCTTTTGGCTTCTCAGACCACATCTGAATTTATTAACCCTACTGAAGTTGTTTAAGGAGAGACCACCAATTTATGGTGGATTTAATTAAATGATGGATGTATGACACACCATCTATGGTTCAAATTAAAGGAGAACATACACTGGGCCTTTGTGCAAATTCATTGAAGGCAATAAGCACATAGATTAGCTTTACATTTATATTTATCTCATTCTTTTCGTTGGAGGTGGAATGTTGCAATTTCGTTATTTTCATTACTTTCCAGTAAACAGTCACGGAAATGCTTAACTATGTACTTTAGCTTGTCTAGACTGCTAGTGGTTCTTTCAGATCAAGATATAACAAAGCATTTAATGAGCTCATGAAACTTGTGTTTTTATACATTAAAAATGAACTCTGCATCAGCAACATTAAAAAGCCTCTTAAAGATCCAGTGTGTAGGATTTAGTGTCATCTGGTGGTGAGGTTGCAGACTGCAACCTTCTGAGTACCACTGGCCTCATTAATTGCTTCCAAACATGTAAGAGAACCTAGAGTTGCTGGAAATAACCAGAGGCCCTCTCTAGAGTGCAACATGGCAAATTTAGCAGCAGAAGACCTGTGCCCACTGTAGATATGAAGATATGTCAATGGAAGCGAACACAAACACAATAGTTCTTATTTTTATTGCATTAGACATGAGTACTTATGAAAAGCACATTCCATTTTGCCAAACGATCTTGTTAAACCCTAAACATTCAAGTAAAAAAACTAAAATCTTGTTACTTTACCTTTGCTGAAATACTGTTTGAAAGGTATGTTTTACATCTATTGATACTACTTGTCTTCGTACTCCTGTGTGCCCTGGACCACAATATTGCCCATTCTGTAGTACATAATGGTCTGGTTGCACTTGATAGGATTAAAAGTGCTCTGGCTTGTCTATTCTTCTTTATACCCATAATAATGGGGCAGGGATAAGGTGCAGCTTCAGTTTTCCCTTAAAAGAGTGATAAGTCAAATTGTGCAACAACAAACAACGAGCTGTGCTGCCTTGCTGCAAGATCAAAATTCTCTGTAAAACTGGTCATTTTCACTGTGGTAGGTCGTTGTTGTCGTTTCCTGTAGTAAAGTGGATTTTGACAACAGTAGCATGCATTCTGCTAGAGCTGCTGGACAGTCTTCAGCTCCATTGGTGTTAGATCTGTCAGCTGCTTAACCATCAAATCCTCGTCTCCACTGAACTTGGGATCTCAGGATCAGCCCTCTGCTGGTTCATGTCCCACCTCTCAGGGAGATACTTCAGAGTATCTTGGAGGGGAGAAGTGTCCGAACTGCAAAGCCTATCTACAGGGGTTCCCCTATGTTCAGTGCTTAGTCCCCTCCTCTTTTCAATATACACTACTGGTCAAATGTTTTAGAACGCCCCATTTTTTCCTGTTTTTAATTGAAATTCAAGTAGTTCAAGTCCAATGAATAGCTTGAAATGGTACAAAGGTAAGTGGTGAACTGCCAGAGGTTTTTTAAAAAAAGGTAAGGTTACCCAAAACTGAAAAAATAATGTACATTTCAGAAATATAGACAAAATGCCTTTTTCAAGGAACAGGAAATGGATTAAAAACTTAAAGCTGTTCTGCAGCAATGGAGGTTGATCAAGTCTTGAAAGTTAGTGCTACTAATTCTTACATGTGTCCCAACTTTTCTTGATGACTTACAACCCCCTCTGTCTGCATAAAAGTCGTGTTGGAACACAGTGTGGTACCATACCCTCCAGAGCATGATTTGAACTGTATTGTACAGCAGAAAGTAGTGTGTTGCTATAAAAATGGTGAGGAAAAGGCGACTAACAATAGAAGTGAGACAGACCATCATAACACTTAAAAATGTAGGTCTTTCCTACAGAGAAATTGTGAAGAAAGTCAAGGTGTCAGTGAGTACAGTTTTCTTTACCATCAAAAGGCACTCAGAAACTGGGGGAAACTGTAACAGGAAGAGGTCTGGAAGAACCAAAGCCACAGAATCAGAAGACAAGTTTCTGAGGGTCCTTTTCTGAGGTATAGAGGTCGTAGCAAGCGAGTCTCAGTTTCAACTGTGAAGAGAAGACTTGGAGTTGCAGAATTGACAGGTGGAGCAAGAAAGCCATTGTTAAGGCATCAGAATAAGAAAAAGAGGCTTGCTTGGGCCCTGAAACACCACCAGTGGACTACTGAAGGAGGTATTATGGACTGATGAATCAAAATTTGAAATATCTGGTTCATCATGCAGGACTTTTGTATGCCGTTTAGTAGGCCAAAGGATGATTCCTCAGTGTGTGACATCAACTGTCAAACATGGAGGAGGAAGCATGATGGTCTGAGGCTGTTTTGCTGGATCCAGGATCAGTGACTTGTACAGAGTGAGAGGAACCCTGAACCAAAACAGCCAACTCAGCATTCTGCAGCACCATGCAGTACCCTCTGTTATGTTCCTAGTTGATCAGGGGTTCATCCTACAGCAAGATAATGACCCAAATTGTAAGTCCAAGCTATGCCACAACTACTTCAGGAAAAAAGAGCAGGATGGTCAGCTTGAAAACATGGACTGACCAGCACAGTCTCCAGACTTAAAAAGAGGCTCTGAGGACCTTCAGTGATTCACACACGTTGGATGATATTTGGAGCATTTTATGAAACGTGGCCCAATCGCCATCTTGTTTCTTAAACATCTGACACCAAGTTATACAGAAATTATTTACCATTTTTAGTCCTTAATGTGCAGCAAAAAAAAGTCTAATTTTACTGTCAAACATTTACTATCTTGTGTATTTACTCCAAGTTATTACACACCCAGCAGTATGTTCAAATGCTGTGTAGTTTTAAGATGGAGTCCAGGTGTTTTTGAGAAACCTGTGGTTTGAAACCATGTTTTTCAGACTAATATAATTTTCTAAACATAAAACACATTCTCCAAAAATAAGCATAAATGGAAGGGTTCATTATGTTACACTTTTAAACAAAAAGATACAGTTCTATTGTGTTGTTTTGTTTTTTATTTGAAGATTTCTCTTTTTGCAGTATGATCAAGTCAAGCATGTGGTACCAGTGTGGAGGAAAAAAAAACTTCCTGTTGTTGGGAAGTACAAAAAAAAACCTCCAATTGGGGTGAGGAAAAAAAAAACCTCCCATCTGGGAAGTAAAAAAAAAACAGCTGTGGTTGGGTTGAGGGTAGAGAGGAGGAAGAGAACATGAAGACTGTGGAGGTCGCTGAGGCCAATAACAGCAGATAAGAAACATGCAGCTCCAGATCCAGAGAAACCTGCAGAGGACAAAACACCAAGTCAGTGACATACAAAGGTGGCGTCTAACTGTATGAAGAGATATAGAGGAGAGGAGAGGTGCTCAGTGCATCATGGGAAATCCTCCAGCAGCCTGGGTTGGAATATTAACATTTTGAGAAAAACCGACTGAGTCTAACGATGAGCTAAATGCAGTTGAAGCTGTCATTCACAGCATCTACATGGATATTTAAGTCATCTGTTATAATGACTCTGTCTGTATTGAGACTAAATCAGTGAAGAACTCCGAAAATTCAGACAGAAACTCTGAGGGACAGGCAGATGGGAAATGAACAACAAACAGAACTTACAGACATTACAAAGCTTACCTGCACCAACAGACTCATTTTAGTGTTCAAAGTCACCTTTTCGTTTGGTGTAATAAGAAAAATATCAGGATATCAATTACTTTATCTGTAAAAGCAATGAATTTGGGGAGTTTACCATTGGAGAAATCTGGAGCTGCTCTTCTTCTTCTTCTTCTTGTCCATTTGGGGCTGGTCTTCATCTTCTTCATCTTCCTGGCCTGGTTCTGCTGTCCTGGGGCTCCTCCAACCATCTCCTTATCTTCTTTAGTTTTGAAGTCACAGTGATGGAAGAAACAAATCACAGATGTGTGTGTGTGAGATTCAGATTCAGTAGCAGTCTGGAACAATTCACTATCACAAGGTACATTGTATTTACATTGATACCAACCTGCTGCTCAGCTGGTTCTTTCTGTTCATGTTCTCTCTGCGACTGTGTGGGTTTCCTCTGGGTGCTCCGACTTCCTTCTGGGCTGTTCCTTGTCTGGTTTGTTGATCTGATCTTTCATTAGATTGAGGATCTTGGAGAGAGAGCTCTAAAGACAGCAAAAAGAGAGAAAACTTTTATTGACTCGAGATAAATAATTACATTTGAGCTGATTTACTGCATATGCTCATTTTAACATAAAATATCTAATTAGCCAGTTTATTTCATGAACTTACCTTGTGTTAACTGAATGGTCTTGCGATGGTCATGCACTGGTCCTGGATCTGCCTCCCATCATCTCTGTTCCATCCTGTCTGAATCTGCTTGGTGTCATTGAAGCACCTAGTTTTTTTTTGTTTTTAAAACAAACAAACAAACAAACAACAAACAGATACAGATACATTTTTCTATTGATTCTGACAAAAATAACTACGTTTTCTCAGACTGTGATATGCTACATACTAAACCCCTGTGTAACCATGCAGTGTCTGTTGGGTCATTCTTTCTCAAGCACATTTAAATTACCAGTGCATCCAGTAAAGTCTCAGTAAAGTTGTTCTTTTTTCTCCTCACAGGCTGGTCGTCATCTCTGGCTTCATCTCTGTTGGGACTCGGTCACTCGTCTTCAAGTCGTCTTTTGGGTTCATCCTTGTCTTGGTCTTGGGTCCCGGGGTCATCAGTCTGAAAGAAATCAAAAAGAAAAACGCAGCAGAATCTTCTCCAAGTGTTACTATTGTTGAGATTTCAAAATATTAGATATACGAATGCAAAATCAAAATCCCAAACTCACCTTTTCATACAGCAGCATTCACAGGGATCCGTACGTACCTTTTTTTCTGGAAACTTCCCTCTGGCAGCGAGACCTTCACCCTCACACTACATTTATTATCTTAAATAAGACATTTGACCCCCCTTTTAAATCCCAGTGTGACTCTCCTGAACTGTGATCTTGTCACTGTGGACTCCACTGTGGGTCCAGGGTGGGATACAGACATACATGTTACTCCTGTGTAACATGCCGTCTGCATCCTGTTCACCTTCTGACAGAGTGGAGCTTCACTGTAAGGGGGGGACCACTGGAGGTATCCCACAATCCCTCCCAGATCCACCCACACCTCTAACAGGAAACCCTGACCAGAGTTCCACCGTCAAGAACCGAGCTCCGATAGAATCACACAAAATACAATCCAAGAAAATCCATTCAAATAAAGTTGGAATAGATCTGATCAGACATAATCACAACAGACTGATTCAAATAAAATCTGATCAGATCACATCCAGAAAATCACACGTAGCTACAATGTTGAAAATAAAACTAGGTAAATTTAATGAAATGGAAGATTTGCGAACCTTCTTAAATGGAGACTGGCCAGCAGGAGGTCCAGCAGCCCTCTTAGGTAGGGCAGGAGGCTTCTGGGGAGAGAAACTCACACATTGGTTAGTAAAACATGGTGAGAGGGGTCCTCCTGCATGTTTGTCAGGAGGTCGCTGACCAGAAAAAGTTGGAGGGGAAGGAGAGTGGAGGCAGCCTCCGAAGGAAGATTTAGTTCTCATCCTCCGAAATCCTGCAACTCCAGCGCTTGGTCAGTGGCAGTGGAGGAGGATCCGGGGGAGGAGAACAAGGAAAGGAGGAGCGGGGAGGAGATAGGACAGAGGGTGGAAGGAGGGAGAAAAAGAAGAGTGAGAAGAGGAGGAGGAGGGAGAGGAAAGAGGAAGGAGTGAGGGAGGAATGGGAGAGAAAGAAGAATGAGAGGGGGAGGAGAGAGGAAAGAGTGAGGGACGATTTTGTTCTCATCCCTCCGAAATCCCTGCGACTCCAGTGCCTGGTCAGTGGCAGTGGAGGAGGATCTGGGGAGGAGAACAAGGGAGCTGGAGGAGACTGGAGAGAGAGGGGGAGGAATGGGAGAAAAAGGAAGAGCTGTGAGGGGGAGGAGGAGGGGGAGAGAAGGGATAAGGAGGAGGAGAGGGGGAGGAGGAGGAAGAGACTGAGGGGAAGAGGAGGGAGAGGAGGGATAAGGAGGAGGAGGAGGGAGGAGGAGGAGAA